>NW_025927609.1:3944036-4244036 GCF_022837055.1 Prionailurus viverrinus | reverse complement strand
AGGAAGATTCGCTTGTTGCTCCCAGTGGTAGTTTTTTCTGTAAAGAACATTTTTGAGACAGTCAATGAAATTTGGGGACTTGTGGATGAGATGGTAGTATTATATCAATATTAATTTCCTAGTTTTGATTGGTACAATGTGGTTATATAGACAGTCCTTATTTGGGGGGAATACATATTGAAGTATTTAGGGGTCATGGGACACACTGCAATGTATTCAGACAGATGGGTGGATGGAGAGGTATGTGGACAGATGGATGGATGGACGGATGGAGGGAGGGAGGGATAGAGGGATGGGCAGGTGGGTGGCCAGGCAGATGGACAGATGGACGGATGGATGGATGGATGGATGGATGGACGGAGGGAGGGAGGGAGGGATGGGCAGGTGGGTGGCCAGACGGATGGATGGATGGATGGATGGATGGATGGATGGATGGAAGGATGGACGGAGGGAGGGAGGGAGGGAGGGAGGGGCAGGTAGGTGGCCAGGCAGATGGACGGATAGATGGATGGATGGATGGATGGATGGATGGGCAGGTAGGTGGCCAGGCAGATGGACGGATGGATGGATGGATGGATGGATGGATGGACGGATGGACAGAGGGAGGGAGGGATAGGCAGGTGGGTGGCCAGGCAGATGGATGGATGGATAAAATGGGCAGGTGAATGCATGGGTATGTGGGCAGATGGATGAGAAAGAAAAGAGAATGATAAAGCTAATGAGGTAAATGTAAGTGAATGGGGACCCTAGGTAACAGGTACACCAGAGTGCTACGTATTATAACTTTCCTGTAACTTGAAACTATGTCCAAATGTAAGTTTAACATATAAAGATAAGAATTATAAACACTTAAAAACACATAAAAACATTGGCGTGAGGAACTTGTTCTACCAAGGTGAGATCATCTCTCTGCTGGTTCACCCGTGTACAAGGGCCGAGCTAAGGAGGCAGGAAGCCTGGGGCCACCCTCCACGTCCTTTCTCCCCTCATGCCACAGGTTAATTCAGAGCACCCAGACTACCCTTCTAGAAGGGCATGTCCAACCACATGACTGCCTGAACTGAATTCTCTGGTTTTCCCAAATCAGATTGTTTGCACTCATTTATAAGAAAAAGTCGTCTCGCCGACTCCAGGAGTAGAAGAGGACTTGGTTTTATTGACATTGAACAGAACTGTCTTCCACACATTCTATACAACGGTAGCATATTGGAGTGAACGCAGGAGGCATATTAAAACATAGCCAGTTCTAAGCGGTACGGATATTTCCTGTCATAGAAAAGAAGTATCCTGCCCACAGATTCACATTAACATACACGGTACATTAACATCAATCTCGGTATTGTGCACCAGGCCACAGCACATGTCTGCACACAGGCTCACGCCCTGCGGCAAACCTAGTCCACAGCGTTCAGGGGGCACCACAGGGGGCACCACAGGGGACACCACAGGGGACACGGGAGACACGGAAGGAACACGCATCTTTTACATCCAAGAGCATGCCGCTGTCTCCTGGAGCCGCCTCGGGGGTGGCATCCTAAGGCCAAGGCTCCCGCACGACGCAGGCGTTTGTCCGGCAGGTCAGAAAACTCCTAAGACCCCAGGACACTAGCACTCCGCACGGATAACCACCGCACCAAACATCAGAGCGGGAAAGAAACCCCCGGCTGAGGGGGGCTCGTCTAGCTAAATAACACTGACGTCCCGAACCGCAACGATGAAGCATGAACGTTGTCTTGACACAGTTCACGCCAGAGTTCCAAACGCCTCTCGGGCAACAAGGAACGACGGCACGTAGCACCGTCGGGGTGCGCGTGCGGCCCCCCGCGACCGCTGAGCGGAGGGCAAACTTGGATATGAAAGAGCCGGTCGGATTTGCTGTTCGTTCGCTTTTCAAAACCAACCTTATGACTTTGTGTTCACTCTTCACAAACCAGACAACCCGCCGACACGGACTTTTTTAACAGGTTTAAAGCAACAGGCGATTCCGCGTTCGTCTATTAAAGGCAGCCTATGAAACAAGAATTCCACTAAAACTTCCGGAAACAGGCTCTTCTGCCTGCCGCTGGCTACGCAGATAAAAAGACACGGTGCCTCCCGCTCCCGCCTCCCCAGAAGTTGCGCTCCGAGCGGTCCCAGGTGGCTCGGCTGAGGCCGGGGTGAACTGCGCCCCACCCACGGCTTTGCCACCGACGGACCCACAGTAGGAGCAAGACACGCAACGAAATGATTCCGACCCGTCTTCCCTCCCCACCACTGCAGAAGGCGGGGCTGCCGATCGGCGGACGGGTCGACAGCCAAGTGCATTCTCCCCAGCTGCCTCCGGAGGGAAACGCGGCCGAGCGGATGCTCCGGACGAATCAAGAGTCAGCGGTCACCGGCCTCTCGCCGGCCGCCCGGTCAACGCCCCGCCGGGCCACAGACGAGGCGCGCGGCGCCGGCCGGCCCGGCGTCATTCTGTCCCCGCTACGGAACGCGACGGGCCAGGGACCCCGCATGGGGTCCCCAGGCTAGGTCTTGCTCCGCCGGAGCAGCGCAGGGTCGGGGACGGGGCCGCCCTGGAACTTGAGGCTCTGCAGGTTGACGTGGGCCCCGTGTCGAAGCAGCGTCTCCACCGTCTTGGCGTGCCGGCCCCGGGCGGCCAGGTGCAGCGCGCTGAGCCCCTGCGCGTCGGACAGGTCGAGCGCGTCGGCACTGGCCAGCTCCTCCACCACCTCCGCGTGCCCGCCGGCGGCGGCCAGGTGCAGGGCCGTCTGGCCCCGGGGCCCCCGGGCCAGCACGTCGGCCTTCTCCTCCACCAGCAGCCTGACGGTCGCCAGGTGCCCGTTCCGCGACGCCAGGTGCAAGGCGGTGCAGCCCTCGGCGGTCACCGCCTCCTTGCTGGCGCCCCGATGCAGCAGCAGCCTGGCGGTGCTCGTGTGCCCCGTCTCCGCGGCCACGTGCAGGGGCGTCTGCGAGAGCAGGTTGCAGACGTTGACGTCCGAGCGCAGGTCGATGAGCACGCGGGCCACGCGGTAGTGCCCCCGCTGGGCGGCCAGGTGCAGCGGCGTCCTCCCGTCCAGCGTCTGCGCGTCCACGCTCACGCCCGGCTGCTTGGCCAGCAGCTTGACGACGGGCAGGTGGCCCTGCCAGGCGGCGTAGTGCAGCGGCCCCCAGGCGTCCTTGCCCCGCAGCCCCACGTCGCCGCCCCGGCGGAGCAGGATCCGCACGATGCTCTCCTGGCCGTGCTGGCAGGCCACGTGCATGGGGGTGCGGCCCTCGCAGTCCGCCTCGTTCGCGGAGGCGCTCTTCTCCAGCAGCAGCCGCGTGCTGAACTCGTCCCCGTTCTGGGCCGCAAAGTGCAGGGCCGTCCAGCGGTCCTCGTCCGCGGCGTTGACGCTGATCTTGCGGGCCAGCAGGAGCTCCACGACGCCCCGCACCCTCTTCTCCACGGCCACGTGGAGGGGGGTGGAGCCCTTCCGGTTGGTCAGGTTGGGGTTGGCGTTATTGAGCAGCAGCCACTTGACGCACTCCTCCTGCCCGGCTTCCACGGCCACGTGCAGCAGGCTGGAGCCGCCGTCCACGACCAGGTCGACGTCCTGGGGCTGGAGGATCTTCATCAGCCTGCTGGTGTCCCCGTTCACGATGGCATCCACGAGCTTCTTCTTCTGGACGTCTGCTGTGCCGAGATCTGGGGGAGAGAGATACGAGGTTCGGGCTGCGGGCCGCTCCCAAGGCCTGGCGGGCGCCCTAACGCGCAGCCCGCGCCTCCCCAGCGGCCTCCGGGTCGCCGTGTGCCCGAAACCACTCAGGAGTCACCCCCACCGTGTTATTAGATTTCCGGTGCAGGGGGAAGACCTCGGGCAGGCCAAGGGGCTCCCGCCAACTCGCAAAGTAAAAGTCATTCTAGCTGTCCCGTAGGGCCGTCATCGGATAAGGGCGCAGAACTCGGCCCGTCTGCGCTCAGAAAATGGCAGTGATGGCTAACGTTGCTTTGTTAAGAAAATAAAAATGGGGCGCCTGGGTGGCTCGGTCGTTTGAGCGTCCCCCTTTGGCTCAGGTCACGATCTCACAGTTCGTGAGTTCGAGCCCCAGGTCGGGCTCTGTGCTGACAGCCGGGAGCCTGGAGCCTGCTTCGGATTCTGTCTCCCCCCGCCCATCCCTCCCCTGTTCGTGCACTGTCTTTCTCTCTCTCAAAAGTAAAATAAACATTAAAAAAAAAGGAAACAGAATGAAAGGCACAGACCAAGGAGGCGTCCCAGTCCACTTGAGAGCTGACAGCTCCCACAGCAGGGACACCTTTCCAGGACCACCGGCCGCTCCCCGCCCCAGCCTCCACATGCAGCCTCGCCTCTATTTAACGTAAAACTCCCACCACGGTGTCTGGCCTCCGATTTGCGTGAAAGAAGGCCCGCCCCTCCCTCACATGAAACGTTCTCAAGGGGACTTGCACGGGAGGGTGGGGGTATAGGGTGGAATTCGAGAAGACACAAGCCACCCAGACGACATCTGTGTCTTTATGGGAACTGACCGCGTGTGAGCACGAAGATGCCATTTGAGAGTATCAGACCCAGAGAGAGTCGTATAGCATACTTCTCTCCCAGAGACGGGGTATTTCCTTCCTGTGCGACCCCATCACCCACCGCTTACCTCCAGTCAAGCCGCCCGGCTGGGTCTTGCCCACCCCTGTGTCTTCATAAGGTGTTTTCTCAACCCCAAATGCCCTCTTTTGCCCCAAATATTCCACTCTGAAAATCCCAGGAGGCTCAGTGCATCCAGGAAAAGCACTTCCTTCCAGAAGGAGTTCCCTGATCTGCCAGGAAAAACAAACTGCCCCTCCTGCTGGGGTCCGTGTTCTTTCCACGACCCTGGGGCACTTGGCCCCCCTATACCGTTGTCACCCTGAGCATGAAAACCCGTGTTTTCCTCACGGGGCTGCAGCACTCAGAGGGCAGGACAGGACCACATCTTAGCCTCCCCGGGGGCAGCAAAGGAGCTACAGTGTAGGGCCAGCCCCAGGACCCGGGGACCGGCATTTTTAGGGCAGGGGCACAGAAAAGGCCCCTTCCAAGAGGAAAACCCATCGAAATCAACATAAACAGATAAGGTCACCTAACTGAGAAGAACCCCACGCCAACAGGGAGAATACAGACGGGACCAAGGTGTCATAACGTCCAGGGACAACTCAGCCATCACAATGCATGGCTGAAACAAGCAGAGAGCTCACAGACAAGAAAGGAAAGGGGTATCAGAGAAAGGGGGTACAGGGCTGGCCTCTACACAAGAGAAATCTGCAGGGTGTGGGGTTAGAATCATCTGGACTCCCTCGATACAGGTCAGGGTTCTCAGTCCGCAAACCCGATGCCAGCCCCTACACCCGGTGTCAGCACAGGTGAGAGCTGGCGGCCTGGCCCGTCCCCCTTACGCTTAAGTGATGCCCCCGGAGCCGCTCGGCCGGCCGCTCGGCCAGCACCCACCTCCAGATATGCGCTCGGTGAGCCAGCTATGCCGCTGACTCCCCAGGCCGATTAGCTACGGGGGACAGAAAATAAAGAACTGGGTCTGGAAGCTGGATGCCTGCTTCTCTGAGCTGCTCGCGGGCTCCTACGGCCCCTTAGCCGGGCTCACGATTTCCCAGGATACGGCGTCCTCGCTTACCGCCCGTGGAAGGCTCCCGCTCGAAAGACAAGGACAGCGACCCTCTGGAGGAGAAGGCAGAGTCGACAGAAGACACCCCCGAGAGCCTCTTGCTGCTGCTGGCCGACTGCAGCCTGGACTCGGAGCAGCTGCGGCTGAGCTCCTCCGGGCCCGCGAGGGTCTGCGAGGTGCCCGAGTCCAGCTGGGACAGGAGCTCGGAGAGGCTGTAGTTGCTGTCGAAGGTCGGGGCGGAGGCCCGCTTGAGAGGCGAGCACACGGGCTTCTGCGAACCAGGCAGAGGGAGGTGGGTGAGACGCAGCCAGGACAGAGGCGGGGACGGCGGAGGGCGAGGGGACGCTCGGTCCCCAGACAGCCACACAGGGCGCTCAGGCCGTCCCGCCACACGCAGACGCAGGGGAGCCCAGGGACACCGCGCCGGGCCCGCCAGGCAGAGAGGCACAGCTCTGGGGAGAGGCGGGGAGAGACGGCTCCATGAAAACAGGAAGCCCGGCGGCGTGAGCCCAGGCCGTCCCCGCAGTGGCGCACGCGCAGGGCCACCTGGACGACGGGTGGACCGTGACCGCGCTGGGAGAATGTGACGCCTGAATGCCGGCCGCGCCCACTCTGGCAGGTCAGCACCAGCAAGCAGCGGAGGGAGGAGACGGGACGGGGCTGGGGGTCCCTGCGCCCCTCCCTCCGAGCTGCCTGGGGGGCCGCGTGGGGGGGGGGCGCAGGGACGGGCCCAGCCACAGCGTCACCGGCGCGCCCCAATCCAACACGTACCAACGGGGCCTTTGCAAGGGTCTCCCTGACGGGCTTCCAGAAAGGTAGGTCTCTGGAGCGCGATTAAACCCGAGGGTGACTCACGACTCTTCCGGACTCACGCCCGCTTGTCCCCGGTCCCCCCCTCTCCTTGGGAACTGCCATCCGCTCGGACTTGGTGGCTCCGTGCCCCGAGTCGCACCCGCGAACCGGGTGCCTTGCTCTCCCTTATCGGTGGGCAGGCCGCCTCCCCCAGACACCTTTGCTCCCCACCCTCGCGCACACGCCCCTTGATGCTCAGACCGTGGGCACACCTCAAGCGTGGACTCATCTCCCGGCCTCACGCGGATGCCTGGGGTAAGTGGCCTCCCGCCACACGGCACGTTAGGAAGTTCGTCAGGCCTCCCTTTGCGAGTCCGCTACGGACACTGAGTTACCCGTAGCCTCGGGGTCTCTCATCACACCTAGGTCATGTGACCTACGCGGGTGCCCCCGGCGGTAACCGTTTACGAGTGGCGGTGACAAAGTGGCCAGGTTTCCAAGTCAGGGGCGCGAGACAGCCAGACCACAGGAACCCAGAACCCCCCGCCCCGCAACAGGGCCCACACGGCCCTTCTGTTCCCCTGGTTCAAAGAGCATCCGACCAGCAGCTCCTCGAGGTCACATGCGGGCCCACACTGTTCACTCTTAACCGCAGACAGGAGGTGGGGACAGGATGCGGCTGGGCGGGAAAGGAACCTGGGGCCACCAGAGCCGGCCACGCGACCTGCCACCGGCTCCTGAACACGGGACCCTGTGGCTGCTCGCACAGGACAGGGCTCCGCCTGCCGGGTGAGCCAAGAGGCCCGTCCAGACAGCAGGGGAATGTGCAGAAAGGGAGGACTCGAGGGTGAAAACATGAGACCCCCCCTCCCACAAATGACACCTCCGGGAAGGTCCCCATTACCGGGCTCTTGGGCTCTAGGGGCTGCTTCGCGTCCAGATCTTGAGCTGTCTCCTTCACATCACCATCGGGTTTCTCACACAGGTCCTCGGTTTCAGACGTAATTTCTTTTGGGGAGAAAACAGAAAAGGGCACATCACTTGGACAATGACTTCCACATTCGTGGCTTACATGTGTGACTCGGGCGGGGACAGAAGAGGCCGCACCCCAGGGGACCGGTCGGTGCTGCAGCTGCCCAGGCCACCGGCTGGGCTGAGCTCCTAGGTTATCCCCATAGAACCTCTGTAGGGGCCACGCGGGGGGCCTACCGTTTGCGACCTGGCAGGGTCGTGCCAGGTGCCAAGGAGGAGTCACGGTGTCCTGGTTTCCCAAAGAAGCCCTCCCCACGGGGAGCCCCATCTGCAAGAGCCACCAGACCGTGTCCCCACCCTGGCCAGGGTGGCCGGCACCCAGCAGGGGACACTCTATCGCTTCCCCCCACGTGCTTTCAACGTTACAATCACTTCTCATTTTATTGAAGTCACTTTGCTAACCCAAGGACGCACCCGTTCAAGGCGGGGGCGGGGGAAAGACCCCAAAAGAAATGCAGAGAAAGCCACAGTGAGCGGTCTCCTCTGTCCCCTGCAGATGTACCCCTGGTCCGAACCCGTAGCACCGAGCACGGCTCCACCGGGCAGCAGCTGGGGCGGCCGGCCGGCAGTGACCGCCCCACCCCGACCCCGCGTGCTGGGAGACCAGAGGCGAGTGGCCAACCCGTCCAGGCAGGGCCCGCCCCGGTGCACCTGTCTGCACGGCCTCCCCCACCCGGGCCTGCTCGTCGACCCCAGCTCCTGTGCCACGGCAGAGCGGTCGCGCCGCGAGCCCCGGGGGCCCCCCGGACTCACCCTGGAAGGTGGGCCGTTCTCGCGGCTCCCCGTGCCAGCACCTCTGCATGAGGCGCACGAGGTTCCCACAGGCCCGCGGCCGGGCTCTGCACACGGGCGGCAGCTCGGGGCGGTGGCCCTTCACCACCTTCACCATGATGCGCAGGATGTTCTTCTCATCTGCAAAGGGAAGGCACCCGGTCAGGGCGGCTCCGCGGGGCTGGGGGCCGTGCTCCGCGCCTTCAGGAGGAAAGGAGCGTGGGGCCGGTGGCAGCCCTTCCTTCGCAAAGCCCACGGCTCCCTCTGGTCCTGATCCTTACGGAGCACGTCTGTTCTCCCGTTTCCAGGCCGCAGAGACTCTCTGCGAGGCACCCAACAGAGCCTGTGCGTTGTATCACAGGGCACATCTTTCTGGGCATCAAACTCCAAGGCGACCAGGGTTCAGAGGAGAAAGTATCTGACGAGACATGTTCCAAAGCGGCCCGTGCGCGCACCAAAGGGCGGCAACACTCATAAATCACGAAGTCACGTGGGCCAGCCTCCAAGCGAACCCATATCGCCTTGTGATGACGCAAGAGCCTTCCGAAATTCTGATTTCTACACCGCAACGCAGGCCCCGGGTGCCCCGTGCAGTCAGCCAGCCACAGCGATGGTGCCCCGGGACGCCTGCCCCCTCAGAGCACGCTCAGACCTGGGCTGTATAAACAGGGGGCCTTTCCTCCTGCAATTCATAATGTGGGGCTCCCCCTGCCCTCTGCTCCGACCTTTATAAGCACAACAAACTCGTTCCTATCACCCTCATCTTGGTCACAGACCAAGGGGCCCAAGGTGACCTTCAGCGGGCCAGACTTTTCTCTCTGCTCAGCCTGAAACCACAACGTCCATCAAGCTGGACTCCGAGTTCCTTGTTCCCAGCAGCCCAGCCCCAGCCCCGCCCCGCCCCAGACCCCACAGTTCCCAGCACGCCCGCGGCCGGGGAGCCCTGCAGGGGCACCACACGCATGTCAGCAGGCGTGGAAAATTGGCCCCAAGTCACCGGCGCCTGCCAGGCTTCTGGTGCGATGCCGTGTCCCGCCTTCCCGCTAAATCTTGTGCAAGAGCTATTGTGGGCATCCACGCGCTATTTCCAGCACACTGGCTTCCAGATCCCTGGAGGCCCTCCGAATGATGGGAAAGCAACGCCCGCAGCGTTGTCTGCTGCCAAACAGATGGGAGAAGATCGAGAAACACCTTTTGCTTCTCTGCCTTGAACTCCCCACGTCCCAGGCAGTAAAACACGCGGGCCCTGGCTCCCGACGTTTGTATCCCGTGCCCGCCTTGGGTGTCGTGTCTGTGGGACAGTCTGGGGTCAGAGCGGACACTGCCACACCAGCACGGATCCGGACCACGGCCTCCACGGAGGAGGAGGAGTCAGGGAGACAGATGGACAGACAACAGACACCAACCCGCCCCGGCTCCCAGACCCGGGGCCCCCACGTTGAGTCTGCTCTGCATTTTTGGATATTTTTGGTGAAACCACAAAACAGCGTGAATAACCCACGCGCCCGTGGAGGAAAATGACAGGCTGAAGAAGTGCTCGATTTTTCTAACAAGTCAAGGTATCGGCACCGGGAGGACAGACCCCAGAACAGCGGCTGCCTGAAGGGAAAGAAATGTCACAGCCCTCGAGTGGAAGGGAGGTGACCTGGTGCACACGTTTGTGCAAAATCCACTCAACTGTTCCGGAGACGGGTTGCACAGCAGTGTGAAGGTGCTTCCTGCCACTGAAGTGCACACTTAAAACTGGGTAAGATGGTAAGTTTTGTATGTATTTTACCATCTGTATATAAATCCAAAAACAGAATCAGCTGGAAATAAGTGCAGCTGGCAAATCCACAGAGAAAGCAAGCAGGTGGTTCTCGGGGGGCAGGGGGGATGGGCTGGATGGGCATGGGGTTTCCCTTTGCGGGGATGAGAACGTTCTGGTGCTATAGGCAGAACAGCAGCTAACGTACGATGCCACTGCATCATACACTTTAAACGGATGAAAGGATGGATTTTATGTCACGTGCATTACATCACACACACACACACACACACGAGCTGGCACCTAAATAAAGAAATCCCCTTCAGATTGCAACCTTTGCTGAAATGTGAATTATGCCGCAAGACTGCTTGTCTGCACGCAGAGAGGCCGCGGGGCTCCAGGAGGACACGCTGGGCAGCACAGAGCAGTGTCCCCGCTGCCACACAGGATGGCCCCACCAGCTCCGTGGCCCAGAGCAACCCCCGCACCACCCCCTGTGGGAACGCGGACCGCAGGCACAGCTCAAACAGGACCCCGGAGAGCGCCCTCCCGTGTCCCCGGACAGACAGAGGGATGCACTTTCCCCAAAGACAAGCCCACTCACCTGCGAACGGTTTCTTCTGTGTGAGCACACCCCAGATCACAATGGCAAAGCTGCAAGGAAAATCGGCCGGGTTAGTATCTGTGAGCAGGACCCTCAAACCAAGTCAAAAGCTCTCCCAACAGCAACTAGTTTGAGGAAGACCACTCCAGAGTCTTCAAAGAAAACAGAGAGAGAGAGAGAGAGACAGGGAGAGGGGGAGGGGGAAAGGAGAGGGGGAGGGGGAACGGAGAGGGGGAGGGGGAGGACACTAAGATATTTTCCATGGATGCTTTACACAGGCGCCCATACTGTGGAGCGCATCACGATGGCGGCTCGGATGTGACACCACAGACACAACCACACCAGCTGGGCTTCCAGCTCAGACAGCATGGCGGGACAGGGCGGGTGGGGACAGGGGGTGGCGGGGGGGGAGGGAGGGGAGGAAAAGGACCACCACTCCGGAACATCAGCTCGTGGGGAGAAGGGCCTGTGTCTGCCTAAGTCACCCCCATCTCGTGGCAGGTGCAGGGCACCAAGACGCCGACTCCGGCCCCGGGGGGGGGGGGGGGGGGCGGTGCGAGCGGTCTGCTCACTGAGACTTCGCAGAAGGCTGTGGGACAGTAGACGGAGAACATAGGGGGCGGTCCGGCTCACCGTCCTGGGCCCTTTTTTGGCTGTTGGAAAGTATATTTGCCCTCTCTATCTATCTATGTCGTATATATAGCTACTCTGAATATACCCCAAAAAGCACAACCTAACAAATTTTTTTTTTAATTTTTAAAAACTCTTAAACCTGCAGCTGCCACCCTGCACGGAGCTGAGAGCGGCTACTGACAGAGATGCGGGCATTCTCCTTTGAAAACGAACGCGAGTCTGCAAGTCCAAGGGCTGAAGCTCTCAACTCCAAAGTAAACACAGAACCTCATTCTCCCCAAACTCTACAAGCCGTGACTAGCCCCCGACGTGCCGTCCGCCAGCGGACGGACGGCTCAGAGCCCAGCTAGGCAGGCGCACAATGGTCACCGTGAAACCAGTCTGCCAGGACTCCGGATGCCGGTCACGTCAAAAAGGCACAGCTCAGGGCTCTGGGGCTTAGGGCCACAGTCACCACGCGTGAGACAAGAGCCACAGTGAGGGGCTTAGGCACACGCTCCCTCCTCTCTTCTCCTCCAACTGGTCTGAGTAAGACCTTCGCGATTTGGAAAAGGAAGGCGCCAACGACTGGGGGATTATTCTCAAGCACATAAACCCCACCGACGCTGGTTTGCGAACAGCCCCCGATGTGTCTGCATTCCTCTGTCACAGGTAAGTGACATGAGAAGCATAAGCCACTGGGCCAGAGGGAACTGGGTTCCAGGAGTGCAAATCCGCACACGTACAGACACACAGATCACTTCGAGCAGCAGGCTCCCCCAGCAGATGAGCTATAAAACCCCATGTTTCATAAAAACACCAGAGCATTTACAGTGTGGGGGCTGGCCACAGAACTGTCTCTAACTGGCACCAGCCGTGACGTTCTCCACCCTCGGCTCAGCACTCGCAGGGGACAAGGGTCTCTTGTACACCTGGGGTACGTGGACCGACAAACTACACACCCCAAGCCCTTTCACGTGGACTCGACCTCACGTCTGATGGCCTCTGGGAATCGAGGTGCAGAGCCCCCGCTTGGGCCCCCACGCACACCCGTCCCACGGCCGTTGCACACCTGCCCCCACCTGTTGTACACCTGTCACACACCTGTACACGTCGTGCTTGGTGTCGAAGAGCCGGCTCTTCTCCCGGATGCGCTCTGGAGGGAGGTAGGCGATGGTGCCGAACAGGCCGTCCATGCTGAGGTCATGGGAGTGGGACAGCCCGTTGCACTTGGCCAGCCCAAAATCGGAAATCTGTAACACAGCAGTCAGACGAGGCTCAGTGGGCTTTGCTGGGGCCTCGCCGAGGGAGGCAAGAGGCTCTATCCCCACCTCTGTGGGGACGTGTGGCACAGTTCCCCGATGTGGCCGTGCAGGCACGGTGGGGAATCCACACCCAAGAGCCACGTCCTGTGCTCCTCCGGGGAGGACAGGAAGGCACGGCCGGCTTGGGAGAAACAAGCCCCAGCTGTTAGGGGCTTGACGGACAGGGACCAGATTCCGCTCTAAGGAAGGGATTCACTGGGAGACTGAACTCAGGCACGTTTACCATCTTCGACAGCATCACGTCTGCCCCTGGGGACGGCCCAAGTCGGCCTAGAGGGGAAAGCGACTCTCAGAGTTGTCAGGTTTTCAGGTAACACACGAAAAGCAAGGCCTGGCCCTAAGGCCATCGGCTGTGCAAGGGCCCTGCTGGGGAGGCGGGCAGGATGCAGTCTGTTCCTTAAAGGGAAATGTGCCGTCAGAAGCCCTTTAAAATTTGTTTTTGTTGTTGTTAACGTTTATTTACTTTTGAGAGAGAGAGAGAGCATGAGCAGGGGAGGGGCAGAGAGAGAGGGAGACACAGAATCCGAAGCAGGCTCCAGGCTCTGAGCTGTCAGCACAGAGCTTGATGTGGGGCTCGAACCCATGAACCGTGAGATCATGACCTGAGCCGACGTCGGCCGCTTAACCGACTGAGCCATCCAGGCACCCCAAAAAGAATGTTTTAATGTTTATTTATTTTTGAGAGAGAGCTAGACAGTGTGCGAGTGGGTGAGGGGCAGAGAGAGAGGGAGACACAGACTCTGAGCTGTCAGCACAGAGCTTGATGCGGGGCTCGAACCCATGAACCGTGAGATCATGACCTGAGCCGACGTCGGCCGCTTAACCGACTGAGCCATCCAGGCACCCCAAAAAGAATGTTTTAATGTTTATTTATTTTTGAGAGAGAGCTAGACAGTGTGCGAGTGGGTGAGGGGCAGAGAGAGAGGGAGACACAGACTCTGAGCTGTCAGCACAGAGCCCGATGCGGGGCTCAAACCCACGAGCTGTGAGGTCATGACCTGAGCCGAATGCTTCCCCAGGCATCCCCACATGCCCTTTAAAGCAAACAAAACGCACACCACACAGCCTCGAGGGGGCATTCTGCCCTCTGCCTGGACCTGGAACAATTTGTGATCAATAGGTTCTCAGTGGCTCCTTCGCCAAATGCAAGGCCCCCAAATAAAAGGTGTGATACGGGGCGCCTGGGTGGCTCAGTTGGTGGAGCGTCCGACTTCAGCTCAGGTCAGGATCTCACAATTCATGGGTTCGAGCCCGCGTCGGGCTCTGCACTGACGGCTTGGAGCCTGGAGCCTGCTTCCGATTCTGGGTCTCCCTGTCTCTGTGCCCCTCCCCTGCTCACACTCTTTCTTAACTTCAAAAATAAATAAACATTGAACATTTTTTAGAAATATTTTTTAGGGGCGCCTGGGTGGCTAGTCACTTGAGCGTCCGACTTTGGCTCAGGTCGTGACCTTGTGGTCCATGAGTTTGAGCCCCACGTCGGGCTCTGTGCTGACAGCTCGGAGCCTGGAGCCTGCTTCCGATTCTGGGTCTCCCTCTCTCTCCGCCCCTCCCCCGCTCATGCTCTGTCTCTGTCAAAAATAAACAAACATTAAAAAAAGATTTTAAAAAAAGTAAAAGGTGTGATACACCTGCGGGGAGCCCACCCACCTGAGGGCACACCTGGACCACCGCTGTGCAGGCCCCACACCTCCACCCCCTTTTCTCCTTAGGGCAAAGGTGTCTGGAAAGCTCACGGGACCCCACAGTGAGGGCGACAACACCATTGCACACTCCCTGTGGGGCGCCAGCCTCCCCCAGCTCCTGTGTAAGTCAGAGCCCTTGGAAGCTGGCGGGAGCGAGGTGTGCGTGGGATCAGGTCACACTGACTGGCATAAAGGGACTCGGGATCCACGAGGAAAACTGCCTCTTTGTATCCCCCTTCGAGGCTTAGGAGTGAATCTGAAGCCTTCTAATGACCTTCAGAGCCCCTCTTCAAACGCACCCGTGGAGTGACAGGAAACGGGGCTCGGTCAGGCTTCACTGCTGGGCTCACCGTGCCCTCGGGGTGAGCCCACAGCCCGGTGTCATCACCGAACACAGGGAGAATTTACGAGTGGTGACCCGGTCCTTCAAGGGATCTCTGGCCCCGCCGGCAGGTAGCTGGTGGAGAAAACCCTGCAGGACTGGGCCCAGCCCTCTGTTCCCGTGATGAGGACGGCGTGGGGCCACGCGAGCAGGGCCAGCCGGGGCATTTCTGGGCGCCTGGCTGCTGGCTGTCATTGTCTCGCCTTCAAGAAACCCCCCCAGCCATCACCTCGCCCGGAGACCCACAAAGCAGCTCAGGGCCAACACAGGGCCACACGTGGCAATCTCGAACAAGTCGGTGAGAGCAAATGTTTCAGTTCAAACTCTCAGCTGCTTCGACCTTTTAATCTCAGAAACGGAGCCCGACTGGGGTGCAAGGGTCTCACCCCGTGCCCCCTACCCCGCTCACAGATTTGTTTGTTTCTGCTGTTTGCAGGGAGAGCCAGCCACTTCAAAATATCCGTGGTTCAAGAAAATAAGCATAAATTGGACATAAAAACAATGGCATCAAAATGCACATCAGAAATCATAAGTCTCTGATGGCCGCTGACCCTCCCCCCGTCCCGGGTTCTCCCCCCCAACCCTCTCCCACCCTCAGGGCCCTGGCAATCCCAGGGTACGCAGAGTATACAGCAAACGCCCTACAAGTTGCTCATACATCTTCACATTCGGCATCGGTCTCAGGGCCGCTCGGAGCTCAGTGCTCACAGGCACCCACAGGTGCCCCGGGGACATGGGCCCTTCTCCTTCCAGGCCCAGCTGGACGAGACCATAGAAGGGCATGATCAGGGCTGTGCTGGCTAGAGAGACAGGCCGTTCAGACCACAGGAGAACAGGACCCTCAGGGTCCTTCTGGATGTGGTCTGGGCAAACTGGACCAGAAGTAGCCTGAGATTTTAAACTGAGCTATTTCAGCAGGCACCCAGCTGGCTCAGTCAGTGGAACATGCAATTCTTGATCTCAGGGTTGTGAGTTCAAGCCCCACATTGGGTATGGAGACTATTAAAAATATATATATATGGGGCACCTGGGTGGCTCAGTCGGTTGAGCATCATGGTCATGACCTTACGGTCTGTGGGTTCAAGCCCCGCGTTGGGCTCTGTGCTGATGGCTCAGAGCCTGGAGCCTGCTTCAGATTCTATGTCTCCCTCTCTCTCTGCCCCTCCCCCGCTCATGCTCTGTCTCTCTCTGTCAAAAATAAATAAACATTTAAAAAAAGTTTTTTAAATACATCAACAATAAACTAAGCTATTTCATTTTCAACGTGAAATGGGTTCACTCCATTGGCATTTAGTTACTATTAACCTCAGCATTAATTTAACATTAAGTCTCTTTAACACACTTTGCAAAGTAGGCAGTTGCTGTGAAACCTTCAGCTCCAATCATCCTTTCCGTGTCTGGAGGGGCACAAGGGGAGTGGCCAAGCTCACAACTTATGATCTCATCTCAAGATTCCAGATTAAAGTTTTATGGCTTCAAATAATCGCAGACTGAAAAGTGTGCAGAAAGCCGGCGGCCAATCACTGCAGAGCTCCTGGCCGACTGGAAAGCTCCAACAGCACCCTCCACGCTGCATTTCTGGGAATGAAGAAATGTGCTACGTAAATATGTCATCTGTTTGTCTGGGGCTGAGTGTGGTCACAGAAACGCAGCTCCACCTGGGCCTTGCAGGGAGCTGCGGAAGGGGCCGGTCTGTGCAGAGGCCCAGAGCCCCGCCCGGAAGTGACAACATCAGCCTGCAGCGTCAGCGAGGCGGGTCCTAAGGTTTCCATCAGCTCCCTCCCGGGTCGCCCCAGGCTCCTTAGGGCCCACTCAGCTCTTCAAGGAATCTTCACCATTTACTACAACCTCCGCGAGCAGCAGGGCTCCCGAGTCAGGTGTTCACAAGGAGAGGGAGAGAAGAGCGTTCAAGTGGAGGGAGCTCAGAGCCAAAGCAGAAGTGACCGACCGACCAGGAAGGCAGGCCCCCAGCGTGTCACAGAGAGGACGGCACTCCTTTTCCCACTGAGCCAGTATCGAGCGTCTACTGTGGACCCGGCACCGGAGACGCTCCCTGGACGGAAGCCACCATCCACGGTGTGCAAAAAATGACTCTACGGCCGCGGAACACCAACCCCGACGGCCCCAACCCCCACCGAGCATGTCCACGGGCCAGGCACTGAGCCATCAGCACTCCGTCCCCCTTGACCGCTCACGGCGACACGGAGGTGTGACCCCCACCCACCAGGTGACAGAGCTGGGGGCGGGGGCCGTGCCCGCAAGGAGGGCACTTAGAAGTGCCACTTGCTCCCCTAAGGGACACTCACATGCCCCCAGCATCCCACATGACCTGCTGAAGAGCGGAGGGGAGAGCGGAAAGCAAGCAGTGGAGATAAAAGCCAGCCAGGCCAAGCACCAGCCCGACCCTGCAGGCGTCTCAGGGACACAGCCGCGCACACACCTGTCTGCGTGCCCCGCGCGCACCCAACAGCGGCCTCTCTAAGACAAGCACCTTCCCGGCAGCCTCCGTCACGACAGCATTTCAGAACCCCTACCCTGATCTAACTTGGCCTCCTGCTTCCCCTCCCCCTACAAAACCTAGAATTTTCCATGACTCTTCTGCCTGTGCCCCCCTCCCCGACTCCTGATAGCAGCAAAGGCTGATGCTCTCTGAAGACCCAGTCTCTCCCAGTAACACCCCCCCCCCCCCCCCCCCGCCAGCCGGAGTTCTGGAAGGAACTCCTCCTCCAGCCCACAAGCTGCCTGTGGGACACCTACTGCCAGGACACCTATTCCGCCCTCGTGTGATGCCCACGGGCCGCAGGCTGTGTACCTCTCATATGCAGCAGCAGGCTGGGAGGGACAGGAGGATTCCAGAGACCGCTGAACCTGACCGTGGCCTCAGCTGGATGACCAGAGCCCGGGAGACCCTGGTTATGGGCCTCAGCCTGGCAGGTGGCCAGGACACCGTCCAGAGTACCTCCTGCCAGCGAGGTCCCTGGCACACGACAGAGGTCTGTCGTTGCTTCCTCTTTCTCGTGTATATTCGAGCCCGAGATCAAAAGCTTCATTCTTGGGGCGCCTGGGTGGTTCGGCAGTCGGGTAAGCATCCGTCCCTCGGTCTCAGCTCAGGTCATGATCTCACGGTTCGTGGGTTTGAGCCCCACGTCAGGCTCTGTGCTGGCAGGTGCGGGGAGCCTGCTTGGGATTCTCTCTCCCTCCGTCTCTGCCCCTCCCCCACTTGCACTCTCTCTCAAAATAAACAAACTTTAAAAAGAAAAGAAAAGAAAAAAGTCTTCATCCTTCGCTTGGTGCCCACAGGAGCGCCCTCCTTGATAAACCCTGGAATGTCAGTGGGGGCAGAGGCTCCACACCGGAAGCCAGTGCGCCAGCCGGAAAGAAACTTGGCTCTGGCAAAGACAGAACCCCCGTGGCACCCATTCGAACCAGGAGAGCTCGTCCATCTGGCGGCGACAATCTCATTTTGGAGTGACTCCTAATCAAGGGACAGTCTGCAGTCACTGTCCAACACGGACATGAGTCTCCCCATCGGCCTCAGGCTGGCCAGGTGCGCCGCAAAGGTGGGGTGCCTGTGCCCCCTGGTCCCACCTCTCCTTCCAGGCAGAGCCCACGGGCATGGCTGGACTGAACTCAGGTCCCTCCTACCCCTCGGACCAGCAAGGGAGGGGCTCCTGCAAGCTCCCTGTGACCAGCCGGGAGAGCGTACAGGGGAGTCCCTTCCCGGTCCCCGCAGGGCCCAGGAAAGGGTTCAGGCCACCGCTCGCGGGTCCTTCTCACTCGCTCACAAGCCGGGCACAGGGAAGGGAGGCGGCAAGTGCATTCTGCGGGCCAGCACACGACCCCGGGCCTCCTGAGCCACGCAGGGAAGGCCCGTGGCCTGCGTCCCCCTGGTGGCAACGACAGAGCCCAGGACAGAGGAGGGGCAAAGAAATACAAACCGGACAGCGTTACTAACTGCAGGCCCAGGTGGCTGGTACCTGGTATTTAGTTCCACCGTTCCTCGTACTTCTCCGTGTTTTATAAACTTACCCAAAAAGAGAAATAATGATAGCAGACCCCAGGGGCCTCACACGACGAGAAGGGAACGAGCCCCTCCGGAGCCTCGTTCCAGGGAGCGCCCCACGCCGCCCCACCGCCATCCCTGAGACCACAGATGGGGGGTGCAGCGGTCTCCCCCCCGGTCGGATCCCTAACCGGCCTTCACGAGACGCCCAGTGAGACCAGAAGCCACAAACCCATAAGCTCTTTTCTTCCAGAGCGCTCAGAATTTAGGCCCATGCTCCAGGATCCGCGGGGGTGGGGGTAACCGTGTGCGTAAGGGTCCATTTTCCAGCTACACGCTTCGTGGAGACTGGGGGTGCTGAGTCCTTATGTCCTCCCCCGGCCCCACTCAGAGCCTTCCCCGCCCTCCGGCCGCCTGGGCCCCGCACGCGGAGCCGGGCGGGTCCTACCTTGACGTGGTAGTGGGCGTCCAGCAAGATGTTTGCGGGCTTGAGGTCCAGGTGGAGGAGAGGCGGGGACATGCAGTGGAGGAAGTTCATGCCCACGGCCGTCTCGTGGACGATACGGAAGCGCAGGTCCCACGGCAACGGCTCGGAGGCCAGCAGCTTCTCCAGCGAGCCGGTCTCCATGTACTCCATGACCAGGCCGGCGGGCTCGCGGCATATGCCGTACACGGGCAGGATGTAGCGGAACTTAGCCATCTCCATCTTCTTGGCTTCTTCCAGAAGCTCCACGCGCTCCCTGGAAAAGTTGGCAGACGTGAGACGTGGGAGGCGCTCGCCCAGGCCCCGACACATGGCGCCAGGTCCGCGGGCCGAGCGGGTGACCCGGGCGCACAGGGCTCCCCGCGATGCCGCAGAACCACACTCGGGACGTCCCGGGGCCATCGGCCCGACGGCCACTCAAACGCTTCTGTGCATCGCGGGTCACCTTACGCGAGGAGGACGGCCATCCCAATTAGCATCTGGGAACGCGCAGTCAGCACCACAGGGCCACCGAGCCAGGGGGGCCGATGCTGCCACCCCTCCTCCTGGGCTGAGGGGACACACGATGCCATGTGACTGAAGCCGCAACAAAGTATCTGTCCAAAGAACCCAACTCATCTAGTTCAACACGTAGCCCGCCCGTGGGCCCTCCTTCAGGCCCCACACTGGTGATTGTGGGGCATCAGCCGGTGAAGCCAGGTCTGCAGCTGCAGCCTGAGAGCCCCCTTTATTCCAACCACGTTTTCAGTCGTGGTAAAGACACATAAGTCATATTTTCACCATTCCCAAGGGTACAGTTCACAGGTGTCACGTGCACACACGCCCAACACCCAAGCCTCGTCCGTCGTCCCAGCAGACACCCTGTAGCTTTCCACAGGAACCCCTTCCTCCTGGCCCCGCCCACCCCTCGTCCACTTCCTGTCTCCGTGAACCACTCCACGCACCTGACCTAAGCGGAATCACACAGGATTTGTCCTTCTGCGCCTGGCTTCCTTCGCTCAGCACCTCAGCGTAATGTGATCGTGGTTCAGCTGTGTTGTGGCAGATGTCAAGACCTCACCTCTTTTCACGGCTGTGTGACGCTCCATTGCATGAACACGTTTTAGGTATCCAGTCGCCCGCTGATGGGCGCTTGGGCTGCCCTGAATAACGCTGTGTGTCTGTGTGCACAGGTGCACAAACACCCGCTCGCTTTCAGCATTCTGGGCTACACACACACCCAGGAACAGGGTGACTCGGGCCATGTGATAATCCGATGTCTAACCTTTTCAGAAACCACCAACCACCGCGCACAGCCTGCCCCCGGTTCTGTAAAGAACTTTCTGGAAGACGGTCTCACCCGTTCACGCCACGTGGGCTGTGGCCACTTTCCCGCTCAAGGCAGAGACCAGCAGTCTGCAGACCTCGACCCGTTTACTCCCTGGCCCTCCATGGAAAGTGCACCAACCCCGGGCCTAAGGTCACTTCCGGGTGCAGCCCACGGACTCAGATTAGAATCCCCGTATCCTGCTCTGTGTTAGCCTCATGGGGCAGAAGTCCCAGAGCGCATTCAGGAAAAGGGGCTGAATCGCATAAGGACAGGGCTCGGCCATGCGCCATCTAGGTCGGCGGCTGTTAGAACTCGCCACGGCAGAAAGCAACCCGAAAACTGGTTGAGCTGGGCTCCGTTCCCACGTGGACACCAGGTGCCCCGACGGGATCTCAGCCCCTCTGACTCCCCATCCGGCCCCCGCATTTGGGAGTCTCATGTGAGCATATGGCAAGAAGCTGTACAGTGGGTGTCTCAGGGGGAGAACCCCTGAGGGTAGACCAGTGATTCTCATGGAGGGACAGCTTTGCCCGCCGGGGACACCGAGCGCCGCCGGGGACACCCAGCGCCGCCTGGGACATTTTGGGTGTCACAACTCGGGGCTACGGCCGGCATCCAGTGGGTGGAGGCCAGGGATGCTGCTTAACAACCCACAATGCATAAGACAGCTCCCAAGACCAAGAATTACCCAGCTCCTATGCAAACAGTGCCAAGCCCAAGAACCCGGCATGTAGACAAAGCCAAGTGCATCTCGGCCAAATTTAAACTAAACCACTACACTCTGGAATTGCCCGCTATGTACTCTCAGCATTTATTTTAATTTTCATCTGTTTCTGTGGTCAACTAATATTCAACAAGGGAGCCACGAACACCTAATAAGGAAAGGCTGGTCTTCCCGACAAATGGCGCCTGGAAAACTGGAGAAACACACGCAGGATGATGAAATTGGGACCCTACTTCACAACACACACAAAAATTAACTCAAAATGGATCAAAGTCTTAAAAATAAGACCTGATACCATAAAACTAGAAGAAAGCATTGGAAAAAGCTCATTAATACCCATCTTGGCAATGACCTTTTGGACACGACACCTAAAGCACAAACAGCAGAAGCAAAAATCAGCAAATGGAACTCCATCAAACCCAAAAGCTTCTGCACAGCAAGGGAAACAGGGAACAAAATGAAAAGGCAGCCTACAAAATGGGAGAAAAATTTTGCAAACCACACACTGCATAAGACGTTAACATCCGAAATAGATAACAATTACGACTTAATTAAAGAAGAAAAAAATCGGATTTAAAAACGGGCAAAGAACTAAACAGACATTTGTCCAAAGAGGACGTCACAATGGCCAACAGGCACGTGAGAAGATCCTGAATATCACTAACCATCAGGGAAACGTGAACCAAAACCACAAAGACGCATCAGCTCGCATCTGTCAGAAGGTGGGGGGGGGGAGGCGGGGGAGGGAGGAGGCGGGGGAGGGGGGAGGGGGGAGGCGGGGCAGGGAAACCTGCACTCTTGGCAGGAACGTAAACTGATTCAACCGCTACAGACAACAGAACGAAAGATCCTCAAGAAAGTTAAAGCAAAACTACGATACAATGCAGTAATTCTGCTTCTGGGGATATACCCAAAGGCAGTGAGAACAAGACTTCTGCAAGATCTCTGCACACCCATGTTTATCGCGACAGCCAAGCTGTGGAAACAACCCCAATCAATGCCCATCAACGGATGAATGGATTAAAAGAAAAAAAAAAACAAGGTGTGGCACATATACATAACGGACTATTATTCAGCCATGAGAAAGGAGGATATCCATGGGGCACCTGGGTGGCTCAGTTGGTTGAGCGTCCAACTCTTGATTTCAGCGCAGGTCATGATCTCATGGTTCGGGAGATCGAGCCCTGCATCGGGCTCTGCACTGTCAGTGTGGCGTCTACTTGGGATTCTCTCTCCCTGCCCCTCTCCCATGCACTCTCGCCCTCTCTCAAAATAAATAAAACATTAAAAAAAAAAAAAAAGGATATCCTGCCATTTGCAACAACTAGATAGACCTTGAGCCCATCATGCTAAGCAAGATACGCCAGAGAACATACTGATACCACCTATATGTGGAATCTAGAAAAGAGAAGAAATGGTGGTTACCAGGGGCAAGACGGTGGGCAGATAAGACTGATGGCGTTTAAAGGTATAAACTTGTAACAAGGGCTAAATGGCCATAAACATACAGTTTATTCAACATACACAATAAGTATGTAATATGATAAATATGACTTCAGTGGCAACCATATTACAATACACACACACACACACACACACACACACGCCAAAGTAACACAGTATTCACCTTAAATTTACGCAATGTTATGCATCAAATTTATCCAGTAAAAAAATATTTAATCTGGGGCGCCTGGGTGGCGCAGTCGGTTAGGGGTCCGACTTCAGCGAGGTCACGATCTCGCGGTCCGTGAGTTCGAGCCCCGCGTCGGGCTCTGGGCTGATGGCTCAGAGCCTGGAGCCTGTTTCTGATTCTGTGTCTCCCTCTCTCTCTGCCCCTCCCCCGTTCATGCTCTGTCTCTCTCTGTCCCAAAAATAAATAAACGTTGAAAAAAAAATTAAAAAAAAAAATATTTAATCTGAAAAAACAAAAAAGTTCATCTGTTTTCCCTGCAGAACAGGTGCCAGGTGCCAGGCATGTGTTGGAGAACACGCTTTCTAATAAACTCCTGAAGGAAAAGTCTAGAATCACATGCCAGACATGCCCTACTGCAGCCGGGAACCGAGCAGACCCAGCATCTGCATACCACCAATGCAGGCTGGGGTGGCCTCAGGGACTCCCCCTGAAATGCCGGTTCCGGCACAAGCAGCCCTGCCCGTAACCCACCAGAAGGGCTCTTCTGGAGCCTGGATGCACCCGCTCCTGACCTCCCCGCCCACACCTGCTCCCATTTGCTAGTCTGATGCAGAGTTCCACCACTGTACCCACCAAACAAATTCATTTCTTACTCCTTTGACCTCCTCTCTGAGACTACATGCTGCCAGGCTTCCCATATGTGTGTGAAAACATTTGCCAGGGAGGAAAGCCCGCCGGCAAGGAGGAGCCAGGATTACAGGTCATCGGAGGCTGCAGCAACCCAAGCTCTGCCTGCGTTGAGCACCTGTGCCTAAGGTGGTCGCCCCAGCTCCAGGCAGAGAGAGAGAACGGGGCAGACACAGGGCACATTTTGGAGGAGAATCAATGAGACTTGACGACTGATGGGTATGGAGGAGAGAGAGGTAGCAAGGGCACCCCCCCACCCCGATCTCTACCAGGAGTCACCGGGCAGCTCCTCTTCTCTGCGAGGGGAAGCATCCCAGAGAAGGGAGAGAAGTCGGTGTTGGGCACACTCGTGGAGGCAAAGAATCCCACTGGCCTTCGGAACAAGTGGACCACATCAGGACACATCAGGATTGAAGTATTAGACCACTACGACACAGAACTGAGTTCAGCACAGCTTGCTTGCTTAGCTCTCTGGTTAAACGGCCAATTAATGGAAAGCACAGCACCCACAAGAGCGCAGTGCTGCGTGTGGGGGTCCCTGGGCCGGGCTGAGAGTGGCTCCGTTCCCTCTGGGTCCGGGCTCGGCTGGCTCTGGCCACACAGAGGCAGACCCCCCGCCCTGTGCCTGGTCTCCACGGGTGTCTAAACGCAGGAAAGGCTAGATGTCAGCAGCAAGCATCGTTAGAAAGCCCGTCATCTAAAGAGAGAGAAAACGGCATCCCTGGGCCCATCTCTTCCGTCCTCCTCCCGGAAGACCTGCTTATTACACTGAACCAGGACAACTACCACTCCTAACATGACTTAGTACCAGGGGCTACCTCTCCTTCCTATTTTGCTAAGAATCACGGTTATAGGGGACGCCTGGGTGGCTCAGTCGGTTGAGCGTCCGACTTCGGCTCAGGTCACGACCTCACAGTTTGGGGGTTCGAGCCCCGCGTCGGGCTCTGTGCTGACAGCTCGGAGCCTGGAGCCCGCTTCGGATTCTGTGCCTCCTTCTCTCTCTGCCCCTCCCCGGCTCACACCCTGTCTCTCTCTCTCTCTCTCTCTCAAAAATAAATAAAACATACAAAAAAAATTAAAATAAATGTGCTCATATTGGGGGGAAAAAAAGAGTCAGTGTTTTAACTTGTCTGTTCCTGTTGCTTTTTTCTTTTAAAGTGGCTGCCTGGCCACCCCTCCCTGACCCATGTGTGTCCTTGGGTGCCACTGTGCCCACATGGCACTGGCCTGCGTCCTGCCCTCCCCCCAACCCCTCCCCCCAACCCCGGGGATGAATAGAGACCCTCCCCCGCCCCTTGCAGTGTGAACCCGCGTGAGGCTGCCCTCCTGGCCTGCAGGTTTTGAGGAGCCGATCGATGGCTCAGGTATTTACAGGCTGGACAGTAACCAGGGTCATCTTCGGGCTGGAGACACCCTCCATCTGGGTGGAGATGAGCCTCCGCCCAAGCCTGACTGATAACAAACGTATTCTGGGAACAAAGTCAATTACATCAAGGCCGAACTTCTCATTAAATGCAGGCTCTGAGCTACCCTGCAAATAAAGCATTTTCTTCCATTTGCCCAAAGGGCATAATACATAAAGCAGGGTGACTTCTGATTGTCGGGCTCATTAGCGCCTTAAGAGCCTCGCTGGCAGATCAGTCACTCTCGCTCCCCGCTCCCCACCCCCCTCCGCCCAGGCGGCTGCCCCAGTTCAGCAAGTTCACTGCTCCCCCTGCCCCAGGCCCTTTCCACTGTACGAGGCACCAAGCACCTCAGTTTAAAAAATCAAAAAGGGCCCCGCGGTGCTGGTTTGCTCCCAAATGCTGATCACAGCTTGAATGTTCTAAGAACCCTCTTTGGAAGAATGTCAAGCAGGACAACTGACCACACATGTAAGGGCCTCTCACCAAGGAAAACCAGGCAGTGTCCAAGGACAAGTGTTTTTCTGACAACTCTATCAGAATGCCTTGGAGCAGAGAGGATCCCACCCGTCACCACGCCTCCCTGGGGCAAGGAAGGGGGGTGGTCCCAGGACAGCATCGGGGAGGTCTCAGGGGACAAGGAGACCCTTCACACAGGCCTGGGGAGCAGGGTTCCCCAGGGCCCCCCAAGCGCTAGCACTGATTTTGTTGAGAAGGCTCTGCACCATTTTGCACCCCGTTCCCTCCCTGGTAATCCAAATCCAAATGTCCCCAACCTCTTGGCTTTCCCTTAATTGCTCCAGGGACAACCCCCCCCCCCCCCCCCACCTACGCCCCAGCAAGAGCCACAGACTTAGGGAAGCTACACCCCCAGCCCAGGTGGATAACCCGGGTGGTATCTGCAATTCAATGAGCCTGAAATAAGCCTTAGTAGGGAGCCCGGGTCAGGACTGAAACATGCCCCTCAAACCCCCCCCCCCCACTGTTTTTCGTTTGTTTGTTTTGTTTTGTCAACAGCAATTATTTATTTTAAATATACTTTCCCTCCAAGCAGTGTTTCTGGCTCATGTTGGTGACAACACAGAAGAAACTACTGACCCAGTACGGTGAGCACTATCACCACTAGGGGACCTGAGGGTCCCCGGTGCGGTTGGCGCCAGAGCCATGGAACTTCAGGCTCCGTCTCCGTCCGGGTCCACACCATCAATCCCGTTTCTTCGCTGTTAGGAGCAGAGTTCGAGGCCACCTGGATCCACAGACATCAGTCTTAGCGCAACCTAAACACTGTGACGTGCTACCTGCAATCAGGCAAATTCGGCAGGACTGGTGTCACATTTCTCTCCTGTGATCGTTTCGAAACAGGCTCCTTTTCTTCACCATTTGGGGAAAGGTTATTAATTCCGTTTCCGGGCAGGAATGCACAAAGCACCCCCACCCCCAGGACCTCCTCCTAGTCCGAGACGGAAAAACCTCTGGACGATCACAGGACTAAGCTAGGGGTCAATTTGTCCAATACTTTCTCAATAGCACTTAGATTAACCCAGTTTTGGGTTTTTTTTTTTCTTCAGTTAGGACAGGTCTCAGCATATCTTCCCCACCCCAGGGAGGGCATCGGGGTAGGGGAAAATATCAGAAATATCATCAGACAGACCATTTCTAAAAGACAGTTTCTAAGAAGCGAGAGGCTCCCCCCTCCCCTCAGAAATTCCAAAGATGGGCCGATGGTGAGGGAGGGACGAGGCTTCCCTTTCCGGAAGCACTGGCGGTGGAAAAGGGGAAAGTAGAAAGTAGGGGACGAGAGGGTGGCGGTCTCTGGACGTCAGGGGAGTAACACACCGTGGGAGGAAAGAAGGGGGGACCAGCCCCGAAGAGCTCCTGAGAGGGAACCAGCTTTGGGGAAGGCAGCAGGAAACATGGTTTAATCCTCGGTTAGCGGATGCCTCCAGGCCAGGCCTACTCGAGCACCAAGCCGGGGATGCTCCCAGGGAGCCTCCGAGGGTTCCCACACTGCTATTTTTAAAACTGACAAGAAGCGGGCTTGTCAGATCGTCAGCTCTGCCGTTGCAGACTGGGGGTTTGCTCGGGCTCGTCCGGACTAGCCAGTGCGGATGGCGCCTTCGCTGCGGCCGGCGCCCAGGCCAGGCACTCTGTTATTCAGGGCTTCCTCTTAGCCCAAGGGAGGGGCGGGAGGCTGGAGGACCGGGGCCTCTGGGGTCACTTGTGCTCTCTACACGGTAACCTGCCCAGCCCTAGACCCCACCCTAGCGCTCACGATCCCCCTGATCAGGGTTAGCCAGGGAGGCCACGTGTCTCCCCCAAGCCACCAGCCATGCCCATAAGGAGTGGGAAACGCTGATCAGTAGGGTGTCACTTGTGAAATCCCAAGAAGGTCCCCTTGGAAGCTCCTATGGCAGGTGCTTCAGTGGCCCCTGACTCCCCCCCCACCCCTTCCTCAAGGTGGCCCCTGACCTTCCCTGCACAGAACTCTGTGCTTACAGGCTTGAGGCAGCCTGCTGCTCCCAGGAGCCTGGGGCACCTTCTGGGGGGGGGGGGGGGGGGGCGTGGATAAAGTCTGCGGCCAGGGCAGCAGTAGGGCTGGAGGCTTCACCCAGAACCCCAAGAAAACCCTGTTCCCCACTCCACTTCAGGGAACACATTGCGGGGTGGGGATGGGGGGCAGCACAACCACCATTTCAAAGTCGAGATGAGACTGTGCAAGGCACCCAGCCCCTCCTGCACGACACAACCCCACCCCCACCCCACCCCCGAACCTGGAGCTGAATTCAGTCAATCATTAACTTCTGGCTTCACACACAAAGAGCAGGGGGTTAACCATCTTCTCAAGCAGAGAAATCAGCCACTGCTGCAAATACAGAACCCCGGCCTGCCCTACCCGGCCGGCAAAGTGCGAGAGGCGACTCTCTTCCTGTTGGGCGATGCTGACCTCCACGGGGCCGCCCGCTAACATGCCACCACCTGCCTGGCTCGGGCAGGGCAGGAAAGGCTTCCAGTTAAAGGACAAAACACTTTTCAACCAGGCTATGCAATATCCTAAGTGATCCGCGTCAAGTAGAGAAACCCTACCTCCCTCCTCCTGGGCCACCCAAGAAAGAAGGGCCTGGTGGCTGGAAATAACAGATTCTGAGGGTGCCGGCTGGTGAGTCAGCCTGGGTGCATCCTTGGTTACTTTGTTTGCTCCTCCAAGAAACCCGTGTGAAAAACGTTGCTGGTGAATAAAACTCGCTTTGACCAGAAGACTCCGTCGGACCAAGGTCCCCAGAGCATAAACATGTCGCTATGGCGAGGGTCTTGCCTTTCATGATCTGACCACTGGCTGGTATTCAACGCGGGTCGGATTTCATCAAAATAACCACAGCGCCCCTCCCTCCCGGCCTGAGAAGTTCCCAGGATCCACGGCATAGAGGGGGAGGGACGGCTGGCACAGCCCCTCACCTCTGTGATGTTTCTATGACACTTGTCACCACTCTACTGCCAGTTTCCAAGTAACACTGCATTTGAGGCTCACGGCAAGAGGTCACCCAGAGCTCTCCTGCCTAATCTCCTAGGCCAGGATGAAAATACGAGGCCAGCGAATGCGCGGGGCCTAGTACCTCACGCTACAGCAGAAAACACTGCAATCCGTTTACCTTAGTCCTGGGGACTCAAACAGCCCGGGGGAGGGGACGTCACCACCATCCCACCAGCAAGAAGCTGGGGTTTGGAGGCCCCATCGCTCAATCAGCCGAGGATTCAAACCCAGGCGCTGGAGACTGCAAAGGCTATGAGAGGTTTCACAGGAGCTGTTTTCCTTTGTGTGTTCGGTAGGGACTCCCTAAGGGGGATCTCCAAACGGAATACAAACCCAACTTCCTCCTAGAAGGCACACTTTCACCACATAATTTAAGTCTGGTCCACTGAAGTTTACGTATCAACTAAGTTTACATATCAACTACTACAATGCAAACGTAAAAGGCGGCATTAAAACCAGAACTGCTTCTCAAGACCCTCTCCCCCCCACCCCCCCTCCAACTCCACCCCCTTCCCCCCAAATTAAGCACAGACTACAATCCACCGGCCCTGTTTCTCAGGGGTGGCTTCGCGTCCTTTCCAATCGTGGTTAACTGAGTCCCCGTGTTAGGCCGGGACAGGCAGGTTCTTGGACTGGGGCGCTGGGGTGCAGGAGGGCGCTATGGCTCGACCACAAAGCGGGTTAATGTAAAGCCCTCCCCCGCCCCCCCACCCCTCACCAGGGGCTCGGCCTGGAAATCAAGTCAGCCAAAGCTAGAGCGCGAGGTCAGGGAGCGCTGGGCGGAACCCCCCGCCCCCTACCCCCGGGGCCGCCTGCCGGACCCCAAGGCCAAGCCCGAGTTCCGTGGCTGCGGAAGCCCGGCCAAGCCAAGCCCAGTGCTTCCGACCGAAATAATTACCGTCTTATACCAATTTGTGCTCCAGCGTAAATTACTAAGTAAGTCGAAGGGAGTCTAACTAACTCACAAAGCCCAGATCCCCACACGGCAATTTTTCTAAGCCGGGCGCAGACCGCAGCGCCCAGGCGGGTCGCGGGCGGGCCGGACGCGCCTCCGAGGGGCGCGGGTCCAAAGCCCGGAAAACCCGAGGCTTCACGCGAAGCTCGCTAGCACCGGGGTGGCCCCCCCGGGCACCTCGCAACGTTTCGACCAAACGCGGCCCCTCGAAGCGGGAGCCGCAGCCGGGGACCCGGAGCAGCTAGCTCGCCGCCCCGGCCTCCGCGTCCCTCGGGCCGGGCAAGCGGCGCGGACACCAATTTCCCTCCGAGGGCTCCCGAGGCGACCCAGGTGGAGCCCCCCCCCCCGACCCCGGAATCCAAGCGCCCGGACCCCCGCCCGCCGCGGCGCGCAGCAGCCAGGCCCGGTCGCGTCGCCCGCCCCAGCGCCCCCGCCCGGGCCGCTGACCTGTCGTCGACGTGCAGGCTGGGCGAGCACTTGATGGCGAGCCACGTCTTCCAGTGGACATGGCGCACCTTGTACACCTGCCCGAAGCCGCCCGAGCCGACCTTCTCCCAGCCGGCGAACTCGCCCGCGTCGAAGGTGCGCAGCAGCCCCAGGGCCCACGGGCTCCCGCTCTCGCCCTCCATCGCGCGCGTCTCGCCGCCGCCCCGCGCCGCCGCGGCCGCCCAGGTGCCCAGGTGTGCGCCCCGCCCCGCTGACGTCACTTCCGCCGCTCGCCGGCCCCGCCCCTCCCCGGGCTCCAGGTCCCTGCAGCCCCACCGAGGGACGCGTGGGGTCACTGCGTCCTCCGCCCCGGGCGGCGGCGCGCGCAGGTGCCGGCCTGGGTGCGTGCGTGTGGGCAGATCCCAGTAGGGTCCCACGCAGGCGTGAGAGACAAGTCACGGCCGCGTTTCCCCCGGTGCTGTCGCTTGGCAGAAGTTGGCCAAAAAAGGGGGAAAAAAGTCCCGCAACGACCAGGATGTCGACTGTCGTGCGGCCCACCGATCTGATTCGGATTTCCCCGATTTTAGTTGGCCTCGTTGGCGCGCGTGAAGCTCTGAACCATGGTATCACCTGGGTAAGTTCGTGCATCTACTACTGCTGTCAAGATCTAGAACATTCCATCAGGAAAGGACCCCCCCCCCCGCCCCTCCTGAGCCCCTTCTGGTAACCGAAACCCCAAACCCTGGCCATCACTAATCTTTCCTCTGTTTCTAAAACTGCGTTATTTTCAAATACGTTGTGTTTGCACACAGGAATTGTAGAGGGTGGGATCTTTGGGAATTGGCTCCACCCCCCCCCTCCCCCCCCCCCCACTAAGCATAATTCCCTGGAAATTAGCGGCTCGCTTTTTGACACTGAAGTTTCCACTTTGGAAGTAACTCTTTTTTTAATCACCCCAACAGCAGATCTAAAGTGGAGTTTTAGGGGCACGTGGGTGGCTCAGCCGGTTGAGTGGCCCACTTCAGTTCAGGTTATGTTCTCGTGGTCCTGGAGTTCGAGCCCGGGGATGGGCTCTGAGCTCCGTTGACAGCTCAGAGCCTGAACCCTGCTTCAGATTTGGTGTCTCCCCTCTCTCTCTGCCCCTCCCCCCACTCACACTCTGTCTCTCTCTCTAACATAAATAAACGTTAAAAAAATTTTTTAAAGTGGGGTTTTAAAGACAACGGGGTTCCTCCACCCTTTCCTGGAGAACAGTGTCTTTTTTACACCTCGAACACACTGGAAAGGAAAGATGTTTTTCCACCTTTGGGAGGAAAAAAAAATCCCAGCTTTGAATGAGCTCGGATCTGGGAAAGACATCTGAGTCAGAGGTCGAGAAATGTGATTGCAAACGTCCACACCTAAAAACCACTCACTCCCGCACACGGTACCCTGAGCGAAGGTTTATTCTTGGCCCAGTGAGATGAATAATGGAGGCAGGATTGGGGGGGAGGTATTAAGCAGGGAGCCTTTTAATGACACTGTGTTTGTGTTACCCCCAAAGGAGGGGCCGGTCCTCGCTGGCGCCTGGAAGCGGCAGACTTACCCTCTGCAGGCTTTACCCTCCACTGGGCTTATGATCTTATTTCACAGCCAGCAATGGAGCCCTCCGGCTGCTTTGGAAACAGCCCACTGCCCCTCCCCCACGGGGTCTCTTTGAAGAACGCTCACACTTCCGGCCCACAGTGGGCCTCTTGGGAAAGAAGGCCAGGCAGCCGCGCGTCCTCTTCCACACCGTCTTGAACTCGTGAGACCTTAGCGGCAAATGGCTACTGATTGTAACTAACATGGACACTAACCTGTTTAGAAGCCTTGTGCCTTTAAGGATGTAAAGGTAACTTGAAAGTAAGCATAGTGGTTATTTTGGTGGAGAAAACCAACAAATCGGCTAGAAAATGAGTCACTTGTGTGTGCTGTTTCCGGGACTCGGCTGGAGGCATCTTTCTGCAGACTTTCTAACCTCCGGAATCTCACTGCCGGGGCTTCGCTCAGCAGCCTAAGTGACTAACAGCCCACGCCAGTCTCGTAATAAGATACACTGTTTTCATTTATTTAATCATCTGGCGCTTCACTCGACAAATATTTATGGAGTGTCTGCTGCAGGCTCAGCTCTGGGCTCCTGGGCCCACGACCAGAGCCCGCAGAGGCCTGGATAGCCAGTCCCCCACTGCAAACTGATGGGGACAAAGATCAAGGCCACGGTTGGGCAGCCTGCCCCTGGCGCCCCCTTGGGGTGTGCTGTGCTCTTCATGCAAGCCACTCAATGCACTCGGAAGGTCAATTTTTTAATCCGTAGAAGAACAGAGTCCGTTGCAGGAACTGTGAGGAGAGCCCAGGTTCTAGACGCTGTGGGATTACAGGAGAGTAACTGTTCATGTTAATGGTCACCAGTCCTACGTGGGTAAGGTTGACATTTCTAAGTATAAAAATAATTTACAGTGTTGGGGTGCCTGGGTGGCTCAGTCAGTTGAGCGTCCGACTTCGGCGCAGGTCATGATGTCGCCTCGCCGTCTGTGGGTTCAAGCCCCGCGTCAGGCTCTGTGCTGACAGCCTGGAACCTGGAGCCCGCTTCGGATTCTGTGTCTCCCTCTCTCACTGCCCCTCCCCCCCTCCTTCAAAAATAAATAAATACTAAAAACAATTTTTTTAAATAACTTACAGTGTCAATAATTTAGTGATTACTTTACCATTGTTTATTTTATAAGGTGAGGGGATAAGCCTTTGTGGTTACTCTGTGGCCATCCAAGAAACCCTGAAGAGAGTGAGATACAGAAGATATCTTACCATTTTTGACAGAGAAACCTTGGTGTCCCACTGAGGTATGATGACACCGGAGTGCCTAACGAGAATAAAATAGTTATGGTGTTATTTTGTTGCGCAAATATTTAACATAGATGCATAGCAAGTACAAGTGACAGGTGAAGAGGTTTAAAAGGGACACAAGAAATCAGTTTGTTGAAATGATTTCAATCGCTGATAGGGCACAAAACCTAAAGATTCATCCTTTTTGAACTAGAGATGTTTTATCACCGGTAAGCTTTCAAAAAAATCGCTACTAACATATTTTATGTGTGAGATTGAGCATATACACATTGGAACTTAAAGCTTTTAATGTCAGCTTTAAACTATAGTAAGTTATCGGAATATTAAAGAAGACGAAATGTATATTAAATTGAATTTCCCTTCTTAATGGGCTGTGGCAATTTTCTTAATAAACAGAGAAGCCTTACCCGTGATTATGTAAACACATTCTCCGAAGTGATTGAACGCTACACTGTCAACCATTTATACCAATGAAAACCTTTGATCGAAGCATAAAGTTTCACTCTCAGTACATTTTGGGTCAAAATGAAAGTGGACTGACTTAAAGAAAACTAGTAGTGCGAGTTTGCATCTCAGACTTGGGAAGCGGCCGTCGTGAGGATTCGTGCGACCGCCGCGCTCCAGGAACTCCGCGCACACAGCGCCCCCCTCCGCCCCCCCTCCCCGCGCAGGGCAGCGCCGGGCACCCCGAGGGGCGCGAGGCGGGAGCAGTCGGGAGAGGTGCGCCCCGAGGGCAAGACGCTCGGGGAAGTGGGGGAGGTGACAGCCGGCCTGTCCGGGAGCTCAGGGGCAGCGGGGCCGGGTGGGCAAGCCCGCGGGGACTCTGCCGCCCTTCCCCCGAGGAAGTGCCTCGTCCGCGTTCTCCTACCTCGGGTGCCGCGCCAGCGCAGCTCGCCCGACGGCACCCCCTAGTCCAGGGGCCCCGGGGTGGCCGGCTCGGCGGGGATGTCTCCTTCTCCGCGCGCAGCCCGCGCGTCCCGCCGCGGGGAGCCCACCGACCCTGCGGCCCGCGAGCAGGCAGGTGCAGGGCTCTCCTGCGGCAGGGTCCCGTGGGGACTTGGCCGGCCCTTGAACCCGGGGAGAGGGGTCCCTGCCTGAGGATGGCCGTGGGGCCCCAGGGACGCAGGGGGCACGGCGTGGACCAGGTGCCGGAGGAACAGTGCCGGGTGTCTGTCACCTGCGCTGTGGGTGCCTGCTCCGTGAGCTTGTCCCCCTCCGGGGGCCGGAGCAGCGCGCCGCCCGCACACAGCCCTCCCAGGCGGACGGAGCCGGCCAGGGGCCACCGAGCCCGGGCCCGGGATCGGGAAGAACTCGGCTTGAGCCGCCCCCGGGGTGGGGGGGGGGGGGGCGCTGGCTCCTCCCCTTCCCCCTCTTCTCGCCTCCCCGCCGGTCCCTCCCTCTTCGCCGGGCTCCTCCCCTCTCCCCGCCCCCGCCCCGGGGGCTCCTCCGGGTGCAGCCCCTTCCGGCCCCGCAGGCTCCGCCCCAGGTAGGTGACTCTGCTCTCCCCCCGAGGGCAGCTCCTGCAGCAACTTGCTGGGCTGTTTCTGAGAATTCCCTGCACGGTTTGAATGTTATTTGCTAAAGAACATAACTTGTTCACCAATGCCTTTCCGTCTCCCTTCGAGCCGAAGGGCGCCCGGAGCAAGAGTCCGCGGCCCGGATTGCCACGGCCCCCCTCCCAGGGTTTGGGAAGGGGGAGAGAAGGGGAGAGGGGCTGCCTTCCAACGTCTAGCTTTTATGGAGCACGTGTTTTCCTTTCTTTGACCTAAAGTGTAGGGACACACAAGGTGATGTCCGCTTCAGGTGTCCGACACAGTAATTCACCGTCCCTGTCCGTCGTGCCGGGCTCACCAGGGCAGCCCCCAGCCGTCGCCGGGCACGCGGTTATAGTGCCATGAGCTGTCTTCCCCAGGCTGTGCCTTTCGGGGCCCTGACTTACTCATTCCGTAACTGGAGGCCTGGGCTTCCCTCTCTGGTCACCATTTTGCCCATCCGCCCCTTCCTTCTGGCAACCCCCCAAGCTGTTCTTGGTATTTAGGGGTCTCTTTTTCTGCTTTTTGTTTGCTCGTTTGTTCATTCGTTTTGTGTTTTTTTGGTCCCACACGTAAGACCTGTGGTATTTGTCCTTCTCTGTCTGACTTAATACTCTCTAGGTCCATCCGTGTCATTGCCAATGGCAAGCTTCCGTTCTTTTTCATGGCTGAGTAATACTTCATTGACCACGTAGGTTGCTCCCACAGTCTGGCTATTGTAAATATTGTAAATAATGCTGCTATAAACACAAGGGTGCATGTACCCCTCTGAATTAGTATTTTCGTATTCTTTGGGTAAATACCCAGGAATGGAATTACTGGATCGTACGATAATTCTACTTTTAATTTTTTGAAGGACCTCCATACTGTTTTCCAGAGTGGCTGCACCAGTTTGCATTCCCAATAGGTCGTGAGTGTTCCTTTTTCTCCACATCCTCGCCAACACCTGTTGTTTCTTGTGTTGTTGGTTTTAGCCATTCTGACAGGTGTGAGGTGGTATCTATCACATTGTGGTTTTTGATTTGTATATCCCTGACGATGAGCGATGTTGAACATCTTTTCATGTGTCTGTTGGCCGTCTGGATGTCTTCTATGGAGAAATGTCTGTTCATGCCTTCTGCCCATTTTTTAATTGGATTATTTGGTTTTGGGGGTGTTGGGTTCTATCAGTTCGTTATATATTTTGGATAGTAACCCTTTATCAGGTATGTCATTTGCACGTATCTTCTCCCATTCTGTAGGTTGCCTTTTCGTTTTGTTGATTGTTTCCTTTGTGGTGCAGAAGCTTTTACTTTGACGTAGTCGCAAGAGTTTATTTTTGCTTTTGTTTCCCTTGCCTCTGGAGATGTATCTAGAGAAAATGGGACTATGACCAATGTCTGAGACATTACTGCCCGTGCTCTCCTCTAGGATCTTGAGGGTTTCGAGGTTTTGTGATTCTATACACACGTCAGTATCTTGTAAATGTTACTATTTAGCAAACGTTTTTTTCTACACAAACCTCCCTTTCCAGAGTTGTCCTCTTTGACTCCAGCGACCCCACGCCTGCCTTCCCCAAGTGTAAGATCCGTGCCCTGGGGACACATCACGAGCTTATGCACGAAGACAGCATTAAGCACATGCTTCTGGAATCACCCATAATATCTCTCTACATCCCCTGGGCACCCTCGCCCTCACCCCCTGGCCTGTAAGTGTTGGGGCTTCTCAAAGCCCATCCCAGGCCTCTCCTCCCTCGCTGGACACTCTCCTCTTTATCCCCAGGTGAGCGCCTCCAGGCCCACCGCCTCAGTGTTCATCTATTCGACAGACTCTGACATTTGTCTGTCCAGGCCAGACTTCTCCCTCTGTGCACGAGAGCCCCAAATTCAACATGGCACCCATATCTCTAAGGCACCTCCACACGTCTGGGACGAGCCTCCCAAATTGTCACCCCAAACTGGTTCTTTCCAGAGTGCCTCATCTCTGCGAAGATGCTGCCTTCTTTCCTGAAGGCCGGGAACCAAAAGGTGTCTGCAGACCCTCATGCACCCTCTGTCCAACGAGATCCAGCCCATCATCAACTGCCCCACCCCACACGTGGACAAGAGGCCTGGCCTCCACGGCAAAGGGCCGAGGTCTGGCCCTCCTTGGGCCTGCCCTTCTGTCCACCCTCCTAGGTCAAACTAGATACCTGTGACCCCAGCCCAAATGTCCCCAAGACCACCCCCAAACTCTGCACGACTCCATCCTCTGGAGGGTGACCTCACTGCTGGTGTGAGCGCCCTGGTGTCCAAGGCCAGAGGAAGCTGTTTGCAGGGGACAGCAGTGGGCGGGGCTACGGCCCGGGTTGGGATGTCCCCACTGTGGGCCCTGGAGGCCTCTCTCTGTTTGCTGCGAAGCTGGGGGTGGACAGAGAGAGGGTCTGCGATCTGCCGGTTCAAATGTGGCCTTCTGAGTTGTGAGGGTGGATTTGTCAAAGCAGGACAGGACACATGTTACCTAACACTCTGTCTGCTGGCTTTCTAACTTTCAACAGGTTAGACACACGGCACGCTGGCCTCGTTCGCGCCCTTCCCCGGCAGAAGCGCCATCGTGGTCTGATCACCAAAACGCCAGCTCTTCCTTCCTGAGCGTCTCCTGGTGGATCGCTGGCTCCCACGCCAGCCCCTGGCCCCGTCCTGGTCATTTCCTGCCGGGCTCATCGGCCGTCCTCTCCAGTCGTTCTTCAGCAGCGATGGTTTGAACGTGCAAATCCGAGGTCAGTGTTTGAGGATGGAAACGGGCCCAACGGGCCTCCCTCTCTAGCCTCGTCCCCCACCCCCCCTCCCTGTCTCTGCCGCCCCTGGTCGTCCAGCCGCCCCTCCACCCCCATTCCTCTGACTCAGACTCCACCCGGCCTTTGCACAAGCTGTCCTGTTGGGAAAGTTCCGCCGATGCCTGGTTTCCTCCCGCTCAGCCCCCCCCTCTGTCTTGCCCCGAGTCCCAGAGTCACTCAGAGTCCTCTGTTACAAGGTCCTGGGGTATGGAGCTGGGTACATGGCCGTGTTTACTAGGCACTGCTGATGAGGGCCTGGCTCCTCCATTCTGGACCGCAAGGGGGCGCCTCCGCTGCCCTCGCGTGACCAGCCTGCCCCCCCCCCCCCCATCCAGGCTCGTCACTGACCCCCGCCCTTCTCTGTCCCGGCCGCACGGGCCTTTTTGTTCCTCCACGAGGTGACACACGCCTTCCTCCCTCAGAGCCTCTGCAGGAGGCTGTTGTATGTCACTCCTCCCTGAGGCCTTCCCAGATGACCCATCTAAAACAGCACCGATCCAGCCCAACTCAATGCCACCCCCTGGGAGCCACTCCGGAGGCTGGGGAGTTATTATCTCTCTTGCTGACATGCATCGCAAAATGCATGCTGGGGGCGTCTGGGTGGCGCAGTGGGTTAAGCGTCCGACTTCAGCCAGGTCACGATCTCGCGGTCCGGGAGTTCGAGCCCCTCGTCGGGCTCTGGGCTGATGGCTCAGAGCCTGGAGCCTGTTTCCGATGCTGTGTCTCCCTCTCTCTCTGCCCCTCCCCCGTTCATGCTCTGTCTCTCTCTGTCCCAAAAATAAACGTTGAAAAAAAAAATTTAAAAAAAAAATGCATGCTGGCTCGGGTACTCAGGTGAGTCCTGCGGGGTCACCGTGAGAGCGCCCCCTGGTGCCCGGGCCGGGCAGGACGTGCTCCTGGGCCCCAGGCTCTCCCAAGCTTCCTCTGCACACGGCACCCTCATACCTCCGGATCCTTCCACACCGGCCCTGGGACGGAGACACGCCCGGCACTTCCGTTTATTAAGTAGTTAGGATCACACAATTTGAAAAGTATTTATGGGACGACAGTACAGCCGTCCCTTGAAAAGTTAAGCATAGGGGCGCCTGGGTGGCTCAGTCCGTGAAGCCTCCCACTCTTGATTTCAGCTCAGGTCAGGATCTCACGGTTTGTGAGATCGAGCCCCGTGTCGGGCTCTGCGCCTGTCAGTGCGGAGCCTGCTTGGGATGCTCTCTCTCTCCCTCTCTCTGCCCCTCCCCTGCTCATGCTCTCTCTCTCCCTCTCTCTCTCTCTCTCTCTCTCAAAATAAACAAGTACACATTTTTGTAAATTAAAAAGAACTGTTAAGCATAGAATTACCACGTGACCCAGCGAATTCACCTAAGTGTCTACCCAACAGAACTGAAAACAGGAATTCAAACAAAACTTTGTACACAAGTGTTCCTGGCAACATTATTCACAAGAGCAAGAGGTTGTAACACCCCAAGTGTCCATCGGTGGGCGAGTGAATAACAGAACGTGGTAAAGACGGGCAGTGGGAGGAAGGGGCCTTGGTCCTCACGCTCGCGGGCCTGGCCTGCAAGGCGTTTTATTTCCCAGGGCGAGCACGGGCCTGGAGCTGGTGGCTGCCGATAAGGCTGTCTGCTCTGGGCGCAAAGATCAGGACCAGATCTCCCGTCAATCATGGTGATCCTAGCGGCAAAGCGGGGACTGGCCCCATCTCATCTACGGCCAGAGAGAGGCCCAGGGGGGTCCAGAAACACAGCCGAACGGTCCTTTCAAGCAGACGATGCCTACTTCAGGTAGTTTCCCCAAAGCAGAGCTGGCGTCCGAAAGCAGGTCAGCAGATCCCAACAACGGAGTGGGACCGGGAGGCGACCCGTAGTCTCTGGTTTGTTTTTACTGGACACGCAGGGCAGCTCTGCCCGGCTGGCCGGGTAGCTGGCGAGCCTCCCTCACCTGTGTGCTCACAGCCTTGGTGGGGAGGTGCCCACGGATGATGAGGAACCGAGCGGAACTGGAGGGCAGGGCCTGCACCGGGGGGCGGGGGCTGCGGGAGGGATGGTCCAAGGCCGTGGACATCGCAGACTGGTAAGGCCTTGGTGAGCCAGGGCCTCCAGACTGCTTCCCGGGCCCAAGGGAGAACAAGCTTCCAAAACAGCCGTGTCCGGCGGATGGCCAGAAACCGAGACTCTCCCGAAACCCCCAGGGGGGCTAGGGAGGAACTTAGGAGCTGGGGGCCTAGGGGACCTGGTGAGACTCACTGTTTGGGGCTGAGCTGTGTCCCCGCAAAGATACACTGTTCTCCTAAAATCCGGTGCCTGTGGAGGTGACATTTTTTTTTTTTAACATTACTAATTTCTTGTTGTTTTAATATTTATTTATGTGTGTGTGTGAGAGAGAGAGAGACAGAGCGAGCATGTGACACGAGCACGGGGAGGGACAGAAAGAGAGGGAGAGAGAGAATCCCAAGCAGGCTCCGCACCATCAGCGTAGAACCTGACTCGGGCCTCGAACTTACAAACTGTGAGATCTCGACCTGAGCGGAAATCAACAGTTGGGGGCTTAACCGACTGAGCCACCCAGGTGCCACGAGGTGACGGTGCTTTTAAACGGTCTTTGCAGATGATCAAGTTAAAATGAGGTCATTAGGGGGAGCCCTGCTCCAGTGTGGCTGGTGGCCTTATAAAAAGGGGAAATTTAGAGGTGCCCGGATGGACGATGTCAGTTAAGTGTCCAACTCTCTATTTCAGCTCAGGTCAGGATCTCACGATCGGTGAGTTCAAGCCCCACACTGTCACTGCAGAGCCTGCGTGGGACTCTCTCCTTCTCTCTCTGCCCCTCCCCTGCTCATGGGCACGCACACACTCTCTCGCGCGCTCTCGCTCCCTCCCTCTCCCTCTCGCTCTCCCTGTCTCAAATTAAATCAGCTTTAAAGAAAAAAGGCGGGGTGCTGTAGGTAGATGTGCACAAGGAAGATGCCACAATGACAGAGGGAGAAGGTGGCCATGTGACTGGAGGACACATCTACAAGCCGACAGCTGCTGGCAGGTGCCAGGAGCTGGAAGGGGCAGGGAAGGACACTCCCCTGGAGCCTTCACAGGGAGCCTGGCCCTGGGGACACCAGGTTTCAGACGTCTGGCCTCCAGACCGTGAGAGAGCACATTTCTGTTGGTTTATGCCCCCCGATTGCAGTATGTCAACACAGAAGCCTCAGGAAACTGATATCACCAGCTGGATTGACATCCCTGTCACAGTTCTGTGGACCCTTGTTTTGGCCAAAACAAGAGATACTAAATCTCTGGGTTCACCGCTGGGCTTACCGGCCGGCTGACTGTAGCTGGTCAAAACGCTCATCTGGAGGGTCTGTAACAGTTAATTTTCCGGGTCAATCTGACCGGCCCACAGGGTGCCCAGGTATTTGGTCAAACATTCTGGGTGTGTCGAAGTAAGACTAACATTTGAATCAGTGGACCAAGCAAAACAGATGACTGCCGCCACTAATGTGGGTGAGCCTCGTGCAATCAGTGGAAGGCCTGAGAGGAAGTGAGAGAATTCCTCCTGCCCCGGGGGGGCCTTTGAACTGAAACAGCGGCTTATCCTGGGTCTCCAGCTTACGGAACCACCTGCAGATCTCGGGGCTCGTGAACCTTCAAAATCATGTGAGCCACTTCCTTCTAATAAATCTCTGTCTATATTAAACGGAACCTGCTGCGGCACCTGGGGGGCTCCGTCGGTTGAGCGGCCGACTTCGGCTCAGGTCATGATCTCGCGGTCCGTGAGTTCGAGCCCCGCGTCGGGCTCTGTGCTGACAGCTCAGAGCCTGGAGCCTGCTCAGGATTCTGTGTCTCTCCCTCTGTCTCTGCCCCTTCACTGCTCGCATTCTGTCCCCTTCTCTCAAAAATAAAATAAATATTTTAAAAACCATTAAAACAGAACCTATGGGTTCTGTTTCTCTGAAGAACCCCGACTCGTGCAGACCCTTAAGCTTTCCTACTTAACTTCAACCCTACTTTGTACAGCCAGGCCAGTCTTCTTTTTGGCAAAAATAGTAGACTCACATTTTTGCAGGCTGTTCTGTATTTTCTATTGTATTTTGTGTTTTTCAAAGACATTTCTTTCTTTTTTTTTTTTTTTTTTTTTTGTATGGGCTTATTTCTTTATTTTGAGAGTGAGAGAGAGAGACAGAGAATCCCAAACAGGCTTTGCACCTTCAGCACAGAGCCTGATGGGGGGCTCGAACCCCCCCAAAACAGTGAGATCATAACCTGAGCCGAAATCAAGAGTCGGACGCCTCACCGACCGAGCCGCCCAGGCGCCTCTGAAACAGCCATTGCTGAGCCCCTACAGCGCAGCCCTGATGCTACAGGTCAAGGTCAGTGAAACCGTGGGGGCATGAGACCGCGCGTGTCTGGACAGGCCCTCTGACACAAAGAGGCAGGGAAGTCAGGTGCGCGCTTTCTGAAGCTCAAGTAAACGGATCCTACAACAAGGCGTCTGAAGGTCGGCGGCCTCCGGGCCCTGCTCTGCCCGTGAGACGAGAGGTTGAGCTTTCCCACCGAAGGCCCAGGAGACCGCCCCACCCACACCGTGACTCAACGCCCACCCCGGGGCCCAGAGCCCCGCACCCGCCTCCTCCGCCAGCCGGGTCTCTCCTATCGCGGCTCCCGATCGGACCTCACCCGCCAAGACTCCTCTCCCCAAGACATCTATTTGGAAAGGAATGCTCCCCGGGTACTGTTTCTCACACACGCCCTGGGGTCCTGCCAAATTCTCAAGGGAGGGTTTCCTCCAGTTGGCCACCTGCCACCTGCGGGCCGAGCGTGGGAACTGCAGCCGCGGCCCTGGCGTCAGGATGGCCCCGCAGACGAGCCTCCCGACCAGACGGTGCTTCGCTCGCTCCGCAACTACGTGGGGTGCACCCGGGGCGGGGCGGGCCGGGCACGGCTGCCGGCACCGAGGCCCGTGGCCCGGCTCTGCCCTCCTGGGTCTCTCGGTGAAATCCAGGCACCCAGCCCGGCGGAAGCAGGCGGGGTGAGCTGCCGATGGCCTTCCCACCTCTGCCACCTCCCAGCGGCTCTTGCCTCGGTTTCTCCCCCTGTGGAACGAGGAAGGAGAAACTAAGGGTGCCCACCTCACAGAACTGTGGGTATTAAGAAACTAACGCGTCCCCAGAACAGCGTCCGCGTGTCCCGTGCCTGGCGCGAGCCTTGGCTCTGACCGTCTCCCCCCTTTGACGGGCTTTCAGTGGTGCCCTGAACCCACCTAATCTCCCATTAATCCCATGAAAGTGGACAAATACAATAATATCAAAGCATAGTCGACGAGAGAGCGAGTTGCAGCCGCTTCCACCACGAGACCCATTTCTGTTAAAATGCTATATAATTTGTGTAAGCAAAAGCTGAGACGCAGCCCGCATGGGGATGCCACCAAAGGGGCCACGGCTGAACGGCCCCTTCGCTCTTCCGCCCGGAGAAGTACTACGCGGTCACGACAAGGGAAGAAGGGCAGTGTCTGCACACGGCTCTGGAGTGATCGCAGAGATCTCTGTGAGCGGAGCAAGACGGAGGAAAGCGTGAGATGTGCATTACTGTTTATCCAGGACCGGCCGGAAATGGAAAACCAGCCAGCTACCCAGCAGCTGTCCATCTATGAGCTATTTGTCTATCAACTATCTATCATCTCTTAATCGGCTCCTATTTTAAGATTAAGCAGCGAGAGAATAATCCATAAGCATTTCCGAAGGATACCCATAGGGGATGGTGAGTGGCAGGGCGTGGGTCGGACACACAACCCCATTGCGTGCATTCTCATCTTAGAGACTGGACTTCGGAACCACACGCTCATGAAACCAAATTAACCTTTAAAAAGCAAAACGACATCAAATATGTCAAAAACGTGTCAAAGTATATCAAAAGTAGTGTAAGGTGAACCCCGGGTATATCCATGTGGTGACCTGACCCACTGCTCCCAGTGGATTGACAAGGTGGAGATTAGAAAGTTCTTCCAGGGGGAAAAAAAAAAAAAAACGTGACAAGGACAAAAGAACAACCTTGGACCTGTGGGCGTTATCACACCGGGACTGGTACGTGTGTTGAGGGAGGAAGCAAACGTGACGCCCAAATTCTATCATCACCTGTGTCACGGCGGATGGGGATCTTCGGTGTGAGATGTTTGGGGGACAGGAGCCCTGAATTTGCAAGGGAAATGTCAGCACAGAATAATAAGCAAAATTGATGAACACTGATTTCATCGGGGGGGTTGTTTCTCTGGACAGCACTGTTCTCTCCTCCTCAGCACCGCCTGGCAACGAATTTCAGATAAACGGGAAACTCCCGTGTCTACCAAAATGAGGTGCGCCGTGTTTATGGTAGTGAACCTTCCAAGAACAAAAGGGGAATGAGATTATCCAGAGGTCACTTCCCCCTTCTCCCCACCTGCTCAGGGACTCCTACCCGTCAGCAACGGTGAGACTTTCGTATTTTATTTTTCACTATTAATTTCAGAGGTCAGAGGAACGCATTCACTTTTCTGCAGTAATCTGTCACTTACAGGTCAGGAAACAACAGCGGGCCCAAGTTACACGCGCCGCGACGCAAAATGGGCTCCTCGGAAACCATGGTCGGCGTGCTCTCCGGAACCGATTCCCGTTCTGGCTCCTGACCCAAAGGTCTGACGGCGCGGGTGGTAAAGCCACACCCAGCCTGGCCGAGACAGGTCCCGAGACGTTCCCACCTGCCCTCTCACGTAAGCGTGCGGGGTTCTACAGCTGGAGGGGACTCGGATGAAAACGACTTTAATTATGTGATCTTCAAATTATTTCCAAACCCAGCCCGGCTTTAGGACGACTGGTTTCCTGCGTGCTTTAAAGCTTTAACAAATGGCGCGCTATTTAAATGCTCGTTTTCAATTTGTTGAGAGAAGAGGCAACGCTGATTTTTCGAGAATATGGCTCAAATGTAAAGCCTATCTAGTGGGAAGCAGGAACGGCTTTTGAATACACGAAAAAATGACTAACTTTTACAAAACTTTATCTGTAGACGGCTTCCCTCCCAAGGTCAGATGGACTTTTCTTTACCCCGTGCATATGCATGAGTGCATGTGTATACACGTGTATGCGTGCACGTGTGTGCACCTGTATGCATGTGGGTATGCAAGTGTGTGTATGTGTGCGCATATGAGAGTGTGTGCATGTTGTGTAGGAGTGTGTGCACGCGTGTGTGTGTGCATATGAGTGTGTGTGTGCATGTGTGTGTGCGCATGCACGCACCTGAGCCAGACTCTCCCCATCGGGTGCACAGACCCCCAGAGCAGAACACAGGCAGGAGAATCCCCACACCCACCGCCCACCACACCTAAGCCCCGAATGGTCTACACGGCATCTGGGGGCGGCCTGGGGAGTGATTGCGGAACTCATGGGTCCGCTGGCTGACCCATCCCCAAAGAAGCTTCAGGCCTGCCAGGGATTTGGGGAGCGCCTCCAGCGCGAGAGGAAGGAAATGATCGGGGAAGTGGAAAATGGAAGACGCAGACAATGCGGAGGTGAGGCTGGAGGGATGGGGGTTCCGAGTACAACAGACGTGTGACCTCGGGGGAGGGGCCGTCCCACCTGTGAGGTTAGAACAGAGCGGTGGGAAGACAGAGGACTCGAAAACCGGAAAGAACTTTTATTATTTTTAAGTTTATTTATTTATTTTGAGAGAGAGATTTGAGAGAGAGAATATGTGTGTGTGAGCCGGGGAGGGGCACAGAGAGAGAGAGAAAGAGAGAGAGAGCACACACGAGGCGTGCAGAAGCATGGGGGAGGGAGAGAGAGGGAATCCCAAGCAGGCTCCGCACTGCCAGCACAGGGCCCAACACGGGGCTCGAACTCGCAAACCGTGAGAACATGACCCGAGCTGAAACCAAGAGTCAGACACCCAGCCGAGTCCCCAGAAAGAACTTTCGGAAATTGATACGCGACAGTGAAAACTAAAAAACACGTTTAAAGCCAAGAGATTAGAATCCAGAGATGCAAGAGGCAAAGAGATAGGTCATGGAAGGAAATGCAGAGATCCACAGAAGTCCAGCATCAACTAAGAGGAGCTCCCGGGGTGGGAGGTGGGGAGAACAGATGGGGGGCAGGAGAGGAGCTCCAGGAAGGCGGGGAGAGCAGATGGGGGGCAGGAGTTATCAGGGCAGAGCACTAGGCGTTTCCCGGCTGACGGTGGCAGGAGGGACCGAGCCCTCTGGGACCCGCGGTGTGCAGACCGTGTCCACAAAGGGAGAGTCGGTAAGAGGAAGTGGAGAACACAAGGCAGCGCGGCGCCCCTCCCCCCCCACGCCCTCACCTCCCACCCGCCCTGGGGCACCCACCTTCAGGCCCCCCCATGATGTGCTCTCCTCCCCCCTGGGCAAACACGTAGCCGTGGCCCTCAACTGCAGGGGACATGGGTGTATGTGTCACCTAAAGACACAAACAGTCACGGGAGCACAGCCTTCCCGATCTCCCACTGAGGCTGGCACACACGTGGTCATACGCACACATGTTTATACACACACACCCACCATAAATGCATGCCCACATGTACATACATATACACGCGTGTGTACACGTGTAACATATACATATACACATGTGCGTGTATATATAAAACAATTGCCTTTAAAAAATTAAGGACTATTTTCAGAGCGGTTTTAGATTTGGGGTTTTGTGTTTTAGAAAAATCACACAGAAAGCACAGAATTCCCATGCACCCTCTCTCCCTGCGGCCACCCAGTTTCCTTTCTTATTGGCCTCTTGCGTTAGTGTGATCCTTGGCTATGACTTATCAAGCAATGTCAGCAAATGATTGTTAACTACTAATTTTAGTTAACCTCTGAATTAGCTAACTATTTTAACTATGCACGTGACTTTTTAAAAGGCTCTCATTTTCCATACTTTTAGGACAATGTTTTAAAAACTTCCACTTTCTGCGGAGAGATTTTTTTTTTTCCCTGCAACGAAGCAGAGTTTCCCTGCAACTTCCGTGCAAGTGTGGGAAAGGGCAGAGGCGTGCGTGGGAGAGGGAGCCCTGGTAAACACCGCCAGGGCGGACGCCTGGGGAGCGGGGCGGGGAGGTGGCCCGGGAGCTAGGACGCGGCCCCGAGGGAGAGGCCCAGGACACGAGCCCGGTCCTCAGGCCCTCCTCGGAGATTCTTGGGACTCTGTTGCATAAAACACCACCTATGTACCTTCCTGCAAGACAGGAAGAAGATTCTTACTACAGTTAAGCACGTGACACGTCCCGGGTGGACGTTTTTCATCCTCGCCGCTGGTGTCTCCTGCTTTCCGGTTACCCTGTCCTCTGACCTGCCCTTGATCACAGAAACCACGGCTGCAGGGCCATTCATCTCCGCGAGGAGGCACACAAACCACGTGGCACGGTGGGCCACGCGCTCGGATGACTGAGGAGAAAGAAATCCGTAGAACCACGAAAACAGCCCAGTTCGTATAATTCCAGAGTTCCAGTCCTGGATTTGCAAGCCACCCCCGTGAAATGTGTATTACTTGTTAAAGAGTGTACTTCAGCGGCGAAGGTTTGTAGAGCAAAGGCCACTGTCTTGAAGAAACGTAGATACATACCGCTTCCGGTTGACTGCAGCAACTTACAGACTACTTCTGGCATATTTGAAGGCAGTCGTCGTAAATATTTTCACCTATAGCCCAAAGGGGCTTGTCTTTCCAGGACTGTCTCTTCAGCAGCACGCAGGGGTGAGTGCAGTGGCCCCTCGGGCGTGGGTTCCTGCCGCGGGGGAGCAATGGAAGCAGAATTGGAGGGGCCCTCTGGGCGGGTCATGGCCAAAGGGAGAACGGACACCCACACAGCAGACGGCACAAAGACATTGCAAACGGCCACTGGGCAGACGTAGGAGTTGAAAGAGAGTAACTACTGTGTAAACCATACTTTTTTTTTTTTTTAAGTTTATTTATTTATTTTGGGAGAGACAGAGAGAGGGAGAGAAGAGAGGGGCATATAGAGGAGAGAGAATCCCACGCAGGCTCCGTGCCATCAGCGGGGAGCCCGACACGGGGCCGGAACCCACGAACCGTGGGGTCATGACCTGAGCCAAAATCAAGAGTTGGACACTCAACCGACTGAGCCACCCGGGCGCCCCAACCATACGTTTTTCAACGCCACACTATTCAACGTCAAATCACAGGTCACGTGCCGAGGATGAAAAGCACCACAAAGCCCCCCGTTACAGGGAAATTCAGGACCTCTCCAGAGTGGACCTACTCTCGTCGGATAGTGACGGGTCTTACTGTACGGAAGTCTAAAAATCTCCACAAAGTCATCCGTGCTTCTAGGAAAAGCACAAAGAACCCTGTGTTACTTGCGTTCGGTCCCGGATCCTCGGAATTCCTTCGCCGGCCAAGTCTTTGCTGCGAGACTCACGTAAAGATGCTCTAAAATTGATCCTGAACTCACCACTAAAGTATAATTTAATAAAAGATTTTAGAAGGATATAATTCATATTTTTCCCCCCAAATCTACCTGAGACAGAAGTGTCATTGAGGCCCATTTTCTAGCACAGATAGAAATAATTTAAGTAACGTTTCAGGGGCTCCTGGCTGGCTCAATTGGTGGGCAGTTCGACTCTTGATCTCGGGGGTCATGCGTTTTAGCCCCATGCTGTGCGTGGAGACTAGTTAAATAAGTAAATAAACTCTAAAAAAAAATAATAATAATAACTAAGCCAACAAATTTAGACTAGCATAAAAAAATAAATTACAATACAAAATTACAATTAAAAATTTGCTTGAATATAAAATTGCAATTAAGGGGCGCCTGGGTGGCTCAGTCACCCAGGTTGAGCGTCCGACTCTTGATTTCTGCTCAGGTCATGGTCCCAGGGTCTTGAGATCGAGCCCTGCGTCGGGCTCCATGCTGACCATACAGCCTGCTTAAGATTCTCTCTCTCCCTCTGCCCCTCTCCCCCACTCACGCACACTCTCTCTCTCTCTCTCTCTCAAACAATAACAGAAAAAACTGCAATAAGAAATCAGCAAATCTAAATATTGCAGAAGACATTTCTACCTATACTCTAATTTACTCATGCTTAACACTCATTTGCAAAAGACAAACTAAATGTGTATTTAAAAATCTATTCTAGGGGCGCCTGGGGGGCTCAGTCGGTTAAGCATCTGACTTCAGCTCAGGTCATGATCTCATGGTTCGTGAGTTCAAGCCCCACGTCGGGGTCTGTGCTGACAGCTCGGAGCCTGGAGCCTGTTTCGGATTCTGTCTCCCTCTCTCTCTCTCTGCCCCTCCCCCACTCACACTCCGTCTTTTTCTCAAAAATAAATAAACATTTAAAGCAAAAATTTTTTAAATCTATTCTAAAATGCTAACCGAGGGACACCTGGCTGGCTCAGTCCATACAGCATGGGACACTTGATCTCTGGGTGATGAGTTCAAGCCCCACATTGGGCCTAAAGATTACATAAATAAAATGAAATGAAATGAAATGAAATAAATGAAATGAAATAAAATAAAATAAAATAAAATAAAATAAAATAAAATTTGAAAAAAATGCTAACCAAATATCTTGGAACTTGAGTTGAATTTGTGAACGTGTGTGTGTGCTTTGAGAGAATGTATGAAAGAAAATATTTTATTTCCACTGACAGGTCCCATGAGAAAAGCTTCTGTGAACAGGACGTCGAATTTGGAAAGCATCATGAGACCAACAGCAGATTTTATCGTGGGTCACGTGAGCCCAGCCATCCACTGCCTGGTCTTAAAACGTGCTGACGTGCACGCTTCCCATTTGCAGGTGGAGTCATCAAGGACCTTCTGGCCCGTTCTAATTCATCAGAGATGCTCAGGACCTAAGCGAACGAGGCAGGGATCTCCAGCTCCCCCACGTCAGTGTAAAATTAGGGAGGTTCTAAGAGGAAGAAAGCTAAATTCTTCCTTAGCTTCTCTACCTGGACAGCCCAGGGTCACCCTGGTTCCTTACACGGTTTGAGGCTACCCCAAAGTTGTCAAGCCGAAAAAAAAAAGCCCGTGTCACCCCAAGTTGTCAGGTGTGAAGAAAAATACCTTTGAAGGCACTTTAGATTTTTGGTAAACGGCTCTCTTTAACCTTACATCCAGGAACAGTTTAGCGGTAACATGAAGATATCAAGGAACCTCTAAGCGAGGACGAAGCTATTCGTTGGATGGGTATCCAAAACGGGACGCATTTGACTGCTGGACAAAATAAAAACAAAGCAAAAAAGACTGGTTGCTTTAAATGAATGCAGACGATAACTATAATAAAATATGCCGTTCTCTTTGAAACATTCTAAGCCTTTCTAAGACCTCCATTTTCTGAGCTTCTGTTCTGTCAACCCCCATCTTACCAGTAAGTCATGCACTTTCTAGGCCTTTCTTAAGAAGACTTCAAATCGAAATATAATTAACGTGAAAAAGAACTCCTACTAAACCCTCATGCGGTGTTTCCCCAGTGGCAGCTGCGGGGGTAGGGGGGGTGGGGGCGGGGGGAGCCGGGCTGTGAGCGTGAATGTGGCCCGCGAGGGCGAGGGCAGCAGCCCCCCTCCCCAGCCCTTCCGACACTGGTGCCCGCCCTGTAGTCTGACACTTCCCTGTAGAACAATGACTCGTGATGCTGATGTCACGGTCTTGCCAGCTCAGCTCTGGAAGAAGTTACCCAAGGCCCCACTGCACGGCCACGATTAATTAGGAACGACTGCCAGTGTGCCCAGAACAGCTGTGAGTCCTGTATACACAGTCACCCCCTGCCTTCAGATTCAAAAGGAAGTACCAATTTAAAGCATAGCACTGTGGTTCAGAAACCTTCAAAACCGCATACTTTGAACGTCCTAATTAAATCCGGAGCACGGGGAAAAAAAAATATATATATATATATTTTGCAGGGGTATTTCATTGGTCAACTAGAAAAAAAAAAAGCAATTGACTTACGGTGTTCTGGAAACTATTGTTTCTCGAGATCAAAAACTTAACCATTTTGGAGAACATTCCTGGATAAGAAGGACAAGCCAGAACGTTTTCCTGAGGGTGTGTTCCCCACCCGGCGGGCATGTGTTGTGGATAATAAAAAGGGCTCCTTCAACTGGGTGATGATATCCTGGCTGTGATTAAGGTACCATTACTCTTTGTAAGGCGTTCTAAAAAGTGAAAGAAAGATTATGTGCTTAAGCAACATTTACAGCCTTTGTGTAGTGGAGCCTTCCGTGTACGTCATACGCCAAGGTCAAAGGGAAGACAAGTCTAAAGCGTCCGTGCAATAGAGCGCGACATAAGCTACAGAAGCCGGAGAGCGTCATTTCCCATCCGGTCCCGATGGGACAGTAAGGAACTTGAATATCTTTACAAGCTTGCTACCTGAAGTTTGTGAAACACACTCAGATTCGATGTAACCACGAGGCTTTGGACGCTGCATTGGCCAAACGTTTAAATATCCCTGGAAAACTGATCGCCAAAGAGACGCAAAGTTGTCTGGAGTAACGTGCCGGCATAGAAAATAAAACCGCAGAAATGCACAGTGAGGAACCGTTTCTTTGCAAGAGCGAGAGACGGCGTTCAGGCTGCATAAAAAAGAGCTTATTCTTCGTGTATGTTAAAAAATAGAACCTACGATGAGCAACGGGTAGCTTCCCCTCAGCTTTGCCATTACATCTGGTATTAAGGCGCGGGCAAGGACTGGTCTGAGCGATGGTCTTTGTACGGATGCTTCAGGGGACGTCCTGCACCAAACTCATGCCCCCGCAGTGGTTCACGCACGTCCAGTCTCCCTTTGTCAGATCGCAGGGAGCTGGTGCAGACTCATTTTGTCACTCCCGGGAAAGTGAGGATTTTAAAAACACTGCCTCGGGGATGACCCGTGCGTGAGCTTTATTGCCAAAGACAGGACAACAGTCAACAAATTCTAGAGACTCTCTGTGCACTTGTCACGTTTAACGTAAGTGAAACGATTCAGAGTCTCTAAGTCACCGGACTTTCCACAACACGCCCAGCCCTTAATTAGAGCAAGACCCTTAATTAGAATAAGCAGAATAACCATTTAGAGTCTACAGTCAACATTTGGAACCCCTGAAGGTTCGGAGGAGAGTCAGAGCAGAGAACGCATTTGGAGAAAATGCATCAGGACGAGGGCTGGTTAAGGAGTCAGTTGGTGGGTTTACAAAGTGGGAGGTTAGGAGCCACGGGCTATAATCAGCTCCCCTTGACCTTCAGCACGGACAGAACAAGAAGAAACACCTCGAAGTACCCGGCGTGAGGATGCTTTGGGACGGGAGCACTCACACGATGGTGCGACATTGTGAAATCTTCTTCCCCTTGCTTCATTAATAAAATAAATCACGTCCCGGGTAGTTTAGCCACATTTCTGTTCTCGGTTTCAAATAATGGTGCCAGATTGCAGCTAAGGGCTGTAAAACCTGAGCTGGTCCCAAGGTGAAGAAAAAGACGCCCAGCTCAGCCCTGAGTCACTGGAGCTGTCCACCCAATAGAAGTTCTCACAGCAATTTACTTTGTAAACTAGAGGTGGGGGCAAGCCCTAGAGAGTCAGAAGTCTGGCTGTGGCTGGTGAGGAATCAGTTGAAATATTTAGGCTTTGACTTCACTCGGAGGCAGGGGTGACATGGGAGGTTAATTATAGCCACAGTGAGCCAGCTCGCTTATGGGAGCCATGTATGACCAACAGAAGCCAGGAAAGTCATTTTTTTTGTTGTAGCCTTTTAAATTAAAAGAGGGGGGAAAAATCGGTCTCTAGTTAAAAAAAAAAAAAAAAAAAGTCTCTGTATTATTAGGTGTCCTATGCAGATGCTGGTTATTTCGGGAACGTTCTGATCAATCCCGGTGGGATACTCTTAATCAGGAGCCGAAGAATGTCAGCCTAGTGGGGCTCTCTACAAAAACATTGTTCTTTTAAGAGGAATTATCTGGCACAAGTAGGGGGCTAGCAGCTTCTCAAAATACAAGGTCTCCGAAAGTACTGACATCGTTCTAAATACGAGGGAAGAAACCCAGTGCCACAAATCGGACATTACAGACACATTAAGAAAACGTTCTAATGATGTTTTACTAGCAAGGAGGTATATTTTGGTTGAGAAACCCCACATCATCTCATGAGATGACCGCCATCTCAGAACGTCATGGGAGGGGGAGAGGGGAATTAACTGAGCTAATAATGTTAATAGGGTCCCTGCTCAGGGGCGCCTGGGTGGCTCAGTCGGTTAAGCGTCCCACTTCAACTCAGGTCACGATCTCGCGGTCCGTGAGTTCGAGCCCCGCGTCAGGCTCTGGGCGGATGGCTCAGAGCCTGGAGCCTGCTTCGGATTCTGTGTCTCCCTCTCTCTCTGCCCCTCCCCCGTTCATGCCCTGTCTCTCTCTGTCTCAAAAATAAATAAACGTTAAAAAAAATTTAAAAAAAGAAAAAAACAGAGTCCTTGCCCAAACAGGAGTCAGTACAATAGGCTGTTACTTTTCTTGTCCTAAACTGATATGCTGGATGTTTAAATACAATTCATTTCATATTTTTACTGATGCTTACAAGATGTACATAAACCCTAAAAATCTAGTGACACACATTTCACCTCTCCGTTTGTAAAGGAGTAGAGAAATCAGCGCTCAGCCTTCCAAAGAGACAATCTGCTGCAGAGAAAGTCACCAAGAGACTAAGAACATGAGGTATGGGTATTTTTTTTCACTGTGGTATTTATTGGAAATTTCTATTCTTTCATTTTCCCCATCAAGAGTCTCCAATAGCCCGTTCCAGGGAGGATACTAGAAAGCTATAGAGCAGTGATTGGGGTGTGGGAGGCAGTCCAGAGAATATAATGTTTTGAAACCAAATAGGGTACGGTAATGTTTCTCCAGTTGGTATATTTGAATACTGATATGTACCTCAGGGTTTTCAGAAATGTACTGCAACTTGAGATGCCTCGGTGGCTCGTTGGTTAAGTGTCCAATTTCAGCTCGGGTCGTGATCTCGCGGTTCATGAGTTCAAGTCCCGCATCAGGCTTTGTGCTGACAGCTCGAGGCCTGGAGCCTGATTTGGATTCTGTCTCCATCTCTCTGCCCCTCCCTGCTCATGCTCTGTCTCTCTCTTTCTCTGTCAAATATAAAATAAAGCCCAAAAAATTATTTAAAAAATGTACTGCGACTTTAGGCGTAAGACTTACTTGATTGTGTCACATAAATTTCTTTTCCGTTTGCATTTCCGTTAAGTGGCCATTTAACATAATGAAGATTTCTTGTCCCCTGGTGTCTTCCTGCTGCCTAAAGGGCTTCCTTTAGGATTGCTGTCGTGCCGTGGTGCCTAATTCTTTCAGCCTCTCTGTGTTTGAAAAAGTCTTTCTTCAGCCACCTTTTTTTAGGAAGATATTTTTGCTGGGTATAGAATTTATGTTGACTGTTTCCTTCAATACTTCAAGGATGCGTCTTCCCGGCTTCTGGCTGGCGCCATGTGGATGAGTTGTCTGTCAACATTGTCTTTGTTCCCCTGTATACCTTGTGTCTTTTTCCTCTGGATGCTCTTAGCTCCTTTTCCTTGCCACTGTTTTTAAGCAATCTGGTTATCATATGCCTTGATGTGGTTTTCTTCATAGTCTTGTGCTTGGGATTCATCGAACTTCTTGAATATGTAGGTTTATAGTTTTCCTCCAAGCTGGAAGAATTAGGATCATGATTTCTTCAGATATCTTTTCAGTCTCTCCTCTTCCCCCTCTGAGGACTCTTCAAGGACTCGAATACCACATACATAAGGCTGCTTGAAGTTGTCCCACAGTTCACTGATGCTTTGTTCAGTTTTTCCCCTCAGGTGCCTTTTCTGCCTATTTCATTTTAGATAGATTTTATTGTTGTAAATTCACTGCTGCTTTCTTCTGCCGAATCTGACCTTCTGTTAATACTATCCAATGTATTTTTCATGTCATCACTGAAGCTTCACCTGTAGGAGTTCAATTAGATCTGTTTTAAAAAACACACCTTCCATGGGGTGCCTGGGTGGCTCAGTCGGTTGAGCATCTGACTCTGGATTTCGGCTCAGGTCAGGATCCCAACATTGTGGGATCCAGCCCCATGTGCGATCCCAATCCAGCTTGGATTCTCTCTCTCCCTCAACCCCTCTCCCCCTGCTCCTGCTCTAAAATAAATTTTAAAGATGAAAAAAAAAAACCACCCCAAACCTCACATCTTCTGTGCCTCTAACACGATCAGTTCTCCCTCTGGCTTTTTGAACATATGGAAAACAGTTAAATTCACTCTTTTAATGCCCCTGTCTGGTAATTCTATCATTTCTGAGCTGGGTTTTATTAGTTAACTTTGCTTCTCATTGCGGGTCATGTTTTCCTGATTCTTCAAGGCCTGGTAACTTTTGATCAGCTGCCCTCATGAATGTTACACTGCGGGTGGCTGGATATTTTTGTGTTCCTATAAAATAGGCTTCAGCTTTGTTCTGGGAGTCAGTCAAGGATCTTGGAAACAGTTGATCCTTTCATGTTTTATTTATTTATTTTTTTTTAATTTTTAACGTTTATTTATTTTTGAGACAGAGAGAGACAGAGCATGAACGGGGGAGGGTCAGAGAGAGGGAGACACAGAATCTGAAACAGGCTCCAGGCTCTGAGCTGTCAGCACAGAGCCCGACGCGGGGCTCGAACTCACGGACCGCGAGATCATGACCTGAGCCGAAGTCGGCCGCTCAGCCGACGGAGCCCCCCAGGCGCCCCTCATGTTTTATTTTTAAGCTTTGTTAGATGGGACCAGGGCTGAGCTTAGGGCTGACTTCCCATGACATTGACACACAATGTTTCTGAGAACTCCACGCCACGTTCCCCAAATAATGAGGTTTCTCGTTCTATGAGGTGGTAGATGCTGTGCTGTCAGTGCTCAGCTAAAGATGCACAAGGGAGGCTCTGCTGGTCTCTGGAGGTTTCTCTCTGTACAGCTCCCGGACCCACAGGTCCACCTCATCAATTCAGAGACAGCTGTCCTCTGCCTGGGCTCCAGGCTGCACACGGGGCAACAGCAAGACTCGCCTTGCTGGTTTTTGGTCCCTCGGAACCAGTGTCCTTCACTCTGGTGCCAAGGCTTCAGTACCCTTGTGTCATGTGCTTCCTTGGCTTTCTTATTTCCATATTGGAGGGTAAACCCATCCCTAGCCCCCCTTGGCCAGAAGCAGGAGTGTCAGATCAGAGAACGGCAGGTGTGACACTCTCCAGGGTTCTTCTTTCCCTTTGCCATGACAACCACTGACACAGGGGATTGGGGGGGGGGGGGCGAGGTGTCCTCTGGTGCCAGAGGAAGGAGCCTGCAGGACCCACACAGCTTTAGCAGCAAGGAGATTCGCTGTTTTAGCCGCTAAGACTTTAGGTTTGTTACTACAGCAGAAAACAGCCCATTCTGACCAAATGGGGTTTCCTAAGTGTTACACGAGACAGAGTCTCATCATCTATGAGAACATCGTACTTGAAGAGAACATACAGAAGCGCTCGGTCCACAGCAAAGAGACCACACAAACCACACGTTAGACGACACTGGCCAGGGACAACTGTGACGCCACGGCTGTGATTAATCTTGATTGTGCACCAGGCTTCAGTGTGCTGGGTGCACTCAGGGGAAATGGACAGAATGATGAAGAAAACAGCACAGCCCCTCCTTCTGGAGCTCACCGAATAGCGACAAAGAAGCTCCCTAGTGAATATCCGATGTCATTACCGACTGATGAGTGCTGTGCCGAAAGCATGCAGCTTGCTACCAGCGTGGGGAATGCTAGCTTCTGGAGGATTCGGGAAGGCTTCTTTGAGGAAGTGACATATGAGCCACGATCTGAAGCACACGCAGGCATGAACCAGGTGCAGAGAACCCCCGGAGGGGGAGAGGCTGGACCGAGGCAGGACAGGCCCCTGCAGGCCTCGAGCCACAGAAAGGATCCGGTTGGGGGCGCCAGGGTGTCTCAGTCAGTTAGGCGTCTGACTCGGGCTCAGGTCATGATCTCACAGTTCGTAGGTTCGAGCTCCACAACGGGCTCTGTGCTGACAGCTCGGAGGCTGGAGCCTGCTTCAGATTGTCTCGCTCGCTCTCTGCCTCTCCCCTGCTCATGCTCTGTGTCTCTCTCTCTCAAAAATAAATAAACATTAAAAAAAATTAGGGGTGCCTGGGTGGCTCAGTTAAGTATCCGACTTTGGCTCAGGTCATGATCTTGCGGTTCGTGGGTTCAAGCCCCACGTCAGGCTCTGTGCTCCGTGCGGATAGCTCAGAGCCCAGGGCCTGCTTTGCATTCTGTCTCTGCCCCTCTCCCACTTGCGCTCTTTCTCAGAAATAAACATTAAAAATAATTTAAAAAAAAAAAAAAGGATCAGGTTGTGTCCAGACAGCACTTAGAACCGCTGGAGGACTCTGGACTTGGTGCACGGGTGGCACAATGGAAAAGCACCCTTACAAGGGCCACTGAGGTGGCGTGGAGAACGGACTCCCGGGAACGGGGGTGGGGTGGAGGGGCTGGGCGGCCCCCAGGGGGTTGTCAGCTGGAGAGCTGGAGTGGGGAACAGTCTCAGATATGGCGAATCCTGACAGGTCCCTAACCGCTCAGATGTAAACGTGGGACGCAGGGACACGTCCAGGTTGGCTCTGGCTGATTCGATGGACAGGGCTGTCAGCTGTGAGTGGGCACGGTGGGAGAGGGCCAGCTTTGGGGCTGGGGGGGGGGTCACAAACCCCACGGGTTGGACGAACTGGGACATCCAGGTGGATAAGCTGGGGCGCTTTGTTTCAGCAAAGGATGCAGCCAGCACCCCCCCCCGCCACCTCCCACCCCTGCCAGCATCGTGTGGGATAAGCAAAGAGTCAGCCTCGCTGATCTAGACAGTTCCCCCCCTTCCCCCACTATGCCGTGGCTCCATTTTGTGGCTCACACTCAGGAGAGGAGGGGAGCTGGGGGGGTTCCGGCCAAGCTCTGGACTGTCACGCAAGTGGGGAGGTACCAGCCCTCGGGAGGGGAGCACCCCATCATGCAACAGGCAGTATTCGGCAGGCTCCTCCTCGCTCTTCCCCGGCTAGCGTGCTGGGCTGGGCTCCCTGTAAAGACACACGCTGGGTCTAGGTCCCACCGATGGGACCCCTTCCCCCGTGGGGCTCCCTCCTCACGGAAGGAGAAACCCCGTCAATGGGGAAGGAGCAGGCTGCTTGGTTCGAAGGCAGCAGGATGTGGACCTCCGTGCTCTGGCGGGGGTTGTCTGCAAACGTCACCTGCCCGCACCTGGGGACCGTGGGGAGCAGGGCTGGTCCCGGCTCTTCGTCCGAGCCGCCTAGGGCCACTTCTGGATTATTCTGCCCACGGCACCACCGCACGTACAAGCATTCATCCCTGTCATTCCAGAACCAGGATCCCTTTGGTGTCGGTGCCCTCGAGTCCCCCCTCTCTGTGGGAATTTGTTTTCAGGGCGCGTGAAGGGACTATTCACAGACCGATGCTGTTGGTTTCCAGCACATCATGTGGCCGTCAGCAGAGCAAATCGCTTCTCAGTGTCCCTACGTCACAAAGCAGCACAGGAGCGGTGATGAGCCAGATGTGTCTGCACAGCAACGAACCCGCCTCCACTGAAGTGTGCTGAAAGGCTGCCTTTGCGTGGAAGAGAACCGTGTAGGTCCGGCCCCTACAGGAAGGTCAAATGAACCAACTCTATTCACTGGCAGAATTAGCTGCTACCGGAAACTACCTAAAATTGGACAAAAGTATCTAAGACAGGCTCTCGTAGTTCAATCCCTAAGGACTGGATGGGACTTAAGGTGTTTCATAACTTTAAAATGACGATCCTAACAGATGGGAACATATAATTTAATGTTTGACCAATGAAATAAGGGACCGTTCTGGGCCACCTGTCCAAAGAAATGCCTTAAGTTTTCCCCTCTCTGGCTACTTCTCTTTTTCACATCCATTTTCTCCCGATCTAAGCTTTGCCAAAGATACGATACACACCTTCTTCGCTGTTTTTCAGATCCCTGTGAAAGCTTCTGATACACCTCAGTGTCTCCGACAATGTGTCAAATGGCCTAGACATCAAGTGGGTTTCGGGCTGGACAGGAATCAAGACGCGGTCGACGGCAGGAACTACAACTATTCTCCAAAGACGCCGTGGGTGGGGGGCCGCCCGGAACTGGTGGTCGGAGAGGAGGGCCAGCGAATGAAAAACACAGGTCACCGCACCTTTTATTTGTTATTATACAAACCAATGGGACACGACAATTACTCGACTCCTCAAAACAGTCTTCGTGCCTTTCAAAATCCAACGGGAAGTCATGGAGGCCACCTGGCGCTGAGAAGCCTCGAGCTTCGCGCATTCGGATGATGCCGTGGCTGGAAAGGACGCGTAAGGTCTGTGACCCTCCCTCCCGCCCCCGGGATTCTCCGAGGTGGTTTCCTGTCGGACCGAGTGGGGTGGCACCTGGCGCAGAGGGCACGTCCACGGAAGTGCCGTTCCGGGGGCCCAGACTCTTCCTCGCCACAGAGCACGCAATTCACGGGGAGCAGCGGCGGCCTGGGATCCAGCTCTGCGAGAGTCACACCGTGAACGTGGCACAGGACCCCACACCCTTACAAATCCACGGGTCCAAGGTAAGTTCTCGCGACTGCTTAATCTAGGACACCCAGCACGGACTCACAGAGCTGGGCGGCCACAACGGCCTGATCTAATGTCCTCCCATGAACACAGCTGCGCACCTGGCGTCAGTTAAAACATGAAATACTTCCCGTCAGTAAACAGCGATGCACGCGCAGAACAATCTATGGTCGGGGACTCTTTTGGTTGAGTGGTTTTTGTCTTGTTTTGTTTCTCTGCTCTCCAGCTCTTGCAAACGCAAATTCACAGCAACTGTTTTAAGACAACACGAACCTATCTGGCCTCAGGTAGTGACCCTAGTAAGACTAAAAGTGAGTAAGACCAAGCGTGTCTACGGGAAACTCAGGAGTGGCGCTGATTTCTATCTGGAGTTCTAGCTGATTATCACACAGGGGATCGTCCCACATCTGTGTGTGTAAATGAACAACAAGCGGGCACCAGGGCCACGCGGCCCACACTGGGATCTGGAGGAGCATCCGATGCGTCCTTACTCGAGGCACAAAAACAACGTCTTTTAAAAAAATAAAACTGTGATTTAAAAGGCCTTTATTTCATAGGGAAGCGGAACAGGAGATAAAGGCTAAAAGAGGTTTCATCCTGTCTGTATTTTCACTTGGTCAAAAAAAAAAAAACCCGTCAGTGATTTTTTCTTTTTTTTTTTTTTTTTTTAAATACATTAGGAACCTCGGTACTCTTGATGACCCCATGGGACCCGGACCGCTTACATTTGGAGGATGAAGGACAGGATTTGAGAAAATATATCCCTCCTGGCCCAAGTTCGCTTGATGGAATTGTCGTGTATAAAGCAGTTAATTATATACATAAATAACATAAAAATAATTATCATAAATTAAAGAGTCAAATAAGCTCCCACTATTAATTCAACTGCAGGCAGGAGACGGGAGTGTGACCGAGCTGTGTCCACGGTGCGGACTCTGGGGACGCTCTTACGTGCCGCGTGGGTGACGGGAGGTCCTTAGTTCTGAAGACAGGTATTGCACGATACGAACTCGAGCCCCGTCCTCAAGATCTCACGACTCGGAATCAAGGGAAATGCCGAGGACGCTGCATTTCGCAGAAGGAGTGGCCCTTGGCCTCCCTGGCGGCCCTAGACGCCTCCCGCCTCACGGGTCCACTACTGACGTGTCACTCTTTCTTCAAGGTGGTCTCCCAAATAACACGGGATGCGTGACAAAGAGCGATCAAGGCCGCAGCAAGGCAGACGTACGTATCATTTCATTTTGGACAGCATTAAAAAGTCTCAGGAGGCTAAAACCTGCGCCCCTGGTTCCCCGGCTGACCAGCGGGCTCGCGTGAGCCTGGCCCACCACCTCTGACACACCGGGGACGCGGCGTGTGACAGCGTGTGCGCCGGGGACGCGGGGATGGCGCTTACTTGGCACGTGCGAGCACGAAGGCCATTAACGAACGCTCCTACTGACGAACGGACCGCCTCTGCTTTCACGACCGCCCGGCAGCAAATGGCCGTATCTGTGTGCTTCAGAAAAACCTACACTTTTCCATTGTAAAGAGCCAAACCTCCTGCAATATTTTTATCGGAAGTTGGTCCTGAAGCAGATCAACCTTTGGACTGAAGTTGCCACAGAAAGAAAACGTGACTTTCCTCCCTGCTCTTCGGTGGCTCTGGCTGAGCCTCAGCCGTAATAAATATATTTGGATGGCGGCGGATCCCGACACGGCTCTGCGGGAGCCACCAGAGGGGACGGCACGGGGCCGACTCGTCCCACACAGTGGGGTGTCCCCTGTGTTCGGGCACCGGCGCAGAACTGGACGTGGACCGACACTCCTACAGTGCAAACGACTTTAGCGTGTCAAAATCAAGAACGACGTGGCCACGACGGCGTCCCGGATACGTAATATGTGCTTGAGATAAAGTTAAAAAAAAAAAAACGAAAGCTGAGACTAAAAGTGAATCCACGCGTTATGTTACAAAGAGGCCTTTCGGGCCCGAGTCAGTGACCTCCGGGGACCCCTCACCCATCGCAAGGCCAGAGGGGGGTCGTCCGCAGCCACGGAACACCTCCTCACGGGTCTTCGGCCCAAAGTTGCGTGCATCGAGTTGGACTCAACTCAGATCTCCAAGAAGAAAACAAACGTTACTTTCACTTCTATCTGCTCGTTCGCCAGAAACAGCCGGAAGGGAGGCGAAAATGGCGTTTCCTTGCAGCCGGTGGCCCCGTGGGAACCCGTTCTCTGCGCTGACGCAGCGAGTGAGGCCCGAAAGGACACCAGCGGGCCACTCTGCTCCCCGTAACGTATCACTCACCTCTCGGCCCCTGCTCGCCTCGCTTGCCCGGACCCCGTGTCCACCAACCAAGTTCTGTTAGGGGAGGTGGGTGACACGCGGCCTTGCCGGGCACAGGCTGAGCCGCTCACACATGCTGCCACCTGCCAGGAGTCACCCCCCAGGCACGCTATCAGATGGCAGTGCTAGCCGGGGAGGGGGGAGAGGGGTCTGGAGACAATTCCGCAAAGCTGAGTCAACCTCACTTACACCTCAAGGACGAAGTTTTTCTCTCGGTTTGGTATCCAGCAGACAAATGTCAAAAATAAGCAAGAGCACCTGCGGGCAGGGCTCCTCGTGAGTTCTTGGCGCTTTGACTCAGTAGCTATACATGTGCTGCTGGGGCTCGGCCGGCACCTGGGGCTGGGGCGCGGGCGGCTGGGGCGCGGGCGGCTGGGGCGCGGGCAGGACGTCCGTCTGGGGCACCGCCCGCCACGTGAGCGGGTGCTGGTCGCTGAGCTGGTTCCCCAGGGGCGTGATGGAGTTGACCAGGGTGGTCAGGTTGATGAAGTGCGCCACGGACTGCGGGTTCGAAGCTTCCGGCTGCGGGTGGATCTGGATGTCGTTCTGGCGGTTGTGCAACATGGCAGAGCCGCTCACGGTGTCAAAGGTCACGGTCAGGATCGAGTTGTCCAGCTGTAGCTGGCGCTCCGGGGTGGTCAGGTGCCCCACAGCCACGGGCTGGAGGTTGGTAAACTGAGTCCCGGCTGCAGTGGTGATGGGGGTCACGGTGATGTTGGTCAAGCCGACGGAGCTCGATGGAGTGGTCACGTTTGGGTCCCCCAGCGTCACTACCACCTGCAAGAGTCACGCACGACACAAAGGCATCAGTAGCGTCTGCAAAACGGACAACCGCCAAACTTTATGTTGCGCTTTAGACGGGAGCCATCTCAGCACGTGGGGTGACCCCACATCCGGCCCAGACGAAGAGGAAACACCGGGCGGTGGAAGATTAAACCGAGTTAATCTTGTCCCAGAAAAAGAATTCTAGTGACAAAGGGCAGTAAGACACAGACACAGACACAAACGACGTCCCAGGCTGGAGAAGATCGGGGCGAAGAGGTAACGAAAAAGACAGACGTGCGCCCCGCCTCTCCCATTCTCTCCAGCCCCGCGCCTGGCTGCTGGTTAACGGAAATGCCAACCCCGAACCACCGTACAGATGTGCGGCCCAGGAGCGCACCAGTTCAAGAGAAAGGACAAGAATGAGCTGCCAAAGAAACTCAAGAAACGTGTGCGACTGCGATTAGTATCCAAGACTGAGGACCAGCACACGCTGATGACAGATTTGGGAGCCTCCGAACCAAAGTGCTGATGTTGAGCAAACTGGAGACGCCCACGGACAGCAGCACACAAGGCAGCCCCGAGCATCCCTCCCGGGGCTGGGGGTCCCTGCATCCCTTCCGGGGCTGGGGGGTCCCTGCATCCCTCCCAGGGCTGGGGGGTCCCTGCATCCCTCCCCCGGGGCTGGGGGTCCCTGCATCCCTCCCGGGGCTGGGGGGTCCCTGCATCCCTCCCCTGGCACTGGGGGTCCCTGCATCCCTCCCGGGGCTGGGGGGTCCCTGCATCCCTCCCCCGGAGCTGGGGGTCCCTGCATTCCTCCCCCGGGGCTGGGAGTCCCTGCATCCCTCCCCCTGGGCTGGGGGTCCCTGCATCCCTCCCCTGGCACTGGGGGTCCCTGCATCCCTCCCGGGGCTGGGGGGGTCCCTACATCCCTCCCGGGGCTGGGGGGGGGTCCCTGCATCCCTCCCCCGGGGCTGGGGGTCCCTGCATCCCTCCCCCGGGGCTGGGGGTCCCTGCATCCCTCCCCAGGGGCTGGGGGTCCCTGCATCCCTCCCCCTGGGCTGGGGGTCCCTGCATCCCTCCCCCGGGGCTGGGGGTCCCTGCATCCCTCCCCCTGGGCTGGGGGTCCCTGCATTCCTCCCCCGGGGCTGGGAGTCCCTGCATCCCTCCCCCTGGGCTGGGGGTCCCTGCATCCCTCCCCTGGCACTGGGGGTCCCTGCATCCCTCCGGGGCTGGGGGGTCCCTGCATCCCTCCCGGGGCTGGGGGGTCCCTGCATCCCTCCCGGGGCTGGGGGGTCCCTGCATCCCTCCTGGGGCTGGGGGGTCCCTGCATCCCTCCCCCGGGGCTGGGGGTCCCTGCATTCCTCCCCCGGGGCTGGGAGTCCCTGCATCCCTCCCCCTGGGCTGGGGGTCCCTGCATCCCTCCCAGGGCTGGGGGTCGGCCCACTTCCGCGACAAAGGAACACACGGAAGCCACTTCTAACCTCCCAGAAATAACCCGATCCCCAACCAGGCGGGGCCGGCTGTCCCTCGCGCGCTCTACGGTCACACCACTGTTCACGACAACAGGTGCGACGTCTAGCTCTAAGCTGGGACACGCGCAGCTGGCACGAGCTCCCGGGATTAACGCTACGTGGGCCGCGGGCCACCAAGGGGCCGCCCCCGAGTCAGGCGTGTGCGCAGGAACACGTGCGGCGCGCGGCGGAAAGGGGGCCACCTGCTGGATGCTCTGCACCGCAGAGTCGGTCTCGTCACCCACGCCGGACAGCACGGGCTCCTTCTCCGAGTACTCGCTGAAGGCGGCCTCCTCGGGCACCGGGGCGCCGGCCGCCTCCGCCTCTGGCTTCTGCTTCCTCTTGTGGGCCCTCCTGGCAGCTTTCGCGTGCTTGCCCTCGGCCAGCTCCTCCTGCTCCAGACTCAGCTCAGGCTGCGGGGACAGAAGGCTCATCAACGTCAGGGTCACTGGGGCGTGTCCCCAGAGTGGCCACGGGGGTCCCAGCACCGTCCCGGCCACCTCCCTAGGCCACCACGCTGCTGCAGGGAACAGTGACCGCGGTGTGTCTGCTCCTTTGCGCCTCCAGGGGTTGGGGCGTGTTCCTGCCGGGTTCACTTTCTTTTCAGTGAAGAAAATCACACAGAAGTCGTACTTCTAAGAGCCGCGTCTCGCGCTGGCACGCGGACCAGCGTTTCGGCCTGGTGAGCTCGGCCCGAGGCTGCAATGCCTCTCGTGTCCACGCTTCCACCCCCAGGCTGAAGCGAATGCACGAGACAAACGATCCTGGATCGTCAGGATGGCTCTGACACCAAGAACTTTACGGTCACCTCCTCTGGGGACAGCAACGGTGGCCAGCCATAATGGCGACCTCAGAGAGGTGCCCTGCGCACTTCTCTGGGCCCGTCCAGGGCGCACTGCCACACTGTGGCCGACCTCCTGAACCCGGCTGACGCCACGACTGAGCTCAGCATCGCAGAGGCCACTGGGCAGCGGTGGCCGGCAAGGCTCTCCAGACTAGTCCCCGACCACGCCTCCTGGGCCCCTGATGCCATCCCAGGTGACAGGATCCCACCCAGTGACAGACCCAGAGGAAGCCTGCCAGGGCCAGGCCATCGTGGGGCTGCCCTCACGGGGGCTGGACGCGGGTCGTGGGCCCCTGGTGCAGCCCAGGCCTTCCCCTGCTCACTCACGACGGCCCAGCACCTGAGCACTGTGCTCAAAGCACCGTTTCCAGTACAGGGATGTGAACGTGATTTTAAAGGAATCAAGAGCATGGCATATTCCCTTTACGAGAAAAAACCATTTTTATGAAGACATTGGCTAAAAGTTCATGTAATAAAGTTATTTTGGTTACCACAATCTAGTTACGCTAAGCTTTTACGGAAACCGTGATAGTTAATTTTATGCGTCACTGAGGCTGGGCTAGGGCACCTGGGTGTTTGGTTGCCCAGCAAAGATGCTGTGAAGGTGTTTTTTAGAGGAGCTTGACATTAAATCAGTGGACTCCCAGTAAAGCAGATGACCCCCTATGGTATGGGTGGGCCTCACCCAATCAGTCGAAGGCCTTAAGAGGAAAACCTGAGGTCCCTGGGGAAGAGGGACCTGTGCCTCGAGGCAGCCGTCAGACTCCAGCTGCAGCATGAACTCTTCCCTGGGTCTCAGCCCGCCCACCCGCCCTGCGGAGTTAGGACTTAACCAGCTTCCACGATCACATAAGCCAATTCCTTAAAATAAACCTAACTTTGTCTCTACACCCACACGCCCTACCGCTTCTCCAGGAGCTTGAAGATTACTGTCTATTCTCTAAAATGAGATACCTCAGTATTGAAAACGACTGAAGTTCTGGAAACGTTACAGAAACTAGGAGACGTTCCAAAAGGCCTTGGGAGAGAGAACCTACTAGAAAACGAGAGATGCCGGGGAAAGGAAGGGACTTGGGGGCCCTGCCCAAAGGCCCCTCGCGGCACCCGTCTGGGCCCCTCCGCCCCACCCTGCGGGCCTGCTCGGTGCGCACCTGGACAATGCCAATGGAGGAGGCATCGATGGTGGTGGTCTCCGGGAGGTGGTCCAGATCATCGATCCTCACGGCCAGGACCTGCGAGCGAGCACGGGTGGTGAGCCAGGGGACGCCGCGCCGGCAGCCGATTCGGTCATTCTGACCCAGCCCGGCTCGGCGCCGTCTGGCCCCGGCCCTTCCTTCCCTCACCCCCGTCTCCCCGCGTTTCAAGTTTCTGTGATGCTCTTACACGCGGGGTCGGGGGAGAGGGGTGCACCTGTCTCTTTTCTGCCTTTTTTTTTTTTTTTTTTTTTTGCCTCACACTGTATGCCTCCCGTAGATGGATTTTCTGTGACTCCTCTGTTGGTTCATACGATAAGCAGGGCAGGATCGGATACAAACAGCAAACCTGTCCCGTGAAGAATCACCAAAAATGAAACGGTTCTACTTCAAACGCTACTTTTCAACTGGACACAGGTACGGGAACTTGCTCTCGTCAATTCGGCGCTGAGGTGACCCCTCGCCCCCGCCTTCCCTCCATGAGTCACACTGCAGACCCACACGCTGTCACGCGCTCCCCTCGGGGCCACCAGCCCTCCCATGGCTCAGGGGTGTCCTGCCCCCGATTCTCACCCACAAGCCAGTTCACGTGCTGCTGTGCCGATTCAGGGAATTAAATCCTAAGTGGGACAGTGCAGAGAGAAGGGGCCCCCAGGAAGGCACGGTACAGGTGAGCCCTAAGAAAAGGGAACGCGCGTGGAAAGCCTACGTGAGATCGGGGTGGGGAGACCGTAAGTCTGTCTGCGAGGGTTCTTCACCCGGACAGCTTTGCAAGCGCCTTTACGCATTTGCCCAACTAAAGCAGGCGGAGAATCGTGGACTAGACGCGGTAGGTGCGGCTTCCGTCTCCGTCACCGGCCGCCTCCCTGCTGACACACACACTCTCGTACAGCCTGGTGTCAGCGGCAGCACAAACAGCCACAGCAGAGCTCGCCCAGGCGTCCCCGGGACCCCGCCACGTTCTCCGCCGTCTGGGGTCACCTCCTCCGCGTGCTGTGCTTCCTGCGGCGGCTCTGCCTCTCGTCCACCTCCTGCTCTTCCCTCGGTCTCCCACCCTAGACGGCCAAGTCCAGGAGGGGGAGACACATCCTGCCCGGCTGGCTTCCCGGGGCTCACCAGCAGCGGCTCACGCGTGTGTGAACGTCCCAGAACGAAACACGGGAATGGCCCACGGAGACCAGGCCGAAGCCTCGGGGAACAGAAGAGGTGGGAACGGAAGGGCCACCACGGCACTCTCGCTGCCCTTGGACGGTCGGTCTCCCCTCCCGGGATGCTCGTTTTGCCCAGGGTGGGTGTGTTCAGGCAGGCTACACAGAACACTGCCCCCCTCTGAGAAGCAGGCACAAGAAGGCGACCTTGCACAGCGATCAGTTAAGTAGGAAGCGATCTTTAGCCCCGGCAAAAGGACTCGCTGGACAAAAGCGCTCGCCGAGCACCCCCCTGTTAACCAAGGCCTCTCTCTGCACCCAGCGACCCATGTCACCCACCCGGTCCGTGAAAACCGACCTGCACGCTCTTCGTGAACGCCCGTAACTACAGACGCTCCCGCAACAGAGAACTCGCGCAGGCTCCAGACTCATCGCGTGCCGCTGGGGAGGGTGCAGCGCCCACCCCAGGCCCCGAGACCTGGACGTCACTGTGGCCGACAGGGGTCGGCCGAGGGGACGCTAACACTCGGGCTCCCGCAACCCTGCGGGAGCTGCTCTGCAAGGTGAAAACCCTGGCTGGCTGCTCGCGGAAGAGGGAATTAAGAGGAGCTCAGCTGGGGGAGTCCCAACTACACAGGCTCAGCTCAGAATGGCTCCGGGCACACAGCGGGGGGTCCTGAACTGGCCGCGGGGGGGGGGGGGGGGGGGGGCGAGGCAGGGCTCCAGAAGGAAAAGAAACACCTACTGTCCCCACGTTATGGCAGACGGTGCTTTTATGATGGCAAAAGTCATCCCTGTTCGTTAAAAGAAATTCTTACAGATGGAGAAAATATGAAAACAAGAAATTACCCACAACTTCAACACCAGGAGACCACGGTGCAACACTGTCTTCTCTTCTTTCTGTGCTGACCACTTATTTTATTTTTTTAAATTTATTTTGAGAGAAAGAGAGTGAGAAAGAGCACGGTTGGGGAGGGGCAGAGAGAGGGAGAGAGAATCCCAAGCAGGCTCGTGCCATCAGCGTGGAGCCCGACGAGGGGCTTGATCCCACGAACGGTGAGATCATGACCTGATTGAAACCAAGAGTCAGACGCTTAACCGACTGAGCCACCCAGGCGCCCTGATCAACCTATTTTGCACAGGTGAGCACCGTGTACCCACAAATAGCACGTAGGACATACGGGACGCATAGCACGTATACACGTACATCATGCACCCGCTGCAGCCTTCTTCTTTATGACCACCGTTTACAACTGCATCTAGAATTCTCTGTGAAACGTGTTCACAGAGCCAAGCATACTGCTACACTGTCACGAGTTTAACCACATTTCTCCTGCTGGAAACCGAGAGGTCCAAGCCATCATTTACAAAGCACTGGGACAATACCGTCCTGCCGTGTCCCAGGAGGACATCCACTGGCCAGAGTGCTGGACGCGTGCCAGCCAGCACGGTCATTTTTAGTCTAAAATTCTCCTGCTAAGCCAACACACGGTGGATAGCAGCTTCAGCTAACGTTTGCATTTCCGGGATTTGGCGGGGTGGAACATTCCTTTCTGGGTTTGAACCTTGTAGATTTCCTTTCCGCGCGTGGGCTCGTTCTTATGGCTTCTCGTTGAACGGCTATCAGCTTTAATATCGGCGACTTACACCTGCTAGTGACAGGAATATCTTGCACGTATTTCCAGTCTGCCCTCTGCTTACCCTTTTGGACCACGGAAGTTCTAAGTAGTACACTGTTCAGACAGTCAAATCTACAGATGTTTTTGCTTGCGACTTTTCCTGCTGATTTTACACTTAGAAAGTCTTCCCCCGAAGTGATCTGATGTCTGTTTACCTGCATTTCTTTTCCAGTTTTGTTTTTCAGTTAATTCTCAACAAGATGCTAGCAAATTGAATCCAACAGTACATTAAAAGACTTATTCACCATGACCAAGTGGGATTTACTCCTGGGCTGTAGGGGTGGTTCGATATTTGCAAATCAGCCAACATGACAGGCCACGGTTGATAAAACCATATGATCCGTAGGAACTGTATGATCCTCTCAATAGATGCAGAGAAAGCAGTTGACAAAATCCAGCATCCTTTCTTGATAAAAACCCTCAAGAAAGTAGTGACAGATGAAATATACCTCAACATCATAAAGGCCATATAGAAAAGACCCACAGCCAATACCCTTAATGGGGAAAAATTGAGAGTCTTTCCCCTACGATCAGGAACGAGACAAGGATGTCTGCTCTCACCATTAACTATTTAACGTGCTACTGGAAGTCCTAGCCTCAGCAATCAGACCACAAAAAGAAATAAAAGGCGTCCGAATCGGCAATGAAGAAATCAAACTTTCACTACTTACACACAACGTAATACTCTATGGAGAAAACCCAAAAGACTCTACCAAAAAATTGCTAGAACACATAAATTCAGCAAAGCAGCAGCATATAAAATCAATGCACAGAAATCCGTTGCATTTCAATATACCAATAACAAAGCAGCAGAAAAAGAAATCAAGGAATCGATCCCGCTTACGGTTGTACCCTAAACAATAAGATACCTAGGGATAAATCAAACCAAAGAGATAAAAGGTCTCTACTCTGAAAACTGTAGAAAGCCTATGAAATAAATTGAAGAAGACACAAAAAAATGGAAAAAGGTTCCACACTCCTGGACAGGAAGAACAAATATTGTTAAAATGTCAATACTATCCAAAGCAATCTCTACATTTAATGCAATCCCTATCAAAATACCACCAGAATTTTTTCACAGGGCTAGAACAAACAGTCCTAAAATTTGCATGGAACCACAAAAGACCCTGAATAGCCAAAGCAATCCTGAAAAGGAAAACCAAGGCTGGGGGCATCACCATTCTGGACTTCAGGCTGTAATCATCAAGACAGTATGGTACTGGCACAAAAACAGACATGTAGATCAATGCAACAGAATAGAGAACCCAGAAATGAACCCACAACTATATGGTCAAGTAACGTTGGACAAAGCAGAAAAGAATATCGAATGGAAAAAAGACAGGCTCTTCAGCAAAAGGTGTTGGGAGAACTGGACAGCGACATGCAGAACAATGAACCTGGACCACTTTCTTACACCAGACACAAAAATTAACTCAAAATGGATGAAAGACCTAAATGTGAGACAGGAAACCATCAAAATCCTAGAGGAGAAAACAGGTAGCAACCTCGTTGACCTCGGCCAGAGCAACTTCTTATTAGACATGTCCCTGGAGGCAAGGGAAACAAAAGCAAAAATGAACTACTGGGACCTCATCAAGACGAAAAGCTTTTGCACAAAGAAGGAAACCATCAACGCAACTAAAAGGCAACCGACAGAACGGGAGAGGATATTTGCTAACGATGTTACCCGTTAAAGGGTTAGTATCCAAAATCTATGAAGAACTTCTCAAACTCAACACCCAAAAAACAAAAGACCCAGTTAAGAAATGGACAGAAGACGCTTTCCCAAAGACGTCCAGACGGCCAACAGACACATGAAAAGATGCTCGACATCACCAATCATCAGGGAAATACAAATCAAAAACCCCCATGAGATACCACCTCACACCTACCAGAATGGCTAAAATTAACAACTCAGGAAACAACAGGTTTTGGGAGGATGCGGAGAAAGGGGAACCTTCGTGCACTGTTGGTGGGAATGCAAACTGGTGCAGTCACTGTGCAAAACACCATGGAGGTTCCTCAAAAAGTTAAAAATAGAACTTCTCTACGGCCCAGTAATTGCACTATAGGTATTTACGCAAAGGGTGCAAAAATACAGATTCGAGGGTGCACGTGCACCCCAATGTTTACAGCAGCACTGTCAACAGTAGCCAAACTATGGAAAGAAACGCAAGGTCCACCAACTGATGAATGGATAAAAAAGATGCGGTACGTATATACAACGTCGTATAACTCAGCCACCAAAAGGGACGAAAACTTGCCATTTGCCACGACGTGGATGGAGCCAGAATGTATTATGCTAAGCGAAGGAAGTCAGAGAAAGACACAGACTGTATGATTTCACTCCTATGTGGAATTTAACAAAACAGATGACCATACGGGAAGAGGAGGGGAAAACAGAGAGGGAAACACCTCTAAGAGAGTATGATAGAGAACAAGCTGAGGGTTGATGGAAGGAAGGGGGTGGGGGATGGGACTAAGGAGGGCACTGGTCGTGCTGAGCACCGGGTGTCGTCCGTAAGAGAGGAATCGTTAATTCTGCTCCTAAAAACGCCAACTAACTAGAGTTTAAATAAAAATCTGAAAAAAGAACTTAAATAGGTGAATTATGCAAATGCCCCGGATCTTCCTTGGGAACAAGTGCCCAGGCCATCCAGGCTGTGCTTGCCTCCCTACAACTGCTCCCTCCAGTCAGCACCCTGCTCAGCCCCCACGCCACGTGGAGACTCCCCGTTCTGCGCTCTGGATCAACCGCTCTGGAGGGAGGAACAGGGGAAGGGAATCAGCCTCGTGCTCCTGTCCTGCTGGAATTCCAACGAGAACATACTCTATAACCTTACGGGGGCGCCTGGGTGACCCAGGCGGTTGAACATCCGACTCTGGATTTCAGCTCAAGTCACGATCTCACGGTTGTCGTGGGATCGAGACCCATGCCGCGCGCTGTGCTGACGGCTCGGAGCCTGCTTGGGATTCTCTTTCCCTCTCTTTCTGCCCTTCCCCCGCTTGCTATCTCTCAAAATAAATAAACAAACACACTTTAAAAATCTAGAATGTTAGCAAAAAACAGGTTTGAGGCTATTCATTCATTCACTGCTTCCCAGGTGCAGGCACTGCAAGTCAGAGGGGAAGGTAAGACCCAGGCCCTGCCTTAAGAACTGTGGGCGTACGGAGGGAGACGGGTCTGTGAGTCAGCACCGGGGGGGTCTCCGAGCAGGGGCAGTGTGCACCAGACAGACCGGCAGAGTAGGGGGTGGGGGGGGTCTCTGAGCAGGGGCAACATGCACCAGACAGGGGGCGGGGAGAAGGAAGCGTGGGAGTGGGGGGGTCTCTGAGCAGGGGCAGCACGCACCCGACGGGGCGGGGGGCGGAGAGAAGGAAGCGCAGGGGTGGGGGGGCTCCGAGCAGGGGCAGCGCGCACCCGCCGGACAGGCGGGCGGGGAGAAGGAAGCGCGGACCCGCCCCCGGCTCACCTCCGGGTGCTTGCGCCGCATGTGTCTGCTCATGGACGCCCTGGTGGACACCTTGGTCCCGCACAGCTGGCAGCTCTGCGCCTCCACCTTGTCGTGGGTGAGCTGCACGTGCTTCTGCAGCATGTACTCGGTGACGTACTTCTTGTCGCACACGGAACACGTCCACTGCTTGCCCACTTCTCGCGCACGCGGGGAGGAGACAAGCCCAAGGTCGTGAGTGGCGTCGCGCCACGGCCCCCAGGGCGGGCGAGGGGGGTGCCTCGCGCCCTGCACGCGCTGCCGGGGTCACCTGCCGGGTGAGGCAGGGGACGGGCGGGCCAGCGGCCTCTCCGTGGCGGCGCACGGCGGCGCGACGCTGCTCCCACATCTGAGAGTCCGACAGTGGGTGCGTGGGAGTGCCGGAGGGCTGATTTTTAAGGGGCAGGGACCGCCTGCGGAGGCAGCACACCGAATCGTCTGCACACGCCGGCCCCGCCGCGTGCAGCCCGCCGCCCCGCTTACCCGTGTGGATGAGCTTGTGGGTCTCCATCGTGTTCCTCTCGCTGAAGGTCTTCCCACACAGCTCGCACATGAAATCTTTGATGCCTGCGGAAGAGGGCGCGCTAACGTCAGGGGCTCGGGAGTGGGGGGGTGGGCTCAACTCCACTCCTCGCCCGAGGGTCCCCGTGGGTGCCCAGGACGCGGGGGGGAAGGCAAACTGCAGGAGACCCCAGAGCAAACGCTGACCCCACGGAAAAGCCGGGGCAGCTCAGCGAGCGCCTCCCTCCGCGGGGGGTGGCGTCGCCGCCCGGCCGGGACCCGCGGGACCGCCGTCCACCCCCAACGGGCGGAGCCCACGCGGTCGGCCGTGCTGGGCATCAGCTCCCGGTGAGGGAGGCCGGACACCGCACCGCAGAAGCTTCCCAGGGCCCCACCCCCGCCGCCCCCAGCCCCGAGAGCTCAGTCTGCGGGGATCGGCCTGGCGAGCACGGGTAGAGCCCTCAGACCGCGGTACCCGACGCGGACAAGAAGGTGGACCCTCAGCACGTCTCCTAACCGGCGTTTTCCCCGGAAACGGAAACAAGGAAAGCGATTTTAGAGACCCAGTCACTCGGTCCTGGGAGTCTGTGCCGAGTCCCTGCGCATGCAGGGCCCCGAGCTCGCTGAGGGGCAGGCAGGCACAGAGGCAACTATGTCCTGGTGGCCAATGTGCCTGCGGAGCGAGACAGGACCCGAGGAGGCGTGTGGCCCAGTCCCCGGCAGTGACACAGCTCCCCAGAAAAGGCGCAGAGTCTCCAATGGGCTCCCCGGGGAAACGGGGGCCCCCGTGATCGCCCAGGGACGCAGGGCCAGTGGCCAGGTGGTGTCCTGGACCGCTGTGGGGGCAGTGAGGGAGGGGGGCGCGCGGGTGGGCGGGGCTGACAGTGCGGGCCTCAAAACCCAGGTGAGGGAGGACACGGGCACAGGGAGAGATCTCCCTGGAAGTTTCATGCACAGACACACCTGATCCCCTGGGGGACCTCTGAGCTCCCACGGGCCCTGGTTCTCACTCACACACGCGTTTATCCACACGGAACGTTTTGTAAGAGAGGAACTCATGCCTGTTGCCACAGAGGCTGTTTCTTACCCGGTCGTGTCACAGACCTCTACGTGAATTAACATCGCTTTTAACGGGCGCCCTGCCCTCTGTGGACGCACAGACGCGGAGGCGCTCCGGGGCCTCCCGCCCCAGACGAAACCGTGGCCGGCGGGCCCTTGTCCGATCGCGTCTCAGGCCCACGCTCGGGCAGGGAAACGGCCGGCGCGAGGCACGAACACTAAGGACCGGCAGGTGGCACCAAGACCCGGGGGCGAGCCGTGCAGGGACCCGGGCTCCCGTGTGTTGGGGACGGGGAGGGGACGGCCTCTGACGCCTGAGGCCGCCTGCCCACGGCTCCGAGGATGGCACTCGCAGAACCGAGAAGCCGGGCTCGCCGGGAGCCGCAGATCGGGGGAGACGACGCATCCCACCGGGCCCACCGGAGCGCAGGTGCTCCGCGGACTCACCCGTGTGCCGCTTGTAGTGCTTGAGCATGTTGACCTTCTGCGCGAACTTGCGGTGGCACTCCTTGCACTCGTACTCCTTGATGCCCTTGTGCAGCTTCATGTGGTGGCGCAGCGCGTGCTTGGTCTTCATGCCTGCCGGCGGGGGAGGGGGGAGGCGGGGGGGACGCCCGACGCTCAGCCAGCCCGCCTCTCCCGCCTCCAGAGCGGCCCTGCACCTGCCCTGTGTTCCCCAGGACCCCGCGCTGCCACAGCGCCCGCGCCAGGGACCCCCCACCACTGTGCCCGCGCCCGGGACCCTTCCCTGCCGTAGCGCCCCTGCCGGGGACCCTCCACCACTGTGCCCGCGCACCCCTGCCGTGCCCCGCACACGGGACTCCCCGTGACAGCATCTGCACCACACCCTGGACCTTCCACTGTGCCTGGGACCTGGGCCCTCCACTGCAGCAGCCGCACCCGGGACCCTTCACAGTGCCTGTACCCCACCCTGGACCAAGACACCCGTCCCAGTGCCCACACCACACCCCACAGCTAGACCCCTCCCCCCAATGCCCATGCCCAACCTGCAATAGTTTCCACTCCTCCCTGTGCCCAGAGCCCCTCACAGTGCTTGTGCCCTACCCAGTGCCAAGATCCCTCCCCCCGCCCCCCCCCCCCCCCAGCCCCACCACGGTGCCTACACCACAGCCTAGACCTTCCACACTGCCTGGGATCTGGGTCCTCGGGCAGGCACAGGTCTTGGTGAGCGTGCAACAAGAGAAGAGGTCGGGACTTGGGGGGTAAATCTCCCCAAGGACCCCCTCCACCAGCGCAGATGGGCAGTTATGCCCTCAGACGTCCAGACACGTCTGGACACCTCATGTGATCGGGGGCCTGCCCAGACCTGAGGGTCGGTGCTCAAAGCAACCACTGTGACACAACGGAGTCACCCGCTGAGAGCCGTGCAAGCCCGCCACAGAGTTCCTGTTGGTCCTGAGGACGCTAATGTTAACCGAGATGAGAATTCACTTTTCTGGACATTAGAACTGTGTGGTATACGCACGGACTTTCAGTCTACCTTTAATTAAGCGTAACGAAGTCAATCTTGGCTAAAGGAGGTGAGATAAAGTACAACGTAACTTGGGCGTCGAAAAGGGACGACCCGGGTAGAGGGTGTGAGTGAGTGGTGGGGTGGTCCTGGAACAGGGTGTGAACCAGCAGCAGGTGGGGGTCCTGGTACACGGTGTGAATCGGTGGGGGGGGGGGGGGTTCCGGCACATGGTGTGCATCAGAAGTGGGGGTCTTGGTTCAGTGGACAGTCTGAACGGAAAGGCCGGGGCCACAGAAGCTGTGGGCAAAAACCACTGCAGAGCAGGTGGGTGGGGGCTCACAAGCGCAAAGCCGATGCGTCCAGCCCTGCTGGCTGCAGACCTAACCGGTCAAGGGGCCCTGGACAGGCCACGGCTGTCACCGCCACACAGAACAGGACCTGGAGGGACTATGGGGCGGGGCAGAGTCCGACCACCGCTGGTACTGCCCTCGGTAACGGTAGTGAAACAACAGCCGCGTCTGGCCACGGTCCCCGCCGGGTTACCTGGGAAACCCCGTCCCGGTGAATGGGGAGGGGAGGCTCGGCCAGCTCTGGCTGCTACTGGACCCCAGGCCCGGCTGAACCCGGGCCTCCACAAACCCTACGCGTGCACGAACCCATGGGCCTGCACAAACACGGGCCTGCCTCCACGCCAGACCTGCACGAACCCGGGCGCAGCTGAGCTGTGAGAAGCCACGAGAACCGGCCTGTCTGAGCCAGCAGAGGGAGCAGGAGTCTCCCAAGTGCCGGTCCGCCAGAAAAGGCTTCTAAGGCTCCAGGAAGCGCAAACGTGTGAGCCTAGCACTGACCACGGAAGAGAGTTTTTCCCCTAATAAGCGGGTTTTAGTTTCTCAATCGAAACCATCACACGCGCTCATAGTGAAAAGCTCCAGGCGACAAGAAGTTAGCCCCGAGGACGCGGCCCAGCAGCCCTGCCAGGTCACCCCGGCCCCCGGGACACCGCTGAACCCATTCTGGCCACGCGGATCAGACCCTCTGCCGTGCGGTCACTTCTGTGGGCGCCATGTGAACCCGCCCCACGCAGCGCGGACAGCGCAAACCCACCATCATGTTGCTGTCAGCCGTGAACACGACTCACAGCCTGTTAACATGCCTGCCACGCCGGCACCTGCCACGGGACCAGCTCCACTGCAGGCGCCAGACTGAGCAGTGAGCCAAGCCACGCCCCGGCCACACAGGGAGAGGGCCACGTGGGAAGGGACGAAGAAAAGCAGGATAAAGCGGGGACAGGGGGAGAGGGAACAGAAGGGGCCCGGGTGCCGGCTCATCACGTGGGATGTCGGGGGGGGGGGGGGGGGGATCCTCTCAGAGGAGGCGGCTGAAAAAGTGATCTGGAGGAAGTGGAGGAGGGGCCAGGAGCTGCATGGGGGAACAGCATTCCCGGTGGAGGGAACAGTGAGTGCAAAAGCCCTGAGGCCAATGTAAACAGTCCCTCAGCGTCTCCAGCTGTTCTCGGTCACAACAGTGCTACAGCAGAAGCTCGTCTTTATGCTGCAAACAGATCTTTGTGCTTTCGTTAACAAGAAACTTTTCTAGCGGCAGCTAACAGTGTCCAACGGCCCACCCTGTGTAGCAATTTACACACCGCCCCCCCCCCCCCCGAAGTCTACTGCCTCCTTCCCTTCGCCAGTGCTGGCCGCTCCCCAGGCTGTGACGGGCACAGCGGCACCTTGGCTCTGACCCTTGAGGGGGCCACCACCGAGATGAACGGAAGAGAACCAGTCCCTCCTGGCTTGCCCCCCCCCCCCCCACCGCAGCTAAAATGAACAGATCCTAAGTCACAAAGTAACTGCGTGTCACAGGCACAGAAGGAGAGTCACGACAAAGCTCTCCCCCCTGCCCCCGCCGCCATTCCGACCTCCCACCGCGGCCTCGCGAAAGTACTCAGAATTCAAGAAGAAATCACAAAACTAAACGTTAAACACGCTTCTAATATGAGTATGTATGACACATGGCAAGATGTGGCTCTGACCTCACTGCCCTCCCTGGGCACCTGTCCCTCCCCCCCCAGGCCCTCCAGGGGACCCAGGCGTGGCTTCTCCCTGCCCCCTGGAGGGAAGCACTCTAGCAGCTACACCTCTGACCCTCCCTGTCTCTCTCCTGCTCCACACTGTCCCCTCCAGCCAGGGGACAGGTGGCAGTAAGTGGGGGAAGGGCTGGGAGAGCGACAGCATCACTAAGACGGGCACAGAAACTTCTAGAATGTTCCTACAAAACAGAGACAGAGGTTCTCTTGAAGAGCGTAATGGGTCTGAGGCAGAAGCAACACCTGTACCTCGTGTGCCAGTTGGTGTTACCGTCAGAAAAGGAAAATTAGGTGCCTGCCTTGCTTTCCCAATGACGGAGGCTGCGTGCTGCCCTTGCACAAGGTGACTTTGGAGGACAAACAAGCACTTGTCACCTCCAGGGAGACAGATGGGGGGGAGGGCGCAGGCAGGAGAAGGGGAAATGATCACGTCTTGCTTCCTCTGAAGTTCGTTCTTTCTAAGCTTTTACACGTAATTTTATTTCAAGTGTGCTTAACGGGTTATCCGGTGAGGGGAATCATGAGACATCTGTGTTTTCTTCGCACTTTTCTGTTTAACTTAAAAAACAAGTAAAGGAGGGGCACGCGGGTGGGTCAGTTACGTGACTGGCTTTTGAGTTGGGCTCAGATCATGATTTCACAGTTTGTGGGTTCCAGCCCCTACATCGGGCTCTGTGCTGACAGCCAGCGTCCTGCTGGGGCGCTCTCCCCTCCCTCTTTCTCTGCCCCTCCCCTGCTCATGCTTGCTTGCTCGCTTTCTCAAACCAAGTAAACAAAATAAATAATGAATAAATAAGAACCCAATAAAGGAAAAAAAAACTTTTATAGGATACAAAATGCTTAAAAGAGCTAAAGGCAAAGCCAAGAGCCTGATGTGCCTGGGTCTGAATGGGGCCGAGGTGACGCTGTCCTCTGCAGACAGCGCCGTTGCGCGGCCCCAGAGGCTCTTGTGTTTTGCAACAGAAACGGGTTAAAAATTTGCCATGTCCTGGGATGACCTCCCCCCACCCCCCCCCCCGGCATTTTACTTACAGAAGGGAGATCTTTTGCTAATAGGTTTATTATTCCAGTAATTTCACCCGAAAGCCGGGGACCCAGTCTCACTGGTCACAGCCAACCCGTCCCACGTGGAAGGTTCGGCTCAGCCGCAGGGAGGGGCCGCGCACTAGGCTGCACGCGAGGAGCAGGAGCGCACGGCGGGTCTTCCGGTTTCTCAGCCCCTGGCTGCGCGCTCACCCCTCTTTTCAGGTGGCTCACTTGAGCCTCGGGTCCATCGCAGACGCCCTGCGCTGCCTGTGTCCCGGCGCCCTCACCCCGCCCCGCCCGGCGACACCGCGCCCCCCGCCCCCGCCCGCGTACCTTTCCCGCACTCGGCGCACAGGTACTCGCGGATGTTGTCGTGCACGCGCATGTGCTCCTTCAGCATGTCCTTCCGCGCGAAGGACTTCCCACACTGCTCGCAGGCGTGGCTCTTCACCCCTGCATGACAAGTGCACCCGCGCTTCAGCGCCTGGGCCCGCCCAGCCGCGTCCGCTGCGAAGGCGGCAATGGAGAAGCGTGGCGCGACACAGCTCACGGCCTCCACGGAACCTCCGCTCCGGCTCCTCGGCCGCGAGAGGGACCCCAGGAGCCGCCGGGGCCACAGGGCAGGGGCCCGCGCTGGGGACGGAAGCGGTGGCGAGGACGCAGGGACAGGAGAGGCCAGAGAGAGAGCGCGCGGAGGCGGGGGGTGGTGGGGCGGCGAGACTGCCAGAGCAGGGAGCGTGGGGACAGGCCCTCCAAGCGGGGCGCCACGACACCCCGGGTCCGTCCCGGTCCCGTGGCCGCGTGCTACCTGTGTGGATGAGCTTGTGCCGCTCCAAGTTCCCGATGCTGTTGAAGATGCGCCCGCAGATCTCGCACGGGTGGATGTACCTGCGAGGAGACGTGAGCCTCAGGGCGGGGGCAACAGCGGAGCGCTTGCCCCGAGCCCCTTCCTCACGCAGGGGTCGCAGAAAAGAGGCTAGTGGAGGCCGCCGGACACGAACGCTGCAGCCTCCAATGCGGGCTGAACCGTGCGCCCCTCAAAGTCCACAGGCTGGAGTCCTGACTCCGGGCCTTCAAAAGGTGACAGCATTTGGAAACAGGGTCTTCACAGAGGAGTGAAACATCAGGTCACCAGGGTGGCCCCACTCCAGTATGACTGATGTCCTCGCCGGAAGGAGGAACTGGGACACAGACGCGCACGGGGGGAGGACCACGTGAGCACACGGCCAGGGCCGCGATAGGAGCCAAGCCCGGAAGCCCCGGCCTCCAGGGGAAGCAGCCCTGCCGACCCCTGAACTCAGACCTCGCGGCTCCAGGCCTGACATCGCACGTTCCCACCGTGCAGGCCGCCCAGCCGCCCCGTTACCGCAGCCCAAGCTGGCTACGGCGGCCTCCACACAGGGCGGCCGCTGGCTCGCCCCGGCACACGGCACTGACCACGGCTTCGGCATCCAGGGAACCTAATCACGGTGGGGAACCGGGGCTGCCGGTGGTTCCCTAGGCAGGCCGAGAACGACACTATCAGTCGGTGGCGCGGTCGACTTGCGCTGCGGGGCCAGGAGGGCGAGGGAGGCGGGACCCCCCACGTGCGGGATAAAGGAGGTGAGCGTGCTTCCCTCAAGACCCGCCCACCGGCAGGGAGCGCGCCCCCTCTGGCATCGTGCCAGGCCCCGGAAGCCCAGCCCCAGGAGGCCTCACTTCTGCACGTTGGGGTCCGGCAGGTTCTCCCGGTGGATGACCATGTGGGCGTGGTAGGTGGCCTTCAGGGCGAAGCGGCGGTTACAGATGCTGCAGCCGTAGCCCTTCTCCTTGTGCACCTCCATGATGTGCTTCAGGTACTCCTTCCCGCGGCCGAAGGTGAGCTGCCGACAGGTGCACCGTTCACGCCCGCGCACGGCCTCCCGCCCTCCAGCTGACGATGGCACCGCTGGGCGCCGAGGCCCCGGTGGCGGCCCGCCGCCCGGGCCGGACAGAGGGGACTCCCAAGGGCGGGGCCGGCGCCAGGAAACTGCAGAGCGGGGGGAGCGGGGGAGGCGGGCGCCAGCTGCTCCCCGCTGCAGACCGGCCAGCCCCTGCACCCTCTCCTGCTCCCCACCCACCCCACCTCCCGGACGGCCGCGTGGCCGGATGCCTGACGCAGGCACAGCCGCACGGGAACCCATACTAGGTAGGGAGCGACCTGCGTCTCCGCGGAGCAGCGAAGCCTAACGCGGGGACCACCGCGCACGCCGCGAGCGGATCACCACCCGCTGCACGGCCTCCGGAGATGGGTTCCCCACCCCAACCCGGGTCCCCGCGCGGCCGCACGCACACCAGCCACGAGACGGCTCTGAAACGGCGGTCCGTGTGAAGAGGGAGAGCCACACCCACCGTCCGCGAGCGGCCCCGCCATCTCTCTGCCGGAATTGCCTCCTTCCCGCCAGCCTGGGCACGAAGGCCCGTGGCGAGTACCTGGCACCGCTTGCAGCTGTACTTGTGAGGCTCGGAGTCCGCGCTGGCGTCCGAATTGTCATCGTTCTCCTCCGAGGAGATGCCGATCTTGCCGATAAACTCCTCCCTCTGGTGGTCGTCCATCAGCGCAATGTCCTGGAAAACGCAGTCGCGAGGTCCGGCTTCCCGCACGGGCACAGAAGCGCTGACGGGTCCCTCACCCCCCAAGAGTGCCGGGCCGGCCCACGTGGAGAAGGCAGTGTCCCACCCGGGGCTGCCTGCCGTGTCCCCTGTGGCTCCCTCGGGCCCGCGCACACCCCCGCTGAGTGCGCAGCGGGCTGGCCGCCAGGCGTGGGGTGCCTGCGTGGGGGTCGGCTCCCCGTCTTAGCTGCTCGCCCCCACGGCTGCGGCGGACCTGGGCTCCATGCTCCCGGGCGCGGCCCATTTCCTGCCAGAGGCCGCCAGGGGCGCACGGCACTGCTGGCGAGCTTTCGTTTTTCAGCAAAACTTAGGATTCTGGGAAGGGTGGGCAGGTTTCCTTTGGAAAGTTATGCTATCGCGTCTAGGAGGTTTTCACGGGGGCCTAGGCTCTATTTCTTACTCAAGTTCAATTCCCGCTTTTCCATTAACACACACACAGCAACACCTTCTGAAGGAGCTGTCGGAGGAGAAGCACCTGACCAGAGCCGCGCAGCCACAGGCGCGCACCCGGGCCGGGCCCCTCACCTGCACTGGGCCTAACTGAATCCTCGGGAAGCCATGTTTTCATGGCAGGAGAGAAGTGGACGCTGAGGAGGCGGCAAACTAGAATCCCAGGTCCCAGTGAAGCCTAAGTGCCCCTCACCCCTCCGACTAAAGCTCCCGGACGCTCTTGGGTCCGTCCTCCCACCCCGGCTCAGTCCACGTGGCCCAGCACCTGCCCTGGGGAGCCCCTCACACTCATGCTCGCCCCCCGCCTTTGACTCACACCTTCTCAGCGAAACCCCAACCCGTGCCCGAGGCCGGGACTGCCAGGAAACAGGTCCTGCACTGCAGGCAGGCGGACAGACGGCTCCGAGAGCCCGGCGGGGGCTCACCGTCCTCACCGGACCCGAGCACCACCTACCATTTCCTCATTTGCCGCCTGGGTCGGCACTTCTGCCCTTAAAGACGACCCCGTCCTCGCTGCCCACCCCCCCGACCCACTCCCTGGGAAACACCTAGAACGGAGGGACTGCTTGTGAGCCCCGCAGACGGGGCTCCGGATGGATGCAGCAGAGGGTCACAGACGCCCAGCTGAAGAGAGGCAGTGGGGCCAAGCTGACCACGAGGGCCCGCCACGCGTCCACGTGAGCCACCCGGGAGAGGGCGGTGCTGGCACCTTGAAGTGGACGTGGATGTGGTCCCTGAGCACGTCCACGCGGAAGAACTTGCGGCCGCAGATCTCGCAGGTGTACTTCTTGTCGCCGTGGGTCAGCAGGTGCTTGTTCATGTTGCTTCTGCAGGAGAACACCTGCGGGCGGAGGAGCGGGGCCTGACCAGCCGCACCAGGCATGAGGATGCGCTACGTGTCCCTGGTACCCTTCCCAGGTGCTAGAGTCACGAGCGGACAGGAGCGAACGGTCGTCCAAGTATGAGCCCACATTACCCCGGAGACCTAACCGTCCTCTGGTCTCCACTACCAGCGGGATTCTGCTCAACTTTACTCGCTCACTAAACTACATCACTAGGATGGGGCCTGGGAAGAAGCCAGTAAATACAGAAAGAGCCTCAATTTTCTGAAACTTGGCATCAGAGAAGAATTCCGTCCTCTGTGCGCCGGGTGTCAGCACAAGTCACGTCCACTGCCCACGTCCACGGCTGTTTCCAGCTGTGATGGGGGTGGAGACACAGGCACTGCCCTCTCCTCGGCCGCTGGGGCCGGGCTGGGACGCGGGGGCCCCGCTGGCCTGAGAGTCTCCGTCTGGACGGCCAGTCCTGGGGGCCACGTAAACCCAGAGCGCGGGTGTCCTGAGCCCTTCTGACCCCACCCACTCCAGGAGGAGAACACGAGAGGTGAGTGAACGGAAGCGATTCACAAGGAACAGGAGGCTACTATTTTCATGGTGACCCGGGGCCAGCCACCCCGTGACCACACCCGGGGTGCTGGGTGGGAAGCTGACTCAACAGGAGGGGAAGATAGGCTCCTGGGGAGGGGCAGGGGCAGCGGGTCAAGGCAGACAGGGGTGAAAACAAGAAGTCGTCGGAAGCAGCGAAGAAGCCAGTGTTAGAAATATCCGAGCCTCACCTTGCCACACACGGGGCATCCCGAGGGCTCCTTCTTGTAGCGGACCAGGCTCTCGCCGCCGGCGTCCAGGTCCTCCCTCTTCACCCGCCGCACTCCTGCAATGCCCGCCCACCCAAGCAGGAGAGTGAGTACACACGGCGCGTGCGTGCCGGGCACCTGCCGCTAGGCCAGCGTGGCCGCCTGGGCGGTGGGGGCAGGGTCTGCGGCACCAGCGAGCGCGTGAGTGGCGCCCAGCACAGGACGCGGCCGCGCTAACCACGGCTCCTCCCGGCTCCAGGGAAGGAACGGCTGCGTGTGCCCATGGGAACCAGGGACGCGGTTCGTGCCTCTGAAGCGTTGGGAAACACAAGGGCCGCGTGGGTTTGGAGTTCTACAGTGTGGAAGGGCGAGCCGGTGCTGACACCAAAGAAAGGGCTTTCCCTCCATTCAAAGGCTCAAGGCAGAGGTCGCATCCTTAGGCGTGACACTGTTTCTTAAAAAGACACCAATATTCATCCTTGCAAGTTAAATCAGTTGGTCAGGGAGAGAACGCCTAATGACGATAAGCCCCTTGGGGTTTTAAGACGTAACTGTTCATAACTGGGATCACCACAGCTTTTTAGAAGTTTGCACAAAACAGGTAATCCTTGAGTAAAAGACAGAAGTTCGCTCTCATCGTTTCTTTCTACACAGCTGACCCCTTCTGGAACCTTCCCGCATCCCATGGTGTGAGTGCAGAGGTGGACTTAAGAACACCCAGCAAGCTGGACATGAATACGTCATTCTCCAGAAGGCTCCCAGTGGCATAAAACGCATCAGATCTGAAGCGGTGGTTTGGACGATGAGCCAACGAAAAAGGAAAAACCGTGAATGCGTTAGTTCGTTCCTGCGGAAAACGATCTGACTGGTGCGTCAGTTGTAAAATGCGGTAGAATCAAGCCCGGGCACCTGTCTGTCAGGGAACGCTGAGGGCGGCGTTGACGGTGACGGGCTTTACCGGGAGGGTCTGCCTCAGCCACCCACCAGCCTACAGGGTCGGGCAGGAAGCCTATCCCTGCTGCACAGGTGAGGAAACTGAGGCCCAGGGGCTTGCCCAGGGCCATCCACTCACTAAGTGGGCCCCGGGTTTGGCTGGAGAGGCCCAAGGGCACCACCCACGGGTCCCAGAGGGAAAGAGATCTCCTGAAGCCACAGGAACGACAGCCAGGTCAAAAAGTGGAGTGCGAAAATTATACAGAATGTGCCTCGTCTTATTTCGTCTTATTTCGAAGAGGCATAATGACAGGAGTACGCACATCTTTGTGCGGAACAGTTCCAGTTCCATGAGACTCCGCCTTCTTTTTCGGCAAGCCTGTACCTCATCCGCAATTCTTTTCAGACTTTCTCATAAAGGTGCTCTGGTCAGTGTCACTCACTGAGGGCTGGTCAGCAAGAGACAAGGGGCTTCTAGAGGAAAAGCCAGGATTATCACAACTAGAAAGCCAATTTAAAGAGGGTCTGTCTGGGGCGCCTGGGTGGCTCAGTCGGTTGAGCGTCGGACTTCGGCTCAGGTCATGATCTTACAGTTTGTGAGTTCGAGTCCCGAGTCGGGCTCAGTGTTGACAGCTCAGAGCCTGGAGCCTGCCTCGGATTCTGTGTCTCCCTCTCTCTCTGACCCTCCCCTGTTCATGCTCTCTCTCTGTCTCAAAAACAAATAAACATTAAAAAAAAAAAAAAAAATTAAAGAGGGTCTGCCTGAGCCGGCTCTGACACCAAGTCTGGGCGTCACCCGCAGCCCGGGTGCGTCCCCGCGACTGCTGTCTGCGTCTTCCCACTCGGGGATCCTGTCTGCGCGGCTCCGAGCCTGCCCTGTGGGGCCACCCCACTCCTCACTTCCATCGTCTCTCATTCCCCGTCCCACCCTGGAACTGACCCCCCTGCCATCCGTCTTCCTCTTGTACCTGGCTTCCCGTGAACCCACCACATAGGAGCGGTCCCCCGGCTCCCCTGATACAAACGGCCTGGGCCATCTGGGGCCCGCAGGGAGGATGAGGAATGAGGGAGAAACTACTATGGCCCCAGCCAGCAGCATCTGCTCAGAACATTTTGCTCCGTGCACAAGACTGGATACACAATTTCATACACTGTTTTTCCCTTATTCTCTGTCATATTGAAAGCAGTAAATGCTTTATTAGGTGCAGAGTATTCAATCCTATAAAGAATCAGTTTTTTGGGGCGCCTGGGTGGCTCAGTCCGTTAAGATTCCGACTTTGGCTCAGGTCATGATCTCACGGTTTGTGAGTTCGAGCCCTGCGTCGGGCTCTGTGCTGACAGCTCGGAGCCTGGAGCCTGCTTCCGATTCTGGGTCTCTCTCTCTCTCTCTGTGCCCCTCCCCTGCTCATGCTCTGTCTCTCTCAAAAATAAGTAATTAAAAACAAAAAAACCCGGTTTTGTTTTTTTTTTTTAGACTCCTTCCCCACCGCAGAACATTTAGCATGTTTCCAAGAGTTCCCACGGACACACAGCACTGTTAAGGCCCCGAGGTACCTCTCCGTGCCTGGGGATGAGGACTCGACGGTGGGCGGGGCCAAACCGCACAGGGGAGGCACCCGCCCCACCCCATCCCAGGCGCTCACACCCAGGGCGGGCAGGCTCACCCTCCAGGTGCCTCCGCTGGTGGTCGAGCATGACGTCCTTGCGGTAGAACATTTTGTTGCAGACCTCACAAGCAAACTTCTTGTCCCCGTGCTTCTTCTTGTGCTTGGAGAGGTTGCTGTTGGTGGAGAAGAATCTGAAACACATCTCACATTGGAACGTCTTGTCATCTGTCCAGAGAGCAAGCAGACACACGGCAACTTTTAGGTAAATGACACCGACTGCAGGATCGGCATCCCGGCCGTGAGAATGGCAAGGAGGCCCCCGGTGACAGGCAGAGGCGCACGAGGGCCACACGGCCACGAAAAGCCATCGTCTGCGCTGCGGGAGCCCAGGGCCGAACCAGCTGCTCCTCGCCGGGGAAGACAGACACCAGCTCCTCTCTGTCACCGCCACCACACCCACAGGCCCCCTCTCCTCCCCAACCACCTGCCTCCGGTCAACTGGGTGTGATTCTGCAGTCGAGGGGGCTGAACCGCCACTGGCTTGGCCCTCACCCTCCACCCACCCCGACTGCAGCCCCAACCCCCAACCTGCATCCTTCCCGCCCCAAGGCTGAGCCCCCACCTGCTCCTCTGCAGCCCACCTGTCACCTGCCCTTCTCTGCCACCTTCCCACCCCCCCCACACACAAATGCCCGATTTCCACCACCGCTCGCAGGCCTGTCTTGTTCTAGATGCCTCTTTAGCAGGCACCCCCCCCACCCCACTCCCCACCCCACCCCCACACCACTTCTGGGCTGGGACTAAGCAGCACAGCTGAGCCTCCCTCCCAGGCAGGTGGCCCGAGTCCTGGGGTCTGAGAGCCGCAGAAGGCGCAGCACTGTCCCCGGGGGTCAGCTTTCTCTGTCACAAGTGCCACCCGGTGCCTGCACTCCTAACTGTTCTCGACGGCTCAGCTGACCGGGACCAGGCTGCCACAGTGCAGGTGGCTTTTCCTGCCGGGGCACACACAGGTCACCAGTGCAGGAGTCCAGACGGGCACCTGGTCCCAACGGCCACTTTCTGCCAGCAAGTCTGCGTTTATGTTTCAACAAAATGCAGCAACTAAGAGCAAATGCCTGCTTCTTGGGACCTGGTGCACCGGGACATGGGATGGTGGGTTTCTGGGACAGCTGTGCTGCACCGGGTGGGGCGCTTGGATGTGAACCCACACTGTTCTCTAAGTCTACACATCCATAAGCTTCTCCCCATTCGTAGAACTCCTTGGTTTAAAGGTCTATGGAAGACACATTTTCCTAACTTGAATGATGGAGAAGAGTAGACGGTATGCAAATGACCTATGACACAAATGAGCTAGTCTCCAAGTTGTTCTTTTTCTTTTTTAAAATTTTTTTAATGTTTATTTTTGAGAGAGACAGAGCGAGCGAGCAAGCAGGGGAGGGGCAGAGAGAGAGGGAGACACAGAATCCGAAGCAGGCTCCAGGCCCCCGACGCAGGGCTCGAACCCACGAAACCGCGAGATCATGACCTGAGCCGAAGAGGGACGCTTAACCGACTGAGCCACCCAGGTGCCCTGTTATTCTTTGGTTTCCATCAGAAACTTCTAACTTTGGAGATTAGAGAGAAGATGCACCTTAATTCACTGCTGCGGTTAGTTCTATATAACGAAAAGAAAGAAACGCCTGGTTTGACAGGCCCTTTATTGCACATGTACCGATAGCTGTTCTGACTCCTTTTATTACTTTGTTTCATTTGCCAGATAAAAAGAGGCCAACTTGTCCCCCTGTCTTGAGGCTACCCCACCAGACACCGGAGGGCCTGGGGACATCGCTCCGCACACCTGCAGAGCCGCAGGTGGCCACATGGGGCGCCATCCTGACTCTGGCCACGAACGCAGCTTAGGCTCCTGACAGGCGCTGCATCCGTCGAAAAAGCTGGGGGGGGGGGGTGCCCCAGATTTGAGGGCACTCCTGGGGTGCACAGCTCAGAACGCATGTGCGCCTGGAAGCTTCCGGGGCCACCACTTCATGCTGTGGACGGTGCGGAGCAGGTGGAGCTCAGGAAAAACGAGACTCGCGTGCCCTCGGAAAAACCCCGTCACAGGAGCAGGTGGCCACACGGGGTGCCGTGGACAAACAAGCCAGGGAGGGCTCCGGGCCCGGGCACAGGACGGGACCCAGCAGATGCCTGGGAGCAGGAGCTGCCCCGCAGGACAGGCGGTGGAGGTTTACCTAAAGCTGCTTAAAGGGTCTGAGACGGGACGTGAGAACCAGCCCACAAGTACAAGGGGTGCACGGAGGGGCCAACAGGAAAGGGGTTCAGAACCAAAGGCCAAGGTAGCAGGTGTCTGAGCCGCCTGCTGCTGGGCACCCCTTCTGGGCTGTCCTGGGATGCCCCCCGTCAGCCCCCTTCTCGGCCGTGCTGGGACTCGCCCGTCACCCCCCTTCTGGGCTGTGCTGGGATGCCCCCTGTCAGCCCCCTTCTCGGCTGTGCTGGGATACCCCGTCAGCCCCCTTCTCGGCTGTGCTGGGACTCGCCTGTCACCCCCCCTTCTCGGCTGTGCTGGGACGCCCCGCTGTCTGTCACCCCCGCTGTCACCCACCCAGTGCTCTGTCTACTCCCTTCTGGGGGAGCCTGAGCTCAGCCAGGGCCTGAGACGCGCGCCCAGGCCCGCAGAGGCCCCCCCGCCTCGAGGCCTGGGCAAGCGTGCGACACACACGAGTGAGTGAGTGAGTGAGTCCTGCGCTTTCAGGACCCGCGGACAGAACGGGCTCGGAGCAGAACCGGTCAATGCACGGCGGCACCATGGTCCCGGAAGCCGGCAGGCTCGGCGGGTAACGGAGGGTGGCCAGCGGAGGGAGGGCCTTCCAGCCAGTGAGGTGGAGCCCCGTCCTGACGCTGTCGCCCCCCCTCCCACGCCTCCAGAAATGTCTCACGCGGTCAGGGAGCACCCCGCGCCTCTCGGCCCACCGCCCACCGTTGTCGGGACAGCCTGGGGGTGGGGGTGGGGGAGGGGGCAGGCACAGCCTCGCCCGGAGGCCAAGAGGCCGTTTCCACCGCGGCTCCTTCAGAATCAGTAAGGACCGCTTCGAGGGGACGCAAACGGAGGGAGGGGCCGCGAACGGAGGGAGGGGCCGCGAACGGAGGGAGGGGCCGCAAGTGCACCGGCTGGTTCCGAAGCGCCCGGCTTCCGTCCAGCCGGTGAGAAGCGCCGCGAGGGGGCGCCCGCTCACCTGTCCTGCAGTTGTGGAACTCGAGGGCGCTCTCGATGCGGAACGTCTTCTCGCAGGTGCCGCAGCGGTACCTGTACTCACTGTCCACCTGGCGACAGGGGGGCGCTGTTGAGGGGCAGGGGCAGGGGCAGGGGGCAGCTCCACCTAAGGACGCGCCCCCGACCTGCCTCTCGCCACATCCCGGTGGGTAAGGTCTCCGTCCCCGCCCTGGTCTACTTTGCCGTCCTGTCTCTGTCGTAAGCCTGCTCTATGTCACCCTCCTGGTCCCCATTCCTGTCCTGCTCTATGTCACTGCCCCGGTTTACGTCACCGTCCTGCTCTACGTCCCTGCCCACTACTCTCCTACAAGATTTAGGAACACGAGCAAGCCCTTATTCTCACCGTCCAATTGCCCTGGAAGAATCCCCGTTCGGGTACCGCAGGGCGAACTCCAGCCCAGGGGCCCCTCCCCGCTCCTCCCGCCCCCCCCCACCCCGCTGCCCCTCCTCCCCCTCCCCGGGGACCCCGTCTCCCTTCCCAGCAGCCCGTCCTGCCGATCGCCGGCTGCACCTCCACAACCAGCACGAGAGCCCGGGTCCCACGCACCTCGTTCCTGCTGTGCTTGTAGGAAACGTGCTGCTTCAGACTCTCCTTGCGGCTGAACAACTTGGCACATTCCTCACATTTAAACAGCTTGTCACCTAGGAGCCAACCGACGAAACGCTACTTCACGACTCCGGGCATTACCGGGGCTGCGCCCGCCCGCCCCTCCCCCCTCCCCCAACCGGGTCCACAGCCACCTCTCCCCCGGCCGGGGCAGCCCGGTCCCCACCCCGCGGCGGGCGTCCCGCGGGGACTCACCGTGCGAGCGCACGTGCCTGCTCAGGTTGCTGCTGTTCTGGAAGATCTTGCTGCAGACGCTGCACTGGTACACCCGCCTATGCTCCCCCAGCTGCCTGACGAGCTTCCTGCGGATGCCGTGCCGGCTCGACAGAATGAGACTCCTCTTGAGGGTGATGGCGGCGCTCGGATGGTGCGGGAACCTGCCAGGTCAGACAGACACCTGGTGAGACAGGGGGCACACTGCGTCGTTGGGGAGGAAGCGCGAGGTCACCGCCATCTCGGGAAGGGCTCTTCCAAACCTTCCTAGCTCGCCGCGAGGAAGGAGGGTAGGCACTCGGGCACCACCCCGGCGTCAGGGGAATCTGCACGGGAGACACGGCTTGATCGTCCAGCATGGCCATGCTCCTGACTGCATTTTCACTCTGGCCACCAGGAAGCTCTCAGATGATGCCCCGGGAAGATCCCCGTTTCTCTCGCCTGGCCTGGCCTCTGCTCTGTTCTGTACTTTCTCTGACCCTGATTTTTAAAAATTTCTTCTACCGTTTAAACGTCTTTCTGACGGCAAGCCACAGAAGTCCTCTGGGCAGTCAGACAGGGTAGGTTAACGAACAGGTGGCCCCGTTTCCGACAGCACGCCGGCCCCGGTCTGCACGGGCTCCGGGATCAAACGGGGCCAGGCACATCGTGAGAACGTTAAGAGGCACTCCAAAAAAGCCCGAAAAGAAATCAGCATCAGCTTATTCCACGTCAGAGGAAAGGTTTATCCAGGAATGACAACTAGAATACAAAATATTTTCCTTGTTCATGAAAAGAAATGAAAGAAAAGAAAAGAGAAAAGAAAAGAGAAGAAAAGAAAAGAAAAGAGAAAAGAAAAGAAAAAAGAAAAGAAAAAAAAAGAAAAGAAAAGAAAAAAAAAAGAAAAGAAAAGAAAAGAAAAGAAAAGAAAAGAAAAGAAAAGAAAACGAAACAACAAGGTGTTACATGTACAGAAACTTCTGTGACAGCAGCACTGTTCCCAACAGCCGAACGGTGGGAGGAGCCCAGGTGCCCACTGATGGAGGAATCTGTCTACGGGATGGGACGCCAGCCTCGAGATGGAAGGACAATCTGACACCTGCTGGATGAGCCTCGAGCACGGCATGCGGAGCGCCACGGGCCCGTCACAAAAGGGCCGGCATCGCATGCCAGCGCCCAGGCCGGGACCTCACACAAGATACGTCCGTCTTCACGGAGACAGGGACGGGAGGGGGTGCCGGGGTGGGGGGAGAGGGACATGGGGAGTTAGCGTTCCATGAGGACAGAGTTTCAGTCCGGGAGGATGGAAAGTTCCAGAGACGGACGCGGCTGGAGGCTGCACAGAGCGCGGGTGCACTTAATGGCACCGAACTGTGCACCCAGGAGAGGTTCAGATGGTCAACTGTCCGTGACGTACAGCTCGCCACACACACACACACACACACACACACACACACACACACACAACCGCTTTTAACTGTCTTCACAGCGGACGTGGCATCATGCTCCCGAGTTCTGGAAGGATCCTGCCGCTCCCCAAGGACACCCGCTTCTTTCCCCCAGGAGGGGCGCCTCCCCGCCCGGGGGCACCTGCCGTCCACACGGCCGCCCCGGGAGCCTCAGCAGGACTCACTTTGGCACTGAAGCGGTGTCACCGGTGGTGGTGGCCAGCTTCCCCAGAACCAGCTCCATGATCCGCTCGTCCGGTGCCGCCGTCGCTGGCTCATCCGGAGGGACCTCGGTGACGATCTCCGCCACTTGCTCTGTGTGAAGGGGGCGCGACAGCCATGTCATCGCCGGGGCAGGGGACGGGACCCGGCCAAACCAGGAAAACGCACCCGAGCGGACCGCACCCAGGCCCACGTCGTAGACACTAGTTGCGAGACGCACGCGGGAGGAAGAAAGGAAAGAAGACTAGCAACGTGGCGGGATCCACGTAGCTACCGGTTTCGAAAGAGCAAAACATTACTCTCAGCTCGAAACTGAAGTTATAATTTGTGATCTTTTCTAAAAGCAGAGCAGTTTGGCCGTGATCTCAGTCCCCAAACAAAACATCGTGATACGTAACGGGATCTTTCAACTTACTTAGTCCTAACGGAGATTCGGAAACATTGACTTTTAAAACCAGACCGGCCACCCTGAGTATGTTCAAAAGCGGATCATCGTGTTCTAAGAGGGCCAAAGGCCAAATGATTACGGTAACAGGTGTCCTGGCCCGAACCTCCGGACAATGAACGACGGGAAGGTAACACAGTGGCTTCTGCCACTTCACCTGCTACACGTCTTCCTAATGCAACTAATAATGAGGGAAAGAACCACTTAGAGCTCTCAGCTCCCCTCTCGTCTTCTCCACCTGTTTAGGGAGAGACAGAGACACTGCGCAGGGGAAGTCGAAGCCGCCTGCCCATCTCTCAGTTCCGACCAGAACACGGACCGAGAGCTGGCTGCAGAAGACGGTGAGCCCGTGTTGGGTGAAGGCTGCTCTCTGAATTCTTTTTCATTCTGGCTCTCAGGAAAGAAAACCAGGGCTCTACCAGACAGCAAAGGAAAGCTCTCAGCGGTCAGCACGAAGGCAGCGAGGGGGACCCAGCCCCAGCGTCACAGCTCGTCCTTGCGTGTGAGACCCCCCAGGGGTCTGCTGGCACCAGGCCGTGCTGGCAGAGGTCATGAGAGGACCGAGGGGGCACGGGCCCTGCGCACCCCAGAGAGTGGGTCAGAGTCCCTCCAAACTCAACCGGGGATACCACCACAGAGAACGGGAGCAGGCCTCAGGCCCAGGCGACAGGGGAGTGGACGGCCGGGCTTTCACACAGTGAACCCACGCCAGAAACCCCAGTGGGTGGGTCTCACTCCACACGCCGCATGTAAGACGCTGGGCACAGAAAGAGGGATTCGCGTGAAATCCCAGGACGGACAAGGCTAAGTCACGCAGACAAGGAAGAAAGTCTGGGAGATGGTAAGGTTCTCTGTCCTGACGGGGCACTCGTGACACAGGCGGGCCCCTTGTCAACATTCACAACCTGCACACTTGGCAGTGGTAACCGTGTTTATACAGGAATTGTGCTCTGAAAGAGCTGATTTAGAGGGAAAGGGAAAGGCCAGGTTCCCCTCTGTGTGCCTTGTGTATCCTAAGTTTTCCCACCTGCTGGCTCCCCCTCCCAGGGCCACCCCCGCCTGCTGGCTCCCCCTCCCAGGGCCCAGCCCTCACCTGCTGGCTCTTTGCCTTCTATAATGTCTAGTGGCTGCTCAGGTTTTGATGCTTTGGGTTTTCTCCCTCTTCGAGGCTTTTTCTTCTGCTCTTTGGTGGCACTGACGCTCTTGGGCACTGCAGGAGGCTCCCCCCGGGGCACGTCTGCTTCCTTCTCGGGAGCGGCTTCGTGCTGGCCGGCCGGGGGAAGGCTTTTGGCTTGTTCCAGGTGACCCAGCAGATGCTCTGCGGGAGAGGGGAGCACATGCACGCGGACGCTGAGGCAGCCGGCGGTGTGCCCACTTCCTCCCCCCCGCCCCCTTCTGTCTGTCTGGTTTTAACTTCATTTGCTGACCGTGTGTCCTCTTAGAGGCAAATTAACTATTTCCACTGCTCTCGCAAAAAAAAGCATTTTCACTGCGCCAAACATGACTACTATTTAAAAAGCAAATTAGGGTAAAAAGAGGGCCAGGTCAGCACGCGCCCACGCACACGGTTCTGTGAAACACACAGGCATGCGAGCACACGCCCGTGCAAGCAAGTGCTGTGCAAGGGTGCACCGACATGGCAACGTGGCTGCCTCTGGACGGTGACATTCCAGGCAGGGCTGTTCCCTTTCCTCCTTACGCTCACTTACGTTCTTTAACTTATACGGTGAGTTCGTGATACAATTACTCAAAAACGCGGCCTCTGAAGGGAAGTACTTTGCGCGTGACAAACTAAATGGTCTTTGAAAACCCTTTTGCTCTCCTCTCAACTGAGGAAAGCCCCCCGAGACCTCCCAAGAAGAGAGAACGACGAAACCACAGGGAACAGGCAGGCAGGGGTGGCTACGGAGCTCAAGAGCAGACAGGGCCTAACCACGGAGGTAAGCACGGCTCAGGCCGGCCGGACGGCGGGGCAGCAGCAGGGAGGGGGAGGGGCGGCCCACCAGGCACAAGGGGGCGGACGGTCCAGGGGCCGAGGGTGCCTGGGCCCACGGCTGGGCCAGGGGCGATTCCCCCCGCTGTGATCTCAACGGGCTCAGCACAGGCCTTCGGCGCAAAGCGGTCGTCACTTCCCTGTGCCGTATTTAGGGCCACTTGTGCCGGGGGAGTGCCCCCGAGGAGCTGGGTCGTGGGAGGGAAAGAAAATTAAAAAGCAAACACAGCAAGTAACGTGACGCGTGCTACAGGAAGGGCCTGGCACCTGGGCCACACGGCGGAACTAGGCGGCCCTGAGCCCACCTGGCTGGGGACACTTGGAAAGCCCGGATGACACAGAGACCCCAAGTGACCCCAGGCGCGCAGCGGGGAGGTCGAGGCTACGTGTCACAGCAGGTGCGGAGGAGGCCCCGCGAGGAGGGCCTGGGGGGCTGACGCGTGTGGCTCTGGGCACGCGGCTGGGGTCCACGCGGCCGCTCACATCCGGGCGGCCGCGCGTCGCCACGTGTGCACAGGGACGGCGTGGACGTGCCAGCACAGTGGTCGCCTCGCCCCGCCCCGGGGCGCGTGCGCCGGGCTTACCGTTCAGGAGCTGCAGCTCCAGGAAGGTGGAAGAACACACCTTGCACGCCCACTGGCTGGGCTCCCGCTCCACCGTGGCGCCGCCTCCGGGGCTGCCTGCAGCTTCGAGAGAGCAGGGGCAAGGGTGACCCACGGCGGCTCGCGCCCCCAGGGCCCAGGGCCGCGGGGGACGGGCCTGTCCGCACACCCCCCTCCACCACGGCTCGGCGCGTTCGGCGTTCCAGCTGCCATTCCCGGAGCCCTGCGTGCGTGGACGCCTTCGGTCCCCACGGGGGTGCCCATTTCACGGGGGAGGAAACCGAGCACAGAGAGGGGGGGCCGGAGCGGCCCGACGAGGGATCCGTCACAGGTCACAGACGCGGGACCTCCTCCGAGAAGCCAGACCGGTGGGACCACACACATCCCTTACAAGACCGAGGGAAAAAAAAAACAAAAAAAACGCACCCTGCAGATTAAACGGAACTCCTCAACCTCTTCCTGGCTCCCACGAGAGACGGCAGAGCCCGAAACAGGCCGTCACTGTGGCCCCGGCCCGCACCTCCCGCTGGAGGTCGGCCAACACAACTTTCTGTGATGACACCAGGGCTCTGAAATCACGGCGTGTCTGGGGTGCCGGCCACGTGTGGCTACTGCCCCCATGGGTTCGAGTGTTTAGTTTTGTTTACTTTGCACTAGAATTTCAACGGCTACTACCCAGGGCAGGTGGCCACCGAGCAGCCCCCGTGGTCCCTCTTCCTCACACACCAAAGAAATCTGGGGATGGTTCACGGCACAGGGGAGGCCCTGCCTGTGAAGAGGGGAACTGGGGCCTCCTTTTAAAAACATTACTGACGCTCCCGTGGGACCTCAAAGAAGGGGATGCTCTAAGCGAGCCTCCGTTCGTGGTGCCATCGGGCAGCCGCCGGGGCTGGTCTGGGACCACGAGCCCTCGCCACCAGCGCCACTCGGCCACTGCACCGCACGACCTATCGCGTCACCCCAAGGGCCACGCGTGCAGCAAACTCCTGGGTTCTTGGGAAAAATCACCCAGAGCCGCCATTGCACGTGCATTCGGCCCCAGGACAACGCACGCCTCTCTCCGTAGCAAAAACGTGCAACAAGCCTCCAAAGAAGAACGAAAGCGAAAGACCGCAGCAGGCCACTGCTACAACCGCTGCTGTGTATTCTGCGCGTCCTCCTAAAGTAACAAGGAGGGGAAATGTTGCACTGAAACGGCCCGAGCTCCCCAGGGCGGATGCTGGGGCAGCAGGGTGGGGATGGGCCAGCCAGCCCCCTCTGTTCTCCCTCTTGCCTGTGAGTCCCCCGAGTGAAGACGGGCAGGACGAGACCGCGAATGAACGGGCGCCAGAGCTGAATTCCCGCTCCTCGCTCACCCTCCCAAACACACGTGGCTCTACGGAGGCGAAGGACACGCGGGTATGTGGTGGCTTCAGGAAGGGACGCCGAGGGGTCAGCTGGAAGGGCACCTGGAGTCGAGGCCTTTTCTTCTGGTCCCAGCGAGCCGCCATCCCCAGGGGGACGGTCCCCACCCCCGGGATGGGGATTCAAATGAACCTGACACGAGAACATGCCTGGCTGATAGTCAACAGGACTAACTAGGAGAACGAGTCACGGCCGCTGTCCCCTCGTCTGGGGAAGAACTCGGTTTCCAAAAACTCTCCCGAAAAGATCACAATTTTTAAGAACAAAAATCAGCCAACAATCAGAAGGCAGCTCTTGATTGCCCACCACTTAAATATCCAGCAAAAAAGAAGCATCGAGGCAACAGTGACACCTCACGGCCACGAATACCACGAATATGCCACAGACGAGCGATAGAGAAAACGCTTGAGAGGGGCTGGGCGGGGGGCGCCTGGGGCCTCGGTCCGTTAGTTGTCCCACTCTCGATCTCGGCTCAGGTCATGCTCTCTCGGTTCATGGGTTCAAGCCCTGCGTCCAGCTCTGTGCTGGGCATAGAGCTTGCGTGGGATTCTCTCTCTCTCTCTTTCTCTGTCTCTCTCTCTTTCTGTCTCTCTCTCGGTCCCTCTCCTGCACTCTCTCTCTCTCAAAATAAATTAACATTTTTTTAAAAAGACAAGGGGCGTCTGGGTGGCTCAGTCAGTTAGGCGTCTGACTTTGGCTCAGGTCATGATCTTGTGGTTCGTGAGTTCGAGCCCGTGTCAGCGCAGAGCCTGCTTCGGATCCTCTCTCTCCCTCTTTCTGCCCCTCTCCCGCTCTCTCTCTCTCAAAATAAACATTAAAAAGAGAAGACAGGGGGCTCCTGGGTGGCTCAGTTTGTTGAGCGTCCAGCTTCAGCTCAGGTCCTGATCTCACTCGCGGTTCATGAGTTCAATGCCCGCGTTGGGGACTACTGCCACAAGCCTGTGGGCACGGAGCCCGCTTTGGATCCTCCGTCCCCCCCTCTCTGCCCCTCCCCTACTTGCGTCCTCCCCAAAATGAACCAACATTTAAAAAAAGAAGAAGAAGGCCTGGTGAGTTACAAGCCCACAGGGAAACGAAAGCAAGCGACAGAACGCCACGCACAGTAGGACCTCGCCTGTGTGAGAACGCAGGGCCTTTCTGAGGAGCAGAAGACTCGGACAGAGGCAGGGGCAGGGGCAGGGTCATCCTGCTGGTGGCCAGGGCCCCAGCGCAGAGCCGCAGGGGTGATAAGGATGCTCTCTATCTCAACGGTGGCGCGGCTCACACAACTGCACGCCTCTGTCGAAACTCTGAGCTGCGCACCGAAAACTGCCGTTTGAATGTAGGGAAGCCATTCGTGAGCCGTGCTGATTTTTCTCACGTACCGTACGATGCCAGCAAAAATGCCAGGGTCATTAAAATGGTGACTTGAAAGTTCCCCAAATGTGATCGAGTGTGTTTATACTCGACCTTGTTCATTACAAGAGCAGTTTTGAAAAATCTGCTGACAACATCCGGTGACGAGAGCCGACCTGAGCCCCTCGCGCCCCACCCATTTACACCCACATGCTTCCCGGGCCTCCGTCAACGGTCCCCAGGCCCAGTTGGTGCACAGAAAAGAAATCAATCGTACTGCGAGCTCAAGAAAAAATGAGAAAAGGGGCCGCCTGAGTGGCTCAGTCAGTGAAGCGTCCGACTTCGGCTCATGTCATGATCTCACGGTTCGTGAGTTCGAGCCCCGTGTCGGGCTCTGTGCTGACAGCTAGGAGCCTGGAGCCTGCTTCGGATTCTGTGTCTCCCTCTCTCTCTGCCCCTCCCCTGCTCATGCTCTGTCTCTCTCTGTCTCAAAAATAAATAAACATTAAAAAAAAAGAAAAGAAAAGAAAAAATGAGAAAAGAAAATGTACTACCGGGAAGAAAAAATAGTAAAAGTTGGTTTGTTTGTTTTTTAAAAAGAGTGTGTCTGCTCCTCCCACTTTGCTGTGTTTGGACCACGGCTGTGCCGTCTACAAAATTGGCTGATTTCTACAACAGATACATTTTGAAGCAAATCTGAAAGAGATAGAATGGAACCGGTGAGTCTCAGCAGTTCTGATGCTCACGGAGAAAGATTCTGAATAACTTCTGGGCAGACAGCTCCTCGTGCCCTGGCCCCCAGCACGATTCTCCTAGAAGATACCATGGTCCCTCAGGCCCATTCACCTTGCGTGGCCCCACTGCCACCGGCCCCAAGGTACAGCGATGGCCACAAAAGGCCCCCTCCCTCCCCTGCAATGCAGTGGTCTCAAGGGTGTGCAGACCAGAAGCCTCTGTGGTGGGAGGAGAGGTTAAGCCCTCTCCCTACCTGTCGGACCTGGCCAATCAGAATCACGCAGAGGCCCAGCTTCCTGTACGTTCCAGGCCCCTCTCCACAGGTCTCGGCACCCACACTAGAGTCTAAGAATCGGGCAGTGGTGGGCTCCCAACAGATGGCTTCAACCAGGTGAGGCGTCCAGAGCTCGCACCCGAGACCGCCCGGGGCCCCAGGCACTCAAGGCGGGCAGCGCCGGAGCAGGGTTCTAGAGGCTCCGTTGCGCCAGGAGGGGTTCCTGGGGAAGAGGCTGGTGGGAGGCCTGAGTGGTGGCCCTGTCACCGACCGACCACAGGCACCACGCACAACAGCAGACGTTACGCGTCCTCTGGGGAGCTCCCAGCACTGCCTGAGCGAAGTCGTCGTCCAGCAGGCGTAAGAAATAACGACCCCAACTAACCAACCCCTTAACAGCGGTCAAGAACTTTCAGGACATTTCTAGGAAATACCTGCTTGTCATTCCTCCCAAAACGAAGACTGAAAAACCATCAAAGGTATTTCCGGAATTTCCGAGTGCCTGCCCGAATCAAATACTCCTTTAGGGGGACCGTGCCCGCCAGCTGATGCTGACATGATTACAGTCGTGTCCCGGGCTCTCAGAAGGAACGCACGGAGGACGACCACAGTCAACTCAGGGTTCCCCAGGGAGGGCGGCTGGGACAAAACAAGGAGGGAGCTGTCTGGTTGGGCTCATTTCATTCAACTGCACCTTCTCAATGTCAGCTCCAGACGAGAGACTTCTCCCGAGGGGAAAAGCAAACGGCACTGCAACTCCGGCAGGAGGGCAGCCACCTTGCTCTGACTTTGACCTGGAGACTCGTGAGGGGTGAGACATTAGGCAGGACAGGACTGACAAGGTCAGCCTCTGGTACAACAAACCCCGATGTGCGGGCTTGGCTGGCCCAGGGGCACAAGGCCGTAAGGAAACCTGAACACGAGAAAACCAGACCGGGAAGACCCCGGCCACCTTGCACAGCACCGATGGGCCCGGCCACGCCGTGCCCGGAAGCGAAGCCCAGCCCGGCCGGGCACCTCAGTCCTCCCTGGGGCCAGGCCAGGCACCCGGTTCCAGCAAATCCTAGCGGACGGCTTAGGAGCAGCTGGGTGAAAAGCTGTGGGTGTCTCCAAGTTCCTCCTGCCCCCTTCACTATCGACATAACACCCCGTAAGTATCTCTGTGAAGGCGACAAGCCTTTTACTGCCAACGGAGCCAGAGTGCAGGCCATCTGGCCGAGTGGCCCCCACAGACTTTCCCCGAGGACATCCTCAGTGGCTCCCACTCCACCACCCCCAGCCCGTGGTGGGTGGAAGGGTGGCCCTCCGAAATTCACATGCTCCTGCAGGCTTTGGATAGGGTCTCTGCAGGCGCAATTAAGGGCAGATGAGGTCACCCTGGAGCAGGGCAGACCCTAAGTCCAGTGACTGGTGTCCCTATAAGAGAGAACACAGAGACACGGGGGAGACAGGTCCATGTGAGGACACAGGCAGGGACCAGGGTGATGCATCGACGAGCCGAGGAACGCCAAGGGCCGCTAGCAGCACCAGAAGCCGGGAGAAGCCTCTAGAAGGATCCAGTCTTGCCAACACCTGCTCCTGGACTTCAGGCTCCAGGGCTGAGAGGCGACCCATTTCTGCTGCTTACGGTCTGCGGTGCCTGGTGTGGGCAGTTGCCCGGACTCGTCTCCTCACAGGCTGCTGGCACAGGGACGGCCAGAAGGGCTCCACCGGGGGGAGGGGGGGAACCTCAACCACACGGCACAGACCAGAACCTCACTTATGTGAAGACTCTTACTCTACAGAGCTGCTTCGTGTCACGACGGGCTCGTGATCAGGAAACCATTTTGTCAGAATCCTGTGCTGTGGGGGGTCAGAAGCAAAGAGGGTTGTTTCTCCCCCCCAGCAAGTAACCGTGGCAACAACAGGTGCGTCCGCCCTTGGCGGCTCAGGTGAGGCTATGATCCGCTGGGCTCACAGGCCAAACGTGCCGCACTGGCGGTGGCCTCGCGTGGTCTCAGGCTGCACCGCGAGGACTCACTACTGGGCAGGACGGACGGAAGTTCCACGGGCCGCCGGATTTGGGCAAATCACACACACGACCTTCGCTAGGTCCTTCCTGGAACACGCGGGCGCGCACTCGCACACGGACACACACACACGTGAGCACACACCCCAAGGAGGAGGCTGCCGCGAGGAGGCCGGCACCGGCCCCGGAGCCAGATCCGGGTCTGAATCCTGACTCCACCTCCCACAGTGCGGCTCAAGGCAGGTTCCCTAACCTCTCTGTGCTCCGTTCCGCTGCCCCAAACAGAGACAGTTGCCCCAGCTAGCAGGACGGCGGGGATGATCTCCGCCCCTCGTGCCCTAGCTCCCAGATCTCCCAGGGAGAACGTTCCACCCGCCGGAGTCTGGCTGAGGGGCGGGCCCAGACATCCGACAAGCAGAACAGGAGCCCCAACCACGTGGGGTCAAGAGTAGCCCCCTCTGTTCCCCACACCCTGCCCGCACGGCTCCCCCTCGACCACAAGGCGCCTGTGGGCAGCCAGGGGCCCGGGTCCCGACAGCAAGGCCTGGCGGGAGGCGGACGCGGGACGGGGGGAGTGGGGGGGCATGTACCGTGGGCGCCGGAGCAGGCCTGCTTCAGCATGGGCTTGTCCATCTTCTTGGCATAAAAGGCCGCGTACCACACGCGCAGCTCAGCGCCGGGGGGGATGTCCCTGGAGGTGGTGAAGTAGACGTCGTCGCCGTGCTGGTAGGCGGTCAGGTTCTGGTGCTCGGGCCCCGCCGCCGGCCGCACCAGCATCATCCAGTTACAGTCGTCCTCGCTGGACGTGTCGAAGCACACGGGGTGCCCGTCCTTCTGGAACACCTGAGGGTGGGCACGGCCGCCAAGGGGCCGGGAAAGGAACTGGTTATCCGCCCGTCTGCATGTCAGCGTGTGCGGGTGCGTGTGTGTGCGTGTGTGTGTGTGTGTGTGCATGTGCGTGTGGGGTGGCGGGAGTGTGCTGGGCAGCCAATCCCGACAGTGCTGCACCGGAGGCCAGATCGGGCTCCGCACAGAACCTGCTTCTGGGAGTCACCGGGGACCTGAGAACCATGCACGGCCAGATGGGAACTGGAACACGCCGGGCCTACTCAAGGTCCAGGAGCAGCGGCTGGACACCCAAGTTCTAATCGGTTTCCAAGGGGCCATAACGACATAGGAGTCGTATTCCCGGTCCAGGTGGCATCGGGATGATGGAGCTCTCGTCCTTGACCGAATATCATCAGGGCACCTGAGATCTACTCCTGGCCCAGACATCACTGGGACACCTGAGCACTCCACCTGCTCTGGGTGACACGTAGGCTCTACACCTGGTCCCGGGGTCATCCGGACACCGGAAATCTGCGTGTGGCCCAGTTGGAAAGGGGAACGCGTACGTCCTGGGTGGGCACCAGGACACCTGAGTTCCTCCCCGCCTCTGTTACAAGCGTGTCCGGTAACGTCAGTCAGTCCTATAAGCGGCACCCGCACCTGTAACAGCACAGATACTGGTGGATGGGAACAGGGGGAGAGACTCAAACATTCCGAGGCTCCAAGTAACCACACGAGGAGAAAAGGGTCTTGCTTGCGTCTTTTCTGATGCAACCACTGCCTCCTTGCTGTAGGAACCTCTCTCTCTCCCTCTCCTGGGCTTTTCCTGTGGGCGCTCCCCACTGATAACGGGGTGAAGGCCCCCTCCGAGGACGGAGCCCTCGGAAGCAGAGGGGGCCACCAGATGCCTGGAACCCCTGGCTGGTGTGGGGTACGCTCTCGGGGAGCCTCCACCCGCCCCACACCCCCGGCCGCACCCGTGCTCGATGCTGATGCGGCAGTGGAAACAACTGGATGTCAGACAGACCTCGACAACCGAGTCACTGAAAGAAGCCAAAGCAAGCACAGAGGACTTTTCCAAAGGGGCTTCAGCCCGACCACATGCCCACAGCGACCGTGTGCGTCCATGAGCCCTGGGTCCGGAGAAGGACACAGTCAGTGCTCTCCGGGGCCTGTCCTCACGGTTCTCACGTAACCACCTTGCTTTCTTTCCTTTTGTTTGCAAACAAATCAAACAGCTTTCCGTGCTCTCCATTCTGCTGCAATCTGCCCAGTGAGCTCAACTTTTCCAAGAACTGCCTAGAACCTGAGGCCATCTGTCTCCTGTGTGTCCTGAGACCCGCGTCCCTGTGACGGGCCTCCAGCAGGAGTCTGCCGCTGCGGGCAATCGCGAAAGACCGGCACCCTGGTCCTCACTGTTGGTGCCACAGACGCTTCTGGAGGCACATGCTAGGGGCGGGGACAGAACAAGGGTCCCGTGGCCTCGTGACCTTCCACCTGTCTTCCTTCAAGAGGTCGAAGTCCTCCCTGCGACTTGCAGCCAGTCTGTTTTTTCCCAATTTCACATAGAAGCTGCCTTTTCTCAGTCTGATGGGCTTTTTAGAGCTGCCAAACTTTGCTCCAGTGTCTTATCGCTGCCCGAACAGAACCCCCTCCCTTCGAAAGCGCTGTGCAAAGTGCCACTCGAGGTGTGCAGGTGTGGAAGTGCCTGGGCTGCCCAGGCCCTGCCAGGGACCTCCCGACGGCCGCGAGGCAGCCCAGGTCGTGAGGGAAGGAAGGGCAGTGCTCGGGCTCTACTCTCGCACACACTTCAAATGATGCTCTCTTCGACGTTTGGCAAGGTTGGAAATTACAAAAGGCTAGCTTAACTCTGATGCTTTTAGGACGTAAAAACAAACTAAAATAGGGGCGCCTGGGTGGCTCAGTTGGTTAAGCGTCCGACTTCAGCTCAGGTGACGATCTACCTCACGGTTCATGGGTTTGAGCCCCGCGTTGGGCTCTGTGCTGACGGTGGCGTGGAGCCTGCTGGGCCTTCTCCCTCCCTCTCTCCCCGCCCCTTCTCCCCTTCAAAAAGAAACCTTTGAAAACGAAACAAACTAACGTGAAAAGAGAAAACGGTGTCTTGGAAGTAAGCGGGACGATGCTCTTTAAAGCTGTCTGAAGACACTTCTCGATCCCTGAACTCGCGGATCCCCCGACGCGGCCGGCAGGTGCCGCCCGCTCCCAGCCCCCGCCGGCCCCGGCCTTACCTTCAGCGGAAAAGCAGATTCCTTCTCCCACTTGGCAACTCTCCTCGACTCGAATGGACCAAACTGCGTTCGCTTGACGAGCTGAGTTACGGCAAACACTCCCTCAGCCCCGTCCTCTAGTCGCCGGATCTCCAGGTTGGAGGGAAGGGATGATCTGGAAATGGAACAGGAGGCCCTCAGTCCCGGAGCGCTGCCGGCTGAGGACAGCCACTCGCACCGGGGACAGGCGGTCAAGAGGGCCCGAAGCTCGCTCTCGCTGGAATACCGTCCTCGAGGCTGATAGAGAGCCTACCATGGACAGAGGCGGGGAAGGCCGCCCGACTCTTCAAAAGCCTAAGCCATTGGAGAGCAACCCCGGAGCCCTGGCAAGACCCACCCAGAGCACACACGGGGCGGGGGCGGGGGGTGGCGCATTCACTAAGGGAGGTGTTTGAAATCCCCACCCGAGAGACAAGCCACTACGACTACGGCACCAGCTGGGCTGTGATGGGCCAACGGAGATGAAGGGCACCAGCTCTCGCTGCCCCCCACCCCCCAGCCCGGCGGCAGGGCGGGGGAGCTCCATGCTGAGACACCACGAGAAAAGGAAAAGTGCCACGGCATTCCAAGGACCAGAAAAGCGTTTCCATTAGGTTGAACGGGCCAGTGGCACTGAGGATGTTTTCGCCTAAACTGAGAGTGTCAAGAATGGGGTGCGGGAAGAGGAAGGCCTGTGGGCTGGGACCCCAGCACAAGCCAAGGCCTGGGTAAGCCCGACTCCCATCCGGGAGCGGGCCAGACACCAGGGCGCTTGGAGAGCAGCCCCCTCGCAGGACCACGCAGAAGGCCGGGCTGCAGGGCAGGAGGCCCCCACAGAGGGCACCCACTGTGGGACCGGTAGTTGCTGCCAGAGTTTCACGGGCAACAGGCAACCAGTGCAAGTTTTCGGGGAGAGCCGGCAGGGTCCCCACTTCAGGCAAAACTAGTCCTCTGTTTTGAGAAGCTAAGTCACAGTGAGAAAAAGTAAATAAAGATGCCAGGAAAACCAGTTGGGAAGCTTCTAGAAACAGCAGCGAGATAATAATGGCACCTCCGTGTGCCCGGCACCGTACCTACAATCCCGACCACACGTCTGCAGCGGGTACCGTTACTCTGTCCACTCTGCAGATGAGGCCACCGAGGTACGTTAAAGAGAAGGCCTCGTCCCAGTTCAACCAGCTGCAGACCCGGGCTGTGAACGGGCGGTCCCTCAGAGCCCTTGCTCCGGCCCCCCCGGGCGACACGGCCCCCACGCGGAAACGTGGAACAGCAGAGCCACTGGGCCTCCTCCCTCCACCTGCCAGCGTTCTTCCAGAAGCGCTGATGGCTTCGCCTTGTTACCTGCCCTCACCGCCCGGGCCCCACCGCAGCCCACCCTGCCCACGGCGGGCATCGGCAGATGGCAGACCGAGATTCGGGCCGCGGGGAAACCTGCAGCCTCGGCCCGCAGGCTCTTCCCCGGCCACCACGCTGTGTCTCGGCCAGCTTGGCCCCTGGGAGCACGGAACTAGAACAAGACATTCACTCGGAAGCCTTCAAAACACACCTGGGTGGGTGAACAGGTGGAGGGGCGCGGTGAGTGGTGCCGGGGCTGGGGGGGGGCGGGGAAGCTCCAGGCCCTCTCCGGGGGCCTCACCCTGCACATCTCTTCATCTGGCTGTTCACTCACCCCACTTATCACATCCTTTAATAACCCGGAAACGGTAAAGGTTTCCCAGAGTTCTGTGCGCCACGCTAACGATGTAGAAGCCTCCGAGGAGGAGGCCGCTGGAGCCTCCAGTCTGCAGCGTGGTTGTCACAAGGACAGAGGACAGCCCGGGGCTCGCGGCTGGCGTCTGGAGTGGGGGACGGGGCGGCCCTGTGGGGCTGAGCCCTGAGCCTGTGGGGCCCCCTGCTGTCTCTGCCCAGCCGGCGTCAGAGCTGAACCCCGCTGGTGCCCGAGAACTGCTTGGTCCTGTGTGGGGACCCCCACGCAGGACTTGGGTCCGGGAACCCTCCAAGAGCTCTCCTTTCTGCAGATGCAGAGACGGCGTTCAGACAACCCTGACAGGAAGCGCTGTAAAAACAGCCCGAGGTAGCACTCACCTTGCCCTGCTTAACACAAAGGAGTCTTTGACCATGACCACGGGGCCCAGCTCAGGACATTCGGAGTCGTGGTACTGGCTACAGTCCTCACACCCTGCAACAGACACTGAGTGTCAGGGGGACAGGGAGCCGACAGGGGACACCTGGGGGACATCGCAGGCCCCCTGCCCGAGGGGGGCGACTTACAGCGCTTCGCCCCCCCCCCCCCAATGTGAACACGGTGCAAACTCAGGATGTGGCCCCCAAGGAAAAGGCCTTGCTCTGTGGCACATTTCAAAGTGTACGGTCACCTCTCTGGTGACAAAGAACAAGATCTACCAAGGAGTGAGAATAAGTGCAAATTCACCAACGTAACCTGCTTACTAGAAACCTCACGTGTCACGAATCCCTGGCTTCCTTTTCTGAATCAAGTGCCGACCCCCGCAAAGTGCCCTTGGCCCAAAGTTCTGAGAAAGATGACCCTTTTAAAACCACACACCCCCGCGGGGGCGTTTCCCACACAATCAACTGTGTTCCGTAAAGCGAGCAAAGTCATGTCCACTCAAACAGTGGCAGCTTTTCTGTACTGTGGAAACGAAACGTGGACGTGGCTTTGTCCAGACGGCCCACTGCACCCACGGACAGGCCACGGACTACTTACAGATGAACATGATCTCCTCACTCCCGTCTTCGGCCATTTCTGACACCTGTCGGGGAAACAAAGGCCAGGTTGTTAGCGATGAGCTTTTTTGCCAAAGCAAGGTTTGAAGACCAACCCTGTCAGAGGTTCCTCGAACTTGTGCGCGGACCTTACGTTGGGCTTTCAAGGCACCAAGCAGCGAGATCCCCTCTACTGTAATGAGGCTGGGGGCTTTGAGAGGTTTCCTCCCCTAAAATAATGTTTTTTAATAAAAGTGATTGATTGTAATGGCCTCTAGATTAGGAAGTCTTTCTGAACTCGGACTTCCCATCTTTTTTATATCAGCCACTGGTTTCCATTTGTAAAGTACAAGGATCACCACTTTTAAGAGCTGGTTTCACATTGTCACCTCCATTTCTCTTTCCTCCTTCACTGGACTGTGAATTCCTCAAGGGCAGTCAAGTCTAGTACAACCTCTGTCTTCCTTCAGCCGCTAACGGGTGCCTGACAGCCAGGCACACCCAAGAGCAACACACAGCACAGAGGACGAGAACGTTCCAGACCTCCAGCAGACCAGTCACTTCTTCTGTCTTCTGTTGGGCGTGTGAGGTCAGGCAGCGGAGGCGAGGCCCCCCACTTATTTGAGGGATGATCTGGACACGTTAATTCTAGGGCCCAGATCCTCTGACCTATAAAATGGAAATAAAAATGTTCCCCACATTGAAAGACCTGCACTCTGGAAACCACAAACCGTGGATGAGAGAAATTGGAGAGGTCACAAATGGGAAGACCTTCCTCACGAGCCACAAGGACAAGCACTGTCGAAACGTCTACACAGCCCGAAGCAGTCGGGAACGTGTGAACTGCACGTTCAATGCAATCCTATCAAAATACCACCAGCATCTTTCACCGAGCTAGAGCAAACAATCGTAAACTGTGTAGGGAACCACAAACCCCCCCACCAAACGGCCAGAGCAACCTTGAAAAAGGAAAAGTAAGCTGCAGGTACCATAATCCCAGAGTTCAAGACATACTACGGAGCTGTGGTGATCAGAACCGCGTAGCGATGGCACAAAAGGCGACATGCACAGATCAACGGACCGGAAGAGAAGGCCCACAAATAAACCCGCAATTATAGGGTCAACTAATCTTCAACAAAGCAGGAGAGAATAGCCAATGGGAAAGAGACAGTCTCTTCGACAAAGGGTGCTGGGCAATCTGGACAGCAACATGCAAAAGAATGAAACTGGACGACCTTCCCACACCACACACAAAAATGAACTCAAAATGGATGAAAGGCCTAAACGTGAGACCTGAAGCCATAAACATCTAGAAAAGAGCACAGGCCGTAATGTCTCTGACACTGGCCACAGCAACACTTTTCTAGATGTGTCTCCTGAGGCAAGGGAAACAAAAGCAAAAAGAAACCCCTGGGACTACATCAAAATAAAAAGCTTCCACAACAGCAAAGGAAACAGGCAACAAGGCGACCTACAGAACGGGAGAAGATATCCAGTAACAGGTTAGTGTCCAAAATATATAAAGAACTGACATAACTCAACACTCAAAAAACCAAATAATCCAGTTAAAAAATGCACAGAATATATAAATAGATGTCTCCAAAGACGTCCAGATGGCCAACAGACCCATAAAAAGATGCTCGAAATCACTCGTCAGGGACATGCAAATCAAAACCACGGTGGGCTGTCGCCTCACACCTGTCAGAAGGGCTAAAGTAAAAAACGCAGGAAACAACAAGTGTTGGTGAGGATGTGGAGAAAAAGGAACCCTCGTGCACTGCTGGCGGGAATGCAAACTGGTCTCCAGAACAGTCTGGAAGTGCCTCAAAAAATTAAAAATAGAATTACCATATGATCCAGTAATTCCACTACTGGGTATTTATCCAAAGAATATGAAAATACTAACTTGAAGGAATACGCATCCCTATGTTAACTGCGGGATTATTTATAATAATCAAGGCACAGAAGAAACCCAAATGTCCATCGGCTGATGTGGTGTTCATATATACGTGCGTATATGTTTATATGCGTATACGTACATACGTATATAGATATATACATATGCAATGGAATATCAGCCATAAAAAGAATGAAATCTTGCTATTTGCAATGACATGGGTGGACCTAGAGAGTATATATAACGCTAAGTGAAACAAGTCAGAGAAAAACAAATGCCGTTTGATTTCACTCGTACATGGAATTTAAGAAACAAAACGAGCAAAGAAAAAAAGACAAACCAAAGCACAGATTCCTAATGACAGAGGACAAACTGATGGTCAGCGGGGGGGGGGGGGGGGGGGGGGCGGGGGGGGTGGTGACAAACGGGATGGGGATTGAGGGTATGTACGCTTAGATGCCTAGCACTGAGTAACAGGTAGAATTGTGGAATCACTATACAGCTGAAACTAATACAACACTGTATGTTAACTATACTGGAATGAAAATAAAATTTTTTTTTCAATGTTTCAATCAGAGTTCAAGGAAAACATCTCTGTTTTAAAAACTGTTTATGGGGGAGGGGAAGGGGGGAAAAAGGGAGGGAGGCAAACCGTAAGAGACTCTTAAAAACTGAGAATAAACTGAGGGTTGATGGGGGGTGGGAGGGAGGGGAGGGTGGGTGATGGGCAGGGAGGAGGGCACCTGTTGGGATGAGCACTGGGTGTTGTATGGAAACCAATTGGACAATAAATTTCATACTTATTTTTTTTAAATAAATTTCATAGTAAAAAAAATGTTTATTTATTTATTTAGAGGGGGGGTAGGCAGGGAAAGAGGGAGAGAGAGGATTCCAAGCAGGCTCTGCGCCATCAGCAGAGAGCTTGACGTGGGGCTTGGACCCACGAACCATGTGATCATGACCTGAGCCGACATCAGCAGTCGGATGCTCAAATGACTGAGCCAGCCACATGCCCCTGAAATAAACGTGTTCTAAAAGAAATGCACACCTCGTGCAGTTTTGGGGGAGCAAAAAGCACGATACCCCCAGCACGCACCACACACACAAATTCCTCTCCTCTCCCGCTTCCTCCAACCCCCATTAAGCCCACCCAGCACACCCTTCCTGCGCCCCCACCTCTTGTGCGGGCCCCTCTGTGCTGCTAGGTTCCCTCTTGGGAAAGCGTGCCTCCCGAATGCCCATTTCACGTGGCCTCGGCCCCATTTCTATCCCCAGCAGCTTGAAGAATGAAAATGCAACGTCCACATGGGAACTCACATTCACCAAACACACGTTTACTTGAGCGGAGACGAGAATTTCAAACTTCACTGTGGAAGAGTGAGTCAGCGACCCGGAAACAAGGCAGGGACATGGGATTTCCAACTTGCCTTTAAAGGGCCAGGGATCAATACCCAGGGCGTTTATTTTTTCCAAATCTGTATTTTCTCCTCCTGGGAGCACCCATTTAAGGGGAAAAAAAGTGTCTCCCATGGCCCTGGCAAGTGTAACTCAGGGCTTCCTGGCTGACGGGTACCGTGGGTGTGGTCGGGGGCCGATCTGGAACGGGGGCGGCAGCTGGTCACCGAGCAGAAAGGGAAGAGGGACGAAGAGGCAGAAGAAACGCGTGGAAATCTGCCTTAACGAGTTCCTGGAGCGCCCCTAGGAGCCTCACAGCCCGTCTGCCTGCAGGCTCTGTCACAACCCGAGAAGGTCCCGCAAAGGCAAGGGCAGGCTCTGAAGAAGCTGCTCGAAGCGGCAGGATCGAGGCAGGCAGAACACGGGGTCCCCACAGAACGGGTCAGAATCGGGGCGCCCAGACCAGGGTGCCTCCCTCGGGCTAGGTCCACCGAGCCCCGGGGGGCTGCCTGTCCCCTGGCGGCGCCCCTCTCTGTTCTGCTCCCCTCAAGGGAGGCGAAGCAGACCGTCCCCTGTCCAGAGTGTCCCCAAAGAAGCGGCCCCTCCAAGCACACCTGCTGGGAGAGAAACCCAGCCGACTCGGTTTTAGCAACGGCCGCAGGGAGAAATTGAGAGCGGGCAGGAACAATGGGAGGCTTTAGCCTTTTATTACACTGCGTCTTCGTACACCCAAATGTTCGAGGCCCTGGAAAGAACATCCTTGATGAGTAGCATCTGATCCCTGAAACACAGCCTCTAAAATGGTTCCTTAAAGCCAAGAAAATAGGTCACGGCCACCCTGGACAGCAAGTCAGGCCTGAAGCAAGGGGGCCCCTTGCAGCCTGCGCTCTCTTCCCAAAACCCCCTTAACGCTCGGAACGTTCCTTTGTACCTTGTCCCAGCCAAGCCCAATCTCCGGACGTCCACGGCATGTGAGAAACCCCAGACCGAGGATTTGTAGATAGCGTTTCAGGGAAAATGACCAAAGACGCTAAGTGTGAGAGCTGGCCACTGTAACCACCAATCCTGGGAAAACGGACCTCACGTCACTGATTCTCCAAGTGTGGTCCCCTGGACCGGCAAACCGCAGCACTGGCAGCAGCTGGGAATTTCTGAGAAACGCAAATCCTCGGGGCCCATCCCCAGACCTGCTGAAGCAGACCGTCGGGGACGGGTCCTCACACGCCGTGCACACGAACCTCCAGGTTATTCTGACGCACCTCAAGTCTGAGCGCCTCAAATCTCTCTACCACATACACGACCCCTACTGCATGAACCGACAGACCACGGCTGCGGTCACCGGGAGACCACAGTAATAGCAGCAGGAAACCAAATTTATCACGAATGTCAGTTGGGCTCAGACCAGGATTACCTGCATGTAAGGGGGGGGCCGGGGGGGGGGGGTAGGTGATCTTGGACCATTGTTCTCTGTGGTAACTGGAGTTCACAGGCAGGCCCCAGTGATGCCGGCTGTTAAAAGCAGCCTTGAATGCAGAGAAAAAGGATCTCTTTTGCATTGTTGGTGGGAACGCAAGCTGGTGCAGCCACTCTGGGAAACAGTACGGAGGTGCCTCAAAAAACTAAAAATAGAACCACCCTACGACCCAGCAATGGCACTACTAGGCATTTATCCCCGGGATACAGGTGTGCTGTTTCGAAGGGACACAGGCACCCCCACGTTTATAGCAGCACTATCGACAACAGCCAAAGTATGGAAAGAGCCCCAATGTCCACCGATGGATAAATGGATAAAGAAGATGTAGTATATATATATATATATATATATATACAATGGCGTATTACTCGACAATCAAAAAGAAGGAAATCTTGCCATTTGCAACTATGTGGATGGAGGGTATTATGGTAAATGAAATTAGTCAAAAAAAAGACAAGTATCATAGAACTTCACTCATATGAGGACTTTAAGAGACAAAACAGATGAGCATAAGGGAAGGGAAGCAAAAACAATATAAAAACAGGGAGGGGGACAAAACAGAAGAGACTCTTAAATATGGAGAACAAACAGAGGGTTACTGGAGGGGGTGTGAGAGGGGGGATGGGCTAGATGGGGGAGGGGCATTAAGGAATCTACTCCACGGGGCGCCTGGGTGGCTCAGTCGGTTAAGCGTCCGACTTGGGCTCAGGTCATGATCTCTCAGTCCGTGAGTTCGAGTCCCGTGTCGGGCTCTGTGCTGACAGCTCGGAGCCTGGAGCCTGTTTCGGATTCTGTGTCTCCCTCTCTCTCTGACCCTCCCCGGTCCATGCTCTGTCTCTGTCTCAAAAATAAGTAAATGTTAAATAAAATTAAAAAAAAAAAAAAAGGAATCTACTCCTGAAATCACTGTTGCACTATATGCTGGATAATGTGGATGTAAACTTAAAAAAATAAAAAATTTTAAAAAAATCTAACAAGAAAAAAGAAAGCAGCCTTGAGGAAGAAGACTCAAGCTAGGACCCGGCATACTCCCGTCTCAAGCTGAATCCTAAGCTGCAGTAAAGAGAATGCTGGTGCCGGGGAAGGGACAGACCCACAAGTCAACGGAAATCGAGAAACACACCCGCGCAAATGTGTCCAACTGGTTTTTAACGAACCCGTAAAAGCAATTCACGAAGGAAGGACAGCCTTCCCAGCAAGTGCGCGTGGCGGTGGGGGAGGCAATGAACTTCACTGTCACACCTTACACAAGGATTAAGTCATAATGGGTCCCAGACTGAACACGTAGTGTTGTAAATGTTTTAGAAAAACATGGGAGGAAATCGTTCAGATCTAGGGTAGGCAGTTTTTAGACTTGTCACCAAAAGAGTAGTCTATAAAAAGAGAACTAATTGGACTGTATCAAATTTGAAGTTTTGCTCTAGAAAAGACAGTGCGGAGAGGGTAACAAGACCAGCTAAAGACTGAGCGGCAGCGTCACAAACCCCACGTCCCTACCCGGGACGCGCAAAGTACTCTCAAAACCCAACGGTAAGATGCGAGCCATCCAATCAGTAAATGGGCAAAAGACAGGAAAAGACACTTGACCGAAGAACATGTATAAACCACAAACGAGCACAGGAAGAGATGCCCAACCCCGTGCCAGGGACACGCGGGTCAACACGTCACCAAGAGGGGCGGAAATGCTGCAGGATGAGGGAAGCCTGGGCGCCCTGTGCGGCTGGCGGGGGCGGGGAAAGCCTTCTGCCCGTGACCCAGCCCGTGGGCTCTTGTCCCAGAGAAATGAGTCCCCGCCCCCCCGCCCCGCCACAAACCCTGCACACGACCGTTCACAGCGCAGACTGGAAGTGAGCCCCCTGGCCCTCAGCAGGGGACCGATCTGTGGTCCACCCACACCCTACACCCGTCTGCACCGAAAAAGACTCAAGTACGGACACGCACAACAGGTGCTGGAGGGCTCTCCAGAATGGCGCTGGGGGGACACGCCAATCCCAAAAGGTCACGTGCTGCGTGACCTCGTTTATTTAACCTCCCTGAGATGACGAAATACACAGATGGGGACCAGAGTGGTGGCTGGTGGGTGGAGGGACGGGGGGGGGGGGGGGTTGGAAGGGGACGGCAGGGGGACCCTGTGGGGATGGAGGGCCAGTACCCACACAGTGACACTGGCACCACACTGGACGTGACCCTGCACTGAGTTCCACAAGGGGTCACCACTGGGGATGTGGGTAAAGGGCAGACTTTTTCACGACTGCATGGGAACCTACAATTATCACAAAAGTTCAATTAAAAAACGATAGGAAGGGAGGGGCGCCTGGGTGGCTCAGTGGGTTGAGCATCCAGCTCTTGATTTTGGCTCAGGTCACGATCCCAAGGTCGTGGGATCGAGCCCCGAGTCGGGCTCCGCGCTGAGCACGGAGCCTGCTTAAGAGTCTCTCTCTTCCCCTCTGCCCCTCCCCTCACTTGATTGGCTGCCTGAGACGCGGCCAAACACAGTCCTCTCTTGCCCTCCCTGAGCTGCTCTGCCCTGGGGATTCTCCCTCCAGAGCATCCACGTCTTGGCTCTCCAGGGGCCCAGCCCCCACCCCTTCTCACCTCCCCTCTGGCAAGACCCCTCCCCAGGCAGCCGCACCCACTTCCGGGGCCCACATGAATACCACGTGCGTGTGGGTAACTCCTGGGAGACCCGCGCGGATTTCCAGCTGCCCCCCCACATCTTCACATGGAGGCCACAAGCAGCCGAACGTGCCGGAAACGAGCCTGGCACCATCCCTGGCTTCCGTGCCCAACGTGGCCCTCCTGTACCTCCCGAATCTCAGAACATGGTTGTCGGACATCTGGTCTCACCATCCCCCACCCCCGCAGCCCCCCTGCCCCAGGGCCAATGGTTCAGGGACCCTACCTGCAGCCTCCACCCCCTCCCTTGGCCATGTCCTACCTTCTCCCTCGTGGAGGGCACAAGGGCCTCTGGAAGGCCCTTCCTGCTCCTTCCTGGCCAGCAAAACCATTGTCCACACTGCAGAGGGGGACTCTAGAACTTGAACCCGGTCATGTAACTTGCCAGCCTGAAAGCTGATGGCTTCCCACCGCCCCCGGGACAAAACCCAAGCCCAGCAGCCTCCTCTGCCCACCTCGGGCCACAGTGGCCTCCATTTAGTTCCCAGAAACACCAAGCTGCTTGCTGCCTCCAGGCCTCCCGCATGCCGTTCCCTGTGCCTGGGGACAGCTTAGCTTAACGGGCACGTCTTCGGGGAGGGTTTTCCTGGTCCACCTGTCCAGATTCAGGCCTTGTGACACTTTCTAAAAAGCACCCTGCAGTTTTCCTTCACCACGCTTTGACCACTGAGATCACCTGGCTTATTTATCTGCTGGCAAGAGCCACCAGCCTCCCTCAGCCGCACACAGGCCCGGCACGGGGTGGCATGACAACTGTTACCAGAATCGGCCACTTCTCCGGGCATCCCCGCGCCCCCCGCCCCCGGCTGTGGGCCCAGGTCCCCTCCTGGGGCGTGGCCTGCCTCTTCGTTCGCGTCCTCTGAGCCACCCGCCCGGCACAGGTCCTGCCCTTCCAAGATGGAGCCCAGGCTCCCCTTCCAGACACCTTCCTCCCCGTCAACCGCTCTCCCGAAATCCCAAAATGAACTTGGCCCTTCCTACGGAACCATCACGTGAAGCTGTCACAAATCAGGGACGATGTCTGGGTATCTTTTTTAAACTTGGTTTACCCGCTCCCTTTTCTTGTGTACCACGTACACCATTCGCCTCGAGACCAGTAGAGCCTCGAGAGCTTCTGGCCGGGTTCCCCGGTGCCTCTCGGTAGTTAAGAGTTGTTTGGAAAGGGTCAAATGCTTCGTTTGTAAGACTTGTGCCAGGAAGCTCGCAAGTCTGGGGAGAGCAGCAATGAGAGGTGGAAGAGATTCCCCACCTTCCAATCAAAAGTGACTCTAAGTGCTCACCTCACTTGCTCAGGATTGACAGAGCACCTGCTCCGACGCCCCCCTCGGCCAGGACTCCGGGCCCGCCCGCTCCGTCTTGCCCCCACGCAGCCCAGGCCGAGAGGTCCTCCTCTGGGGGAGGCCCCCAGGGCTGGCCTGTCTCTGCTCTCACAGGGCTCCCCCCCTCCCTCCCTCGGACTCTGAGCCGATTAAAGGGTTTCCAGCTTCTAAGGGGCGCCTGGGGGGCTCAGTCGGCTGAGCGTCCGACTTCGGCTCAGGTCACGATCTCACAGTTTGTGGGTTCGAGTCCCGCGTCGGGCTCTGTGCTGACAGCTGGGAGCCTGGAGCCTGCTTCTAATTCTGTGTCTCCCTCTCTCTCTGCTCCTCCCCTGATCTCTCTCTCCCTATCTCTCTCTCAAAAATAAATAAACATTTAAAAAAAATTTTTTAATGAAGAGTTTCCAGCTTCTTGAAAGACAGTTTAAACAGATAATCTGTAATGGTGTAGAAATCTGGCAAACTGATAATGCTGTCACGGGACACGGCAGCTTCTCAGGCAAGTGGCTAGTGCCTGTGAGGACATTTCATCAGCTCAAACAAGGCGATGTCCCTCTCTCGCCCAGGTACTCCAGGGCACCCACGATGTAAAGGCCTGCCCTATCTGGGGCTAATGGAACAGGTATAAGCCCTCTCCCCCCCCACAAAATATACAGGACAGGGGCACCCCGGAGCCTGCCAGAAGGAAGCCTGGAAGGGCCGGTGTGCAGGATCCAGATTTGGCCAAACATACACATCCTCACCCTTCACTTCCGGAGACACTGCTCGGCTCCCCGGGGAAACTCTACATGCTGGCTTCTCACTACCAACGGGGGAAGGTCTGAACGGCGTGCACCAGCTTGCCCCGTGGTTTCCAGGCGGGTCTGCCCCACCGTTCTGTACAGAACTTGTTTGGGTGACTTGTGCTCCTCTGCCCAGAGCCGCACACACACAATCGTGGGGGGCCCAGTTGGCCTGTGCTCCGAATCTGGCCTCGGGATCAGAACTGGCCCGTCTGTTCCTGACGCCAAGAGGGATTGCCTCACCTCCTTGAGCCGGACCAGGCTGGGCCCCTGGAATGCAGCCGGGAAGGAAGAGAAATCTGCAGGCGCCCAGGCTCCTAAAACTGTGAGATAAGATAAGAGAAACAAAAAAACCCAGCTCGCTCAGGACTGCACTTAGGCGAACTTAAGGACTAAGCACAGATCAGGCACAGGCAGCATCTATGGCCCTGGAGGGAACACGTGGTTGGGAGCCTCACCTGAGGGGAGGGCGCTCCACCCAGGACCCTCGGTGGGGACCCCAGCCCACTGCGGGCTTCCCCAGCCGGGAGGCTGGATGTCGTGAGCACCTGATCTGAGGTATGAGCTCTTCTCTGCTCTTCTCTGGACTTCTCCCCTCTTGTGTTCGCTACAGCTGTTTAATTCCGCACATCCCTTTCCCTTCTAATGACTAAAGTTTTCCTCCGTGGAACCAAGGGCCACGATCGTGAACTACTGTCATTCGGGACACCCACCAGGGCCCATCCCAAGGCCACAAATGTGTACGGGGCCCACGCACAGCGGCAGGACAGCACCTAGCCAGCCACGTTTCTCTGACGACGGTCGCGGCTCGGCCACCGCGCCCCAGCCGGGCTGCGGCCCCCGGTGGGAAGGGGACCGGTTCCACAGCTGCCAACGTGCATCACCCAGAACTCTGGGATGTGAAGAAGACGTCCCCCTGCCACCCTCAGCTCGGGTCCCGAGCTGGCACAGACCACACGATTCAGGTTTCCTCCGGGAAACAGGTCCGTGCGGAGGGTCCCGCAGGTGGGGAAGAAAAGGGAACAGAGCTTCTGCGTAACCTCAGGACACCTGAGCAGGCTCTCTTTAAAAAGACTCCTTACGATACGCGTTTCACTCTTCTGGGTCCCTCATACAGGGGGGCTCGCACAGTATTTGTCCTTTTGTGTCTGGCTCACGTCACTCGGCATGAGGTCAAGGCTCCCCCCCAACCCAGCAGGTGTCAGGTGTCCCCTTTGGGGCTGAACGCCCTTCCCTGCACGCACAGGCTGCATTTTGCTCGCCCATTCATCCGCCCGTGGACACGTGGTGTGGTCCCACCCCTCGGCCACCGCGGAGGACGCTGCCGTGAATGTGGGCACACCAGCATCTCTTCGAGGCTCTGCTTTCCATTCTTTTGGGCGCAGACCCGGAAGAGGAGCTGCTGGATGGCAGGGGAAGTCTGCTCGATGCCCCGAGGGGCTGCCAGCCGGCGGCTCCCAGAGCGGAACGGTGCCCGAGGCTGCCGACTGCTCTACACCCTCCCAGCACCCGCTCTGCTAGTCAGAGTCGCCATCCCCGCGGACACGAGGCGGAAAAAGATGATCTTTTACTGTGCCCTGCAGAAGCACTGATGTAGAAAAAGCAACCGGCGGTGAAGCGTTGCAAGATGAAAACATCACAATCTTCAAACGCACGCAGCTAAAAATAACTCAAAGGAAGAGAGGTGTTTTCAGGGAGGTTGTTGACGTAAGCGTGCAATGGAGATGCCCTCTGGTTTGCTGGCTTGGCTGGGCCCTCCCTGTGACTCCTGGGACCATTCAGGCGACAGGGAGACGGGTACGGGAGCCAGGGGACGGCGTCCTGGGAGCCCCTTATGGTCGGGGACAACTTGCCGGAGTGATTTCAGTGTCCAGGGCAGCGCCCCCCGGGGGTAAAGAGTGAGCCACACACAGTACCCTGGGAGCTGTTTGTGTTACGTTTTGAAATTCAATTCCAGAAACACAGGAAATTTCAAAAAGAACACAGAGGGACCCCGATTACCCTTGACTCCGCTTTCCCCAACGGCCGTATCTTACGTCACCGCGGATGACATCACAACTCTCACGTGACCACAGCACGTTATCAACCCCAGGAAGGGTTTTGCGTGCGCGAGAAGCTCGATGCGTCACACGGGCACATCCGTGCCGCCACCCTCACAATCAAGACGCGGGAGGCCCGTTCCGTTAGACAGAAGACTTCGCAGGCGCGTACCCCGCCCCCCACAGTCACACCCCCTCTGCCCCGGCATCCCTCACCCCTGCCAGGCGCGAATCCGTTCTCCACCTCTGTAATGTTGTCATTTGAAGGGCTTAGTACAGATGGGAGTCCTACGTGACGCGACCGTTGGTGACTGGCCTTTGTCTTCACTCAGCGAAGTGCCCTTGAGGTCCATTCGGGCTGTCACGCAGATCAAGGGCATCCCTTTTTCACTGCTGCGTAATTCTCCGTGGGTGTGCGACACAGCTGGCTCAATCGCCCACTCTCCGGGGTTCCCCCCACTCGGGGCTGTTACAAATCAGGCCGCTTTGAAGAATGGTGTGCAGGTTTTCTGTGGACACGAGCCGTGGCTTCTCCAGGATGAATGCCCCGGAGAGCAATGAGTCAGACTGGGTCGCCTACGGAGTGGATGCGTTGTCTGCTAAGAAGCTGCCACGGGGGCCCCGTTTCTCCGCACCCTCACCCGCGCGTGGGGCCGTCACCACGTTCATTTTAGCCGCTCTCAGCGCCGTTAAGCTGGCATCTCACCACGGTTTCAGCCTGCACGTCCCCGCTGGCTAATGAGAGCGACGCCTCCTCACAGACCAGGGTGCCGTCTGTAAAGCCTCAGGAAGGCGTCCCCTCACATCCTCCGCCCATTTTCTCGGACCCTCTGGCTTGGCTGGTTGGTTTGTTTCTATTGTTGTGTTCTGAAGCTTCCCGGACGTCCGGATCCCGTCAGACGCAGGGCTCGCGGCCCGTTCTCCCTCCCGACAGACTGCCTTTCACCCTCCCAACGGGGCGCCTGCAGAATGAAGGTTTTCAAGTGGGCCAAGAGCCACTTACTAACTCTGCCTTCTACGGATTATGCTTTGGGGTCATGTTGGACACCCATGCGCCAAGCCCCCGGCCCCCAGATGTCCTCCTAGGTTCTTAGGAAAGTCTTACAGCCTTACACGTTAAAGTGCATTATGCAACTTGAGTTAGTTTTTGCATCAGATGTGGGGTCAAGGTTCATTCTGCCTTCAGACGAGCATCTGAGTCAGCACCACGGAGCTGCTCCGCACCTGTGCCCCAAACCGGCGGCCCTACGTGCGTGGGTCTGCATCTAGGTTCTCTCTGCTGTCCCCACCGCCCTCTGCGTCCGTCCCTCGGCCACCACCGCACTCGGTGGACCGCGGTCGTTACCACAGTCTGGAGCAAGTCTTACAACAGGGGAGGGCGTTTCCTCTCACGCAACTGTTCTTGAAAATTATTTAAGCCGTTCTCATTTCCTTTACTTTCTCTATACATTCTACAACCACCTTGCCTTCATCTACATGAAATCTTGCTGGGATTCACACGTGTAATTGTGGTAACGCTGTAGTTCACAGAACCTACCCAAAACATTACCGTTTCAATACGTAATTAATATAAGAATAATGAATGAATTTTTTCACGCTAAGTCTTAGAAAGCCCGTGTGTGACTTACACGTATGTATCCGACCTGCACTTGGACCAGCCGTGTCAAGTGCTCAGCCCTGGTCGAGAGGCCCAGGGGATTTTAAGCAAGAAGGACATTTTCCCACTGGGCACAAGACCCGTGAAAATATTAAAAGCAAGAAGGGAAAAGTCACGAACAGGAAAAAGCAGACAAGTAATTGCTAGACAAACACACGCTGCGGAACGGTCCTGAAAGATGGTCCGGGGGGTGGGGGGGTGGGGGTGGGCAGGGGAGTAGTAGGTGGGTAGAGAGGAACTTCGTGGTTAATAAATCTGTGAGACATTGCAGAGTCCCATTCTGGAGTCCTGAAACACAACGGCACATTAAAGGCCCTGAGAAGTCCTGCAATAAGAATCTGCTGGAATGTGTTTACCCCGCAGCCTCTGAACTTATTTGGGCAAGAACACTTCTACACACACTGTTTCGCACGCTAGAGAACCTCACAGAGCACAGACCGGGTGCGTCAGTACGAGGGAAGGGCCTGGTCCTGCCGTGGGGCACAGGCACCAGGGACCAGGCTGTGAGTCTGGCTCTGCCCTGCACTGGATGTTAGACACCTCGTGTTAGTTATCTCCCCTCTTTGGGTCTCGGTTTCCTCATTTGCACAAGGAGTCCCCTTCCGGCCTGCACAGGTACAATCCGAAAATTCTAGCTCATCATTAGAATTCCATAAGACAGTGGCTTTCTGGCACTTTCCACAGCACAGTCCTCCCCCCCACCCCCCAGCCCCAGCCCCAACTATGCTTTTGCTCTGTATATATGTTCCAGAAGCAAGCCTTCAAGTGCCAGAGAGAAGCAGGAGGATGCAGCAATCACGCCTCACTGCTTAGCTCACGCTCAGGAACTTGGCACGGACAATTCTGGAAACTGGTTATAACCTCCGGTTCTCTCCCATCTTCTTCCCCACCATCCGTGACCCTTTGCTCCAGCCCAACTCGGTGATTTCCCCAGGCCCTAGGAGCTTTCATTTCTGCACCTTCCCTGAGTCTCCCTCCCCCGCACTCCCACCAGCCGCACTGCCTCACTTGCCCTCTGCCTCCTCTGGTGCCTCCCGCCTCCCCCCTGCCTGTGCTCCCTCTGCCCCAGCATCGCGTCTACAGCCCCAGGCTGTCGCCGTTAATGCCCACGCCCTCTTGCCCTGCCTCGTGAGCACACCATGGGGACCCAGGATGAGTGTGACAGACCACCACCCGGCCGGGCCCGGGGCTCATGGCCATCCGGGGAACATCTCATCGCTCACAGACTGACTTCCAGGAGCCACTCGATCTGCCCCACTGGCTCCCCCTCCGGCACCTGCAGGCTGACAGTGGTTCGCGAGAGCAGACGCGGGGAGTCCAGCGCCCCTGTCTGCACATCTTGGAAAGGGACGGACACAGAACACGGGCCTCTGCTGCGGCCACGGGTGACCAGGTCAGTGGGCTCCCAACTTCAGGAGGGGAGCAGCTCCCCGACAGGTACGTGCTTCCAGACATGGGCCACGGGCCGTGGGGGCAGGAGGGCACACGAGCGGTGTGGCACAGACCCACAGCGTGAGAACACACCCGGCCCGGCTCCAGCCACCTCCCAGGGCGGAGTGGAAGGATCTGTCCCGCCTGCCCCTCTCTCCTTCCCTCATCTACACACACACACACACACACACACACACACACACACACACACACACACTGTGTGTGGAAGCCAGAAGGCAGCCCCTGCCCGTCCCTGCGTCCCGTCGCTAGGTCACTCCTTCCTCGGGGGGCCACACTGTCCTGGGGTTTCCTTGGGGTGCACGGGAGGGACGTCTTTTGTGGAGATGTGCCCCCTTTGCAGATGTCTCGACTTGCGTCTCAGACAACAGACGACGGTTTGCCGGGACCCGGCCGTGTTCACTTCACGCAGGGAAGGTAGGACTCCACCGTCCCTCCGCGTCCAACGTCACGGCTGGGACGGCTGACACCTTCTTGGCCGGGCCACCTCTGCACGTGACTCGCTGCCCCCAGAAGCTTTCAGAATTTCTGTCTTACCCCCCTGACCTTCGCGGGGGCCCTGGCGCCCTCGCGCTCGGGCCCTCCGGCCTCCGGATTTCCTTCTGTCACTTCTTTGATAACTTCTTCTGTTTTCTCTTCCTGAGCCCCTGAGTTTCATTGAAGCCAACATCGACACTTCCGATGCTCACGTGTGGTTTTTAAGAGGATTTCTGAGCAAAGAGGGAAGACAGACGTCTGCACTCTGCCCCCCTAAAAATGGGAACTGAGGTAATATCGACTTTCTCGCGCAGATCAGAGCTCCGACGGACAGCCCTCACACGGAGACATGGGAGGGTGAGGCCTGCTTCTTAATCGTGGGCCTCGTGGGACACTCTCGAACTGGGCCCCTTGGGAGCGCTGGTGATGAAAAGAACCTCGTGCATTCTCAGGGGAAGGAAGGGAGCTCCGGGGAGAGCAAAGCGGCACAGAACCAAGTCCCGGGAAGCCCGGCGTGCCGGGGAAAGGGAGCCCCGGGGGACGTGTGGACACTGAGAACACAGAATCCACGGACAGGACTGCCGCGGCCTGGTCAGAACGAGGGTTGTGTCAACCTCTGCCCTGACATCGTGCCAACGTTTTGCACCTGGTTTTGGCCACGATCGAAGGCAAACTTGCTATAACTAACGAGCACATGTATTTTTAAGCCACCAAAAGCCAAAGGCCTTCGGTTACGCAACACCCGGACCACTCCTCCTCTAAGACAGACTCTGTCCTGCAGGCACGGTCTCCCCTCCCCACAGACGAGCGGGAAGGGACAGTCCTGCCACACGAATCATGATGTAAGGACGGCCGACTCACAGAGGGTTTGCCTCCAGCGACATCAAGGGCCTCAATGCCGGTGCCCTGAACCTGCACGACATCCGTGCTCGCGGCCGTAACTGGGGACACGGGTCATGCTGCGGGTCGAGAACAAGCCAGACGGAGCCAGGAAGACGTGGCACAAACGAGGCAGAGATCGGCATCATCCCAGAGAGACCCAAGTCTCAGCCTTACGCAAGCTCGTGGAAATCTGACCCTGCAGGCCCAGGAAGGCGCAGGGGAGGGTCCACAGCGGGGTTCCTTTGGGCTTTGTCAGGGTGAGGGGCCCCAGCAGGGCCCCCGCCGTGACCCCAGCCGCCCCCACTGTGCTTCTGCAGGGCTGCTCCTCGGCCAGCTGCCGGCCTCGGCGACCCCTTCTCGTTGCCCGTCCTGGAAACTCTTCCCTCCGTCTGTCAAACGCCCACCCGATCTTTCAGGCCTCCCCCTAACGGCCCCTCCTCCCCGACTCTGTCCGGCCCCACACAGGCACACCGCACCCACTTTTCCCTGGGAGGCCCCAGGCCACCCCCACCTTCCTCACTGCACACCTCTCTCTGCGGCAGTTTACAGCCCTGCAACGTTCCCGCCAGCCTCAATCTCAGCTCACCCTCAAACGCAAATGGTCCCCCGTGACCTCTAAGGCCCCGCTTCTCTTTTCTACTGCAAAGCTCCCGGGAAGGACTCCGTCGGCTTCCTCGACTACCGTTCCCTCTTGAACGGGAGGATTCGCTCCCAGGGCTCCACCAAAGCCCTCCCACCAGCCCTGTCCTCGCCTTCCAGCTTGCTGAGCCCAGCCCTCCGTCAAGAGGCACCAGGCGGCAGCCGTCACACCCTCCCTCTGGAACCTGCTTCGCGTCTCTCGGGGCGCCTTCCCAAGTCCCTTTCCCTTCCCGTCCCCCGTCCAAAGCCGCCTCCGTAGGGTGACCCGGGCTGCCCCCTGGTCCCCTCTCCCTCTGGACCCAGCCCCTGCCCCCACGTCGCCTCCCGGGCCCGTGTCCCCGGTCCGTTCCTCAGCCCCGACCCCACCGACCGCTTTGCTGGCAACCCGGCACTTAAGCTCACACTGCTCGTCCCTAGTTTTAACAGCTGCAAGGACAGGATTTCCAGCATTTTATAAATATTGGCTTCTTAAAATAAAACCGTTAGGTCCCTCCTCTAAGCACGTCTGCTGGAATCGAAGCGCGACAGCGTGATCTCCACGGCCATCCGTGTTCCACGCACGCGAACCAGCTCTCCCTGTCATAGTCCACGGCCCTTTTGCGTCTGTGACCACCGCTCTCCTCGCTGCGAGCGGGACGGAACAGCCACGGTTACGGACTCGCGCTCGGCAGGACTCCACGGGGCCCCCTGCAGGTGTGCACGTGAACTCAGGCCCGCAGGTCCAACCAGGCCTGCTCTTCTAGGCCCGCAGGCTGTGATGGCGTCTTCCGGGTCGGGCCGGGGCTGCGCGAATTGGAACCCCACCGACGCCGACAAAACGACAGCACGTGTTCTGACGAACAGTCCTCTGGCAAAGAAGCCACGTCTGATGAGGCGCACCGGCCTTTTCCCCAGTGGGTTGGCCCGCCACGGACAAGTGTGCAGACCCGCTCCCACTCCAGTTCTCTAAGTGTGAGTGCGGGAGCCCCGTTCCACAGGCGTGTGGCCGGGAAGGGAGAGCTCTGTTAGAGCAGCGCCTCCCACGGCCACCATCCTGCCACCGTGAGTGCCACAGGCTCCGTCCGCGTAAGGACGCCTTCCACGTGCTGCAAGCCTGAGGTCTGTGACCCGCAGCGAGGCCACTCCCCCGACAACCCCCCCCCCCCCCCATCTGTAGGGATCTCTCCCGGGCCGCGAGGGGTAGGACCGCTCTCCAGGATGCCGGTGCGTCAGGAAGGTGAGGACCCGGACCCTCCCCCGGCCCCCAGCCCGGGTCTCTCCCACCCCAGACGGAGAGGGGCAGTTGGAAGATGCCGCTGTCTCCTCCTCCTCCCGGGGCCCCCACACACCGGTCACCTGCACCTCGGTAATCGGCACCTCCTGTCACCTGCCACGCATTTCCCAACCAAACCTGCAGCGGGGCCTCCTGGCTCTAGAAATACACTTTGCCCTACTTCCTCATTTCCCTCCCGCCGCCACCCTGTTGTAATGGAATCCTGTCAGGCCCGGATTCCCCACGTGGCCGCCACAGACACAGATCTTGTCCCACCCCTGCCGAAGCCCTCTGTGGCATCCGTCTGGCACTCGGGATAAACGGAGCGGCGGACAGCCCGGGCTTCCCCACCCCCCCCCCGCCCCCGCCACACCACCTCTCCCCCCTGGGCACGCGCAGCTGGCTCCACACCCGGCCCTTTACGTGTGCCACTCATCTGCCCCCGACACGCTCACCCCCGACCTCCACGAGCACCTCACGGCGCTGGTCTCAGCCCCAACGCCCCCTGCTCAGGCTGCCCGAGCGTGCCCCCCCCCCCCAACCACAGCCTCCCCCTGCTTCCTCTCCCCTACACCCTCCAACCCCAACCGCTGCCCGCCTCACTGAGTGCTACTATTCGTTGTCAACACCTTCCTCCGCCCTCCACAGCGTGGGGCGCAAGGGGCAGGGCCTTCTGGCTTGTCCAACACAACAGGCCCTGGCTGAATAAATCTGTGTCGAACGAACAGCCGGGGAGCTGAGGACACATCATGAGCTGTCTCAGGGGAGCCGGGCACGGATCACCCACACCGCACAAACGTGAAAAGCACACCGCAAGTGCACCTGAGTCACTGCTTCACAGACTTAACCTCTGAGACCACGTGTATCAGAAACATTCCTCCAATCTCCCTTAAACGGCTGCAAAACCAGACGGGAGGCGCGTTCCTGTCCTGGCGCTCTCCCCAGAGAACGATAGCAAAAGAATGGTGATTAGAAGGGTATCTGAAGCAAACTGAGTTCTTTCTCAACTGTAATTACTCCCAGAAAAGGGATCAGCCTTGCAATTGGGGTTGACTGATTGATTGATTGGTCTTCTGGTTAAAAACATAACAATAACGGTCCTTTCTGCTTCCAAAAGAGAATATAACATTATATTCTTTGTTGGCAACTTTTTTGCCAATGTAGGAATCAAAGAAATCAACAGGGGAAAAAACCTCCGCACAAAGGAAGGACTTCGCCGTTTTTCCCTTTCAAAATCCAAACTTGGCAGCTCTATTTCTGAGCCGTTCACCGCAAGGCAGTGATGTCAAGGAAATCGGAAGCCGTGTGGAGCCGTGAAAATATGGAAAACGTGCAGGTCTGAACCAAAATATCTGGTGTGCTGTGTCGGGGAGGGGCGCCTCCCTCCTCACAACACTGCCTACCTCTCCACACTCCCTGGGAGAGTTCTTGCTGTTCCCTGTCAGGGTTCATCACAAAACCAGGGGCTCCCTTACTTTTCATCCTCAAAAATACCTTCGGGAGCCAAGCTGAGTTCTCCAAATTTACCTGGTGAGTCCGGATTTTGGGGAAGTGGCTTAAGCAAACGTGGCGTTGTGTTGGTGGCTTTAACCACGTAGACGGGTCCATGTGTCACTGATGTCACACTCCTACCATTTTAACGTACCCTTGGGGACGGTGGGGGCAATTTCTGAGCATTTGGGGGAGAAACCCCATCCCCTACGTGAAGAACTTAATAAAGGTAAGCCCGTTACCCCATCAGGCCGTTGGATTTTCCACAGCGAGTTTACTGCTGTCTTCTCTAACCTGACCCTCGCCGCGCACACCTGTCCCTCGCGCGAGAGGCCACATGGCCAGCGCCTCCACCTGTCCGCGCTGGGCCGAGCCGGGCCGGGCCTCACCTGTGCGGCCGGCGAGCCCCTCCCGGGCTCGGCCACCCACCCCGCGTCACCTGTCCACGGACTTCACTCCCTTCCCTCGGCCACCCAAGGGCTTACGGAAACGGGGAGAGGGGGGAGCGGGGTGCCCTCGGGGGGGCCTAGGGAACCCCGTCGCCCGGACTCCGGGGTCTGCGCTCCTAACCTCCGGGGCGGGGGTCCGGGACCCTCCCCGAGCGCCCCCCGGGGGGCCGGGCGCCAGGACGGGGGTCCGGGGTGGGGGGGTGGGGGCGGTGACATCACGCCGGGCCGTCGGCGGCGAGGGCGCCCGGGGGCGGGGACCGCGGGCCGGGGCCGGGGGCGGAGGAGCCCCCGCGCCGCACCCACGGGCGAGCGCGGCCCCGCGCCCCGCGCCCCGCGCCGGCCGGGCCGTGGGCGGCGGGCGGCGGGCTGCGGGCTGCGGGCCCGGAGCGCGCGGGCCGCGGGGCGGCGGGGCGGGCGGGCGGCGCGCAGGGCGATCCCGGAGCGGCTCCGGGAAATCCAGCCGGGTTTTGACTCCGATCGCCCACGGAGCCCGCAGCCGGCGAATGTAACAAAGAACAAGCGGCATGGCGGCTGGACCGGGGCGGGCGGCGGGCGGGCGGGGCCGGGGCGGCGGGCCGGGCGCGGGGCGCGGGGCGCGGGGCGCGGGCCGGGCCGGGCCGGGGCGGCGCGCGGGGGCGGCGGCGGGCGCGGGGCCCCGGGCTTTACCTGCCTGTGGAATGTGCAGAGCGGGCTCGGATCCGGACTCCGGGTTGCGATCCGCTCCGGAAACTGCGCAGCACCGGAAGCCGGGGGGCGGCGGCGGGGCATTGTGGGAGTTGTAGTTCGCGCGGGCGCCGGCGGCGCGGACGGGGGGCCGACGGAGAGCGGGCGGCGTGCGCGGGCAGCGGCGGGGCGCGGGCGGCGCGGACCCGGGGCAGCGAGCAGGTCGCGGGCGGTGTGGACGGGGAGTGGGAAAGCGGGCCGCGCGAACCGGGGGTTGTGGACCCGGGAGCGGACGGCGGGGGCTGGGCAGCAGGTCGTAAGCTGTGTGGACCGGGAGTGGGAGAGCGGATGATGTGGATTGGAGAGCAGCGAGGCGTGGATGGTGATGCGGGGGGCAAGGGCGGCGTGGACGGAGAGCGGCAGGGAGCAGGCAGTGTAGACCGGGCTTGGGAGAGTGGGTGGCGTGGCTCCGGACCGGGCTGGGAGAAGCGGGGCTGGCTCTGCTGCCCCTTCCCCGGAGGCGTGGCTGGTGTGACCCTGGCAGCGACGCATGACCATTGCAAATATCGATTCCACCCCTGTGCTGCACAAACCCACAGCCCACAGCTCCGGGGGCCCCTGTAAGTCTCTTCTGGTGGCTGCCGGAGCCATAATTTCTTTTGGGGGCGGGGAGACTTGGAAGAAAGGGTCGAATTTTTCGTTAAAACCTGTCTGAGATTTGCTGCCAGGTGGTAGTTCTGAAAAGAGCCAATAGTGTGCCCCAGTCCTCCTGGTCCACTCGGGGAACCCGCCCCGGAGCGCTTACAGTGCCCCCAACAAGCTGGGGAAGTACCAGAAGGGAGCGTCTGGACCCGGCAGGGTGGGCTCTTGAAATACACACCTTGACCCGTGTGATGCTGGAAGGTTTGGGAATACCACCACCCTGGCCAGGACAACTGAGGCCAGACTGTTCCCTGACTCTCCCCACCCTGGGGGCTCGGTGGCCTGCTGACTGCCCTCCATCAAAAGTGCATGCGGGCTGGCGGGCACCTGGGTAGATCGGTGGGTTAAGCCTCCGACTCTTGATTTTGGCTCAGGTCATGCCCCCCCCCCGGGGTGGTGAGATCCAGCCACACTTTGAGCTCTGTGCTGGGCTTGGAGTCTGCTTAAGATTCTCTCTCGCTCTCCTTGTGTCCCTCTCCCCCACTCGCCGGCTCGCTTGCTCTCTCTCTCAAAACAAAACCCCAAAACGTGTGGCCACAGAATGTTAGAAGGGACTAGAGGAGTCTTTTAGTCTCCGGAGCAGAGCAGTAAAACTGTCTTCTTCATTTCTGCCTGGCAGAAAGTTCCACTGATAAAGTGCAAGAAGGGATAAGCAGATGGAAAAAGGATTTGAAATTGACATCAGACAGGACTCATTTGCCTCCTACACGGGAAGCTCCTAGGAATCAACAGGAAAAAGGTAAAGAACCCAACAGAAAAACGGACAGTTCCCAGTAGAGGAAATACAACGGCTCAGGGCGCCTGGGCGGCTCAGTGGTTAAGCCTCCAATGTCAGCTCAGGTCGTGACCTCTCGGTCGTGGGTTCCAGCCCCGCGTCGGGCGCTGTGCTGAAAATTCGGAGCCTGGAGCCTGCTTCAGATTCTGTGTATGTGTGTGTGTGTCTCTCTCAAAAACAAACAAACATTAAAAAAGTTAAAAAAAAAAAAAAAGCAAGCAAGCAGGCATAGTGGCTCTTAAGCTTAAGCAAAGCTCTTCAACTGTACTGCTACAGGAGAAAAGGCAAAGTGGCAGCACAATCGTTTTCACCTGTTACATTAGCAGATTTGGCTTTTTGTAAAGCTTAGTAGCATTATTTTGAAGAGAGTGTATAAAATGAGCTGTCTCGTCCTTTCCTGGTGGGAGAATAATTTGGTATAACCCCCATGGGGGCCCTTGGTTAATATGGAAATTCTAAATGCATAGAGCCTACGGCACGGCAGTCCCACAAGCAGAAATGTGTTCTCAGCTAGACTCACTTGTATGAATGGGTATGTGTGCAAGCTTGGTGATAAGTGAGGGCCCATCGAAACGGCGTGGCAGGAAGGTAGAAGCCTGAGCGGCTGCCCAGGGAGCAAGCTGAGTGTGGCCCGGGTGCCCCGAGCTTCTGTCTCCGCCCTCCCTGACAATCTGCAGTGGCTTCCTGATGGCTTGTACTGTGGGGCTGAACCTCAGCCTGCCACACCTTTCTTGATCATCACCTCCACACCCTTCCCCTGCTCACACCCGCCCCAGCTGTGGAATCCCAACCTCCCTCCAGCCCTCTGTTCCTCAGTCACATCTTCAGGGTCTTTTGTACATATTCCCTCTACCCTGGAATGCTCTCTGGGGACTTTCCGCCACCGTCTGTCTCTTCAGCATTCGGGTTTCTGTTCAGTCCCCGAGAGCCGTAGACTGACCCCTGCAGCCTGCAGCTAACGCACACCCCTCCCCTCCCCCCGCCCCTCTAGTGAGCTCACAGTTCTCGAATGCCCAGGTGGCTGGCCGCCGAGGCCTCTGCACATCAAACACAGATAGGACAGCAGAGCAGAAACCTGTACAAGCAGAAGACCTGACCCCGTCTAAAGCCATTTCTCGTGTCAGTTTGTGCAGCACAGGGGTGGAATCGATATTTGCAATGGTCATCGCATCTTCAAAAGAATTCCCAACGGGTTCAGTATATTCCTTCTGTGAAAGTTGGAAGGATTAAGCTGCCTTTTAAGGCAGATTTATATCCAAGTTTTTTTTAGTGTTTATTTATTTGGGGGGGGAGGGGCAGAACGCAGAATCCGAAGCAGGCTCCAGGCTCTGAGCTGTCAGCACAAGAGCCCGACGTGGGGCTCGAACCCAAGAACCGCGAGATCCTGACCTGAGCTGAAGTCCGACGCTTAACCGACTGAGCAGCCCAGGTGCCCCTATATCCAGAATTTTAAAGTGTTTTTTTAAAAAAACTTAAAAAAAAAAAAACAAAAACATTGTTTCTGAAAGTGTCAAGTTTTATTATTTTTTAAAACGTCTATTTATTTTGAGAGAGAGAGAGTGAGTGAGCAGGGAAAGGGGGAGGGAGAAGATCCCAAGCAGGCTCCGTGCCACCAGCTCAGAGCCTAACGTGTGGCTCGAACTCCCAAAACCATGAGATCACAACCTGAGCCAAAATCAAGAGTCAAACGCTTAACCAACTGAGCCACCCAAGCATCCCTCTAATTTTACTCTTAAGAACAAAACAGTGCGGAAGGCTTGCCTTTAAAAAAAAAAAAAAAGAAAAGAAAAACCACATGTAGAGATGTTCCTTGGGCAGCTTGTGGCCTCTGACTCTGGATAGTGGTATTGCATCAGCGTCCTGTTTCCCAAGCACGACAGCTACTGGGTGTGTGATGTGGAGACGCCGTCCTTCTTGGAAAATGCACTCTGAAGAAGTCAGGGCGGAACACGATGTCTCCAGCACTCGATCAGTTGATCGCTAGATGATAGGTAGGTAGGTAAAGCAAGTATGCAAAGTCGGTGAATCTAGTTGCAGGCTATGTGGGTTATTCTGTAGGTGTGAAATTTTGCAAAATAAGTGGGGGGAATTAAAAATAAGTAAGCAATAGAGTTTCCGTTACCCTGAGTGGATTTTCCTAGGGCATAATCACCATGCCCTGTCGTCACTCCTCCCACCCTCCCCCCCCATCCCCCCCCTCCCCGCCTCCACCCCTGCCCCGGGACGATGGTCTCAGCCCAGACACTGGCTGCCTCCCACGTCGACTAACTAACATGGCTCATCAGCCCTGGTTTTTTTGTTAGTTGACTCCCTTCATACTAGACTTCATAAAAATAAATATCCTAAGTCACTTCTCTACACAACCTCTAGCTTTTCAGTCCGGCTAAGTGTTGCTCTCCAGATAAAGACAGCAATCTAATCAGCGAGTGACTTAATTCTCACTGTGTGCAAAACATTGGATGTCACTTGATAGTTTTCTTGCCCATCGCAGGGAGCTGAAAGTTTAGAAAAAGCCGACATCAGGCCGTAAGTCCTTGGTCTCTGCTTTTGACACAAGGTAGCAGGGACTCCCCAGCCAGACAGCCTGGGCTCACGTTCTGTTTTCTGCCACTTATCCACTGTGGAATCTTGGACAAGTTACTTAACCTGTCTGTGCCTCGGTTTCCTGATCTGTAAAGCTGAGGTAGGTCATAACTCACGGGGTTGTCTCAAAGAGTGTAAGAGTCACTAACCAGCTCTGGCACATAGTAAGTGCTCAGTCAATACACTTACCACCATTGTGATTCCGAGTCTCTGTCCCGCGTCCGCGTAAAATACCACGGAGCCCAAGGCACCCCAGCACCCAACTTGATAAACGCTGGTATCAGCGGTTGAATGCTTGGCACACGCAGGACACGACGGGACGGTTCGCAGCGTGGAGGGGTGGTGCGGAGCCGGGGTGGGCTGCGCTGTGCGCGTGGAAGTTGGTGCCTCTGGGGCGCCGTGGGAAGGGGGTCTGGTGTGGCAGCGTTCCCTTCAGCGCGGGCACCGTGCGAGGCCATCCATCCTGGTATCCGGGCCTCTGTGGTGCCTTTTCTTTTTTTATGAACCATTTGCTGATGCGTATGTCGGGCACTCAGTACCCGTAGGCGACCAAGGTCACAACGGCATGGTTTTGTCATAGCCGTGCCCTCCTTGGCGGGCTCTGTCCCCTGACCCTGCGCCCGGATGAGGGGGGCAGGATGGGCATAAGCAAACCTGCCAGATGTGCTTATATGGGGCTGGCTGCTGACCCTGGTCCTTGCTCCCTAGGTGCGCTGTCCTGAACCCTGGGGATACGCCCAGGAGCCAGCATAGGAGGCCGTGATCCGGGGTCAAGTGACAGGCACTTGGAAGAGGTGCCCCGTGCTCTGCGTCATCCTTGGCCGAAGCTGCTTCGCGGAGCAGGTGGGGCTTGTGTTCGGTTAGGTCATTAGAGCAGGGAGGGGTGCGTGCTGGGGACAAGGGGTGCACATTCACAGCCTGCAGGTGGTTGACGTGGATTAATGTGGGCAGAATACAGCGTGTGCCTCAAGGTGACCTGGTAAATCAGGGCAAGGCTGGCCTTCCAGCAAGCACATCTGGTCCAGCGTCAGCACAGAAAGGGCCGTGGTCTCAGACCGCCGGACGCCTCCATCCCCAACAAGACACGTGGCCACCACCTCGCCACGAGCAGAGCTGAGAATCCGAATCCGAGCCCCGGGACGGCTGGGGCTCTGCACAGGTAGACCGTCCCCCCCGACGGCAGAGGTATCAATCATCTGGGCCCCCCCTCCGTACCCAGGAGGGCCACCCTGAGAAAAGGTCGGGGTCTGTGCACCAGTTTCCCAAATGTCGCAGCACCCGGGCACAGCGGGGAAGCAGCCCAGATGCCTGCAGGGTTCGTGTGGGATCCGTCCATCTGTCTCTGCCCGGCTCCGGCCCCCGCCCCACCCGGTAACCACCACGGGCCCCAAGCCAGTGTGACACCATCCGTACTCTGAGCCCCACGCAGGAGCCTGCCCCACACTCTCCCGGATGGGCCTCCGCTGGGGCAGCGAGGACCACAGGAGCCGAGGGATGTACGCAAGACTGCGCCCAGAAGGCTGCGGGGCATCCTGCAGGGTCACCTCATGCCAGCTTCCGCCCCTGGAGGACCCAGGCCGAGCCGACCCTGACGGGTAGCACCCCCAACTGGCCAAGAGCAAAGCAAGGGGCGGCAGCAACGAGCGAAGGGCCCACGTCTTCTTTCACGCGGCCGACCGTGACGGGCGTGCGCACAGACGGCCGAGCACCCGACGGAACGTGACCCGGGCGCAGCAAACACTACTCGGTGTTAGTGTTCCATGTGCACGTTTATTTCTCTCAAAGACCGTTCGTGTTCCAGCCACACCTTCCGCGGTTTGGTGCAGGACAGTGACGTGTTTTTATTTTATTTTTTTAATTTTTTTTTTTTAACATTTATTTTTGAGACAGAGAGAGACAGAGCATGAACGGGGGAGGGTCAGAGAGAGGGAGACACAGAATCTGAAACAGGCTCCAGGCTCTGAGCCGTCAGCACAGAGCCCGACGCGGGGCTCGAACTCACGGACCGCGAGATCATGACCTGAGCCGAAGTCGGCCGCTTGACCAACTGAGCCACCCAGGCGCCCCAGTGACGTGTTTTTAAAGTGCTACTGCGGAATACGATCGCCGTCGGGCAGAACCATCACCACGCTCGATCATCAAGCGAGACCCGGCCACGTGCCTGGAAAACCATGCGTTTTCTTGTTTTAAAAGAAAAATCTAGCTTTGATGGGACACTGGGGTGAAACACCACAAGCCTAAATCACAAACGGTACGTTCCGGACCAGCTGGGAGCGGGGTGGACTGGGCAGGGGGGCGCATTCCGGACGCCTCCTCACGCATCCAACGGGAGTGCTGAAGAAAGGGACCCGGAGGGAACCTGAGTGCTCTGCAGGAAGTGGCAGTGTGAGTGTGCCCGTGCCACATGCTTTGGTGATCAGGCCTGAGCAGGTTTGGGACAGTGGAGACGGGGGCCTGGCATCCGGGTCTACACCAGCGCGAGACCCGTTTCCCACCCGGCAGAAACGTCCTGACTTGCAGCGACTGCCGGCTTGTGCCGCGAGGCTTCGAGACTGTGACATGCGAGACTATTATGTGGAACCCCCCCCCCCCCCCCCCCCGCTGGTGGCAGCGACAGAAGTTAATCTGTCCCTTTCTGCTCCAGAAGAGAATGTGCCAGGCCTCTCCGGCAAAACCCATCAGAAGTCTAGACGGACAGCGACTGGCCAGGTAGCCACCAGCAGGAATCAAGGGCTGGTCTCCAACTTAAACTGGAGGGTCGGTTTACGTAAAGTGCTCTGTCCAAACCTCCTTCTTCACAGCCGGTTTTCAGCCGGGACAATGAGATCGCTGCTTCTGTTCTCGCTGCGCTGATCACACGCGCGCGAGGCTTCCCTGCGTGCCTCTGCAAAGGTCACGGGCACAGCCCCGGACCGGGCAGTGCCAGAACCAACGTGAGCACCCCGTTCCTGGCGTACAGGTGCTCCACTCAGACCTTAGCGTCCAGAAGAAACCGCTTTGGACACGCCAGTCTGCAAAACAGCCCGGAGGCCAACAAAAAAGTCCTCCAGCCGCTAACGCACAAGGGAAGGGAGGAAGGCTTTACAAACTCGTATGTGTAGTCCTCGGTGTGTGACCTTAATCGGTGTTTAAGTTCACAGTGTTCGCATTCGCATGAATCCCTACGCGGGAAAGCGCAGGCCTGGATAAGCAGCCACGGAAGAAGCGTTCACAGTATCCACAGGACCCGTTTTCCCGCTGCCCGACCCTCACGCACGCTCCCGCCCCCTATTTTCTCTTAAACTCCCTGCTAAGTCCCTGTCCTCTGTGACTTCAGGAAGGGCCCTCGGCTGGAGAAGACGTGAGTGCGTCTTGAGGAGGGGCTTCTGGGCCTTGATCAAGTATACGGGGCTCTTGTGTGCCGGACAGACACACGGACACACGGATCTCCTGGACGCCACGCTCCCCCTTTTGTGTGACGGTCCCGCTTCACACGCGGGACAGATGCAGCCCGCCTGTCACTTGCCCGCGACCCGGGAGGGGCTTCAAGTCACCAGGAAGTGGAAAACGCAGAGCCCTTAAAAGTTAAAACGGTGAACAAAATCCTCGTGGGGTCAGTCAGGAATGGGACATTTTCTTGTTTTGAGCGAGAAAGCTCCCGCGTAAAGCTCGGAGACCATCGCGTGGCATGGAGTTGATCTGAACCGCAAAATCAGACAGAAAACCGAGGCCCAGAACATCGTCTTTAAAAACAGCATATGGTGAAGAAAGCCATTTTACGGTCACTTGATTAATTCCTGGGACACGGAAAAAAATTTTTAAATACGTATTTTTAAGTAGAATTCGTAACGTAGTCTTCTAATCTCTCTCCCTCGAGAAAAAGGGGGGGGGGGAAGTTCTATAATTTTGGTTTTCGAAGAGGTTCCTGCGTGTCAGTAGCTCTCTCACCCCTGAAACACCAGTGTCAGGAGAAACAATGTTTGTAGGAAGGAGTCCCCCCAACTTCCTATCTGTGACAGAAGTCAAGGCTTCATAAATGGCCTTTTAAATCTTATTGGAACAAAGTGAATCTTACTGAACCATCAAAGCCTTCCACACAGATGACCACGGCCCTAACAAGCTCGTCCCCGCGAAGCGTGCATTCAGGAGGCACCGGCCAGCGTGCAGGCCCGTGGAGAGACGCACGGGCGAGGCATGTGGTCTGAAGGGCACACGGGGATACGGACACCGGGGGCCACGCTGAGCTTTTCTTCCCACTGGAAATCAAAGCAGGCGTGTGTCCCCTCCAACACGCGTCAAGCACTGTTCACAGAATTCTGGAGAGCTCCCGGAAGCATGCGAGGCAAGTTTGGCCCATTTGTTACTATTCAACTTAACTTCCATCCCTAAGCCTCGCACCTGAGACCTAGAATGATTTTTCTCTTTTGTCCCAGAAGTACTTTGTTTCAGCTATTGGCAACATTTGGCAAACTAACATCGGACTAAAGAAAAAAAAAAAAACCCGGTGTGGGTGGTCACCGTGTTCCGTTAGCGGTCACTTACTGCCCCGACTTCATTCCAGAGGCCCCTCCCTGCACTCCCGTGTGGCAAGTACCCCAGCAGGGCAGGGGGAAAAAAAGCCAGGAGTTGACGGCCCCGTGGGAATCCTGAGCGCTTCTGAAACCACAGAGGAGACTGGAAAGACCACGTGGGAACTCACAGGCCTCCCATTTGCGAAGGAAACACAAGAGTGCACAGGAGAGATCTAGTGTTTGCATACTTTTCAAGTTATATGGCTAATATCAAAGGCAACTATGCTCCTACCTTTGTCACAGTGTCTCCATCACCACCACGATGTCTCTACTGACCCCCAATCCCGCCTCCGTCCCACCTCTCCGCACTCGGGGCCAGCCGCACTGTGTTACTCTGAGCGGCCAGTCAGGACAGGTGACCCATCCGTTCCAGTCACAGTGACAGCATGGAGGGGCACCTCCTCTTTGCGACGCGGTCCGGGCACGGACCCGAGATAACACGCGTCGGAGCACAGAGTGGGTGAGGTGGAGTCCCCCTCACCGGCCCCGTCACTGTCCATTATTGGAGGTTCTCCAGTCCGTTATGCAAGTCTCCTAACGTTTGACTTCAGCTCTTTGACCTGAGCGCAGCCCTTTGGCATCTGACTTGGTGAGTTTTCTCTGGGGAAAGCCTCCTGGCTGGAGACGCGGATCTTCGTCCCCCTTTACAGGATGGCAGTACGACCCGGCCGGACGGGGCGGCCGGCTGACAGCTTGCAGCTCTCTTGCTGCGTCCCAGGGGTGCTTAGGGGGGCACGCGTCTTCCCGCGTCCTGGTGGGGGAGGCCGCCGGCCGCGGGGTCCGCCGGGGCCCCGTTCATGGCGTTCTTGCTTCTGTGCCTGGAGAGGAGCTTCTTGTTGAGGATCCTGGTGAGCGTCACCCCCTTCCTCCGGGCCCCCTCCGGCTGCTGCAGGAACACGAGGTCGTTGTGCGACTGGCTCATGCCAGGGTCCTTTTGTTGATGTCGCCGGCGGAAGAACAGCTTTGCGCCCTTCCTTAAAATCCCTCCTGGAAGAGGAAAGCAGAGGGGGGCGGTCAGGTGGGCTGAGGAGGAAACGCCGGGGCCACTAATCCAAGTGGAAAAGACAAGCAAGGAGGTTCGAACTACTCTAATGAGCAGTTTCTTCCATGTGCTGTCACTATCCACACGGGAGGGAAACGGCCGGAATCTGGCCCGGACCACATGTCAGAGTTTTCAGGATGAAAAGACTTGGAGGGGCGCCCGGGCGGCTCAGTCGGTAAAGCGTCTGACTCTGGATTCCGGCTCAGGTCATGATCTCACAGATTGTGAGTTCGAGCCCCGCACTGGGCTCTGTGCTGACAGCACGGAGCCGGCTTGGGATCCTCTCTCCCTCTCCCTCTCTCTCTCTCTCTGTCTGCCCCTCCCCTGCAGCTTTGAGCTGTCCCTACCTCGGGTCCCCTGGCCACTCACTCTCCTGAAGAAGTGCTGTGTGCCCCCGAAAAGAGGGTCCCGCTATTAAAACACAAAAACGGTCTCTGAGAACAAGGGTATCCGCTGTCTTAGGAGAGTTAAGATCTCTTCTTTCGGGGAGTAAGATGTTGTTTCACTGCAGACCCCACCGTACGTGCCTCGGGCTGTCGTGAAATGTCTGTTTCGGGCTTGTTTCTGACTCACAAGACCTCAACTTTGTGCGGCTCGACCTGCCTGCGGGATGTCAGCTAGCGGAACACGGAATACAAAAACAGCAATGGCAATGACTCTTCAAAGACCCAGGGCGAGCTCGCGTAGCAACGGGGCCCGGAACCCACTACACGAACTCCCTCCAGCATGCTGCTGCCCGGGCCCCCCCAGCAGGGTCCGGGAGCCTTTCGGGCCAGCCTGTGGCGCTCCTCGCGTGTGCATGTAGGCGTGGAGGGCCTCTGGAGGAGGAGCCTTGTGGCTCTTTGGCAGTCGACTATTTTCCTGACCGAGCCCGCGGATGCTTCGGTAGCCGTGACATAGACCAAAGCCACTGGCGTCTGTCCAGAGGGGACGAAGGGCGCCTGCTGGCTCTCCCACGTGAAATGCGTGTGGACGGCGGTGGAGTCTGGCCCCGCTCTGTCTGTGGACAAAGCAGCACGCCCGTGACTTTAAGGGCTCTTAATTGGATCTGGGGCCAAGGGAGAACTTGCCCTTGGCTCTGTCCAGGCTCAGCCGCAGAACAAGGCTCGAGAGCCCCAAGGTATAGGCTGAATGTCATCTGATCGGAGCTGCCGGAAAGATCTTTTGGTTTTTTTCCATTTTCTCTTTGGATATAGCCAAACAGCCTATTGGGAAGAATCATGGGGACGTTTCTACAACTGTCTAACGCGGAGAGGCTGCGTGCGGGGGTTTCCCGGACCGCGGGAAGGGGAGTACAGACGTGTGAGCGGCTTCACTCCTGCCGCGAGCCTGAGGTGCCGCATCTGGGGACCACGAAGGTCCGTTCCCAGAGCTGTTCCAGTCCCCCTAAGAATGCAGCGTATCGTGAGAAGTCACCAGCTAGGGTGTGTTATGGCACCAACCGCGGCCACCAACCGGACTGGACTTTGGCCAGCGGGGGGCATTACACTGGTACCTGCTGATTAATTACCCCGGCATGGCGACAGGCTCCAGCCAGAGGGTCGCAGGGGCCGAGGAAGTGTTTCTGACACGGGGACCTGCTTTAGGTTGAGCGTGGGGCCCCTGAAGGGCATATTAATGTGGGCTCTCACCTGGAACGGAGGAGGGGAAGGCGGGATCCGTTCCGTTAACTTAGAGTGCTCTGACCCCACGCCCCCGGTTTCCCCAGGGGAATGGAAGCCCAAGGGGGGCAGGCTGGCCCCATCCCCGGGTCAGCTGGAGGCCAGCAGTAACAGGTGCTGTCCTGGAGGGCCCCGTCTCCTAAGCCCGTCCTAGGTGTCCCCGCACTGGAATTTGGTCTGGGGTCTGGAGCCAGGGTCTGAGGTGTGAGCAGGGGTGCCGTTATGGGTGGGGTCGCGTCCCTCCAAAATTCCTGCGTTGGGGTCCTAATCCCCAGCACCTCAGAATGTGGCCTTATCTTACAGACGGGGTCCTTACAGAGGTGATTAATCCACAGGGCGTCAAGGCAGGTACCACACCAGCGTGGCCGTGCCCCTACAGAAAGAAGAGATGCGGACGGGCACGCCCACGGGGAGCGTGCCAGGTGGAGGCAGGGATGGGGTGACGCTTCGATAAGCCAAGGAAGGCCAGAGACACTGACAAACACCAGGGGCCTGGCGAGATCATCCTGGCCCACAGGAGCCACCAGCCCTGCCCACGCCTCGACCTCGGGCTTCTGGCCTCCAGAGCTGGGGGGACTGTCCATTGCTGAGCACAAGGCTGTGTGGATCGCAAGAGGCCAGCCCGCCCTGCAGGGCACAGCGTCTGGTTCTCGAGAAGCATGGGTTTGCACCAGATTCCGAGGGAAACCTGAGCGCGGGGAGAGGCAAGAGGTAGGTGTTCAGATTCCCTCAAAAGGGAATCGGCACGTTGTCAAGCAATCCCTTTAACTCGTTTCAATGAAATCGCACTTGAAATAACTAAATTCGAATTCTTGCCATATCACGATGGCATATGAAGGACCCCCAACCTGTGAATAAAACTGGAAAAGCAGAAAGATCTGTGTGCCGTAGTCACTTTGAACGGTCCTGCCGGCCGTGGTCTGTCCCACAAGCGAAGCTCTGCTCCCGTGCGTCCCACAGATGGGGCCCGTCGCGGGGTGTTTTCTGTCCTTCCGGGCCCCAGGCAAGCTCTCAGAACAGGGCTGCTGTTTTGTTAAATAGGACTGTTCCAAATCAATACCAGAACCGATGATGTCCTGGGTCCCCTGGTAAAGTCACTTGGGGGTCTCACCAAACCTGTCTTCTCTAACTTGATAGGACTGGTCACGGCTTTATGGGGATAATACCTCCTGCTTGGATGGAAGGGCCATGTGAAAGGAGGGACTGAGGTTTGCAGATCTATATGCTGGAGCCCTGCTTCTGTCTCCCAGAGACCTCTGAGAGAGATCTCCTCCCCAGCGGTGACATGCTCTGCCCCACTAAGTGGGCCCCAGTGCAGAAAGCCTATGTTCTCACACCCGGCTCCTCTGTGCTCCTGAGGACGGTGTCTGAGCTGGCCGGGGGGGGGGGGGGGGGTCACACCGCCCAGCAGTGGCCAGCAGGTGTTTGGTAGAGGGCGCATCCGTGGTGGTCACCAGGGGGGGCCTCCAGAGAGTGAGATAAGTCTCAGCTCCCAGAGGCGTCACAGAGCACAGCCCTGCGCTCCAACGCGGGCGTGGACAGGCTTTCCGGAACCACATAGATCCCGAGAGGCGTGCTGGTAGCGTGTGTCGGGCAGGACGTTTTAGGGACACACGGCCGTCTCCAGATCCACGGTTTAACTCCTCAAACGTGAGGAGTAGCCAGAGCAAGCAGAGATCATCTCCTCTGCATTTCCAGATAAAAACGTCAAAGCCTGTTGAGCCTCGGGCACACGTCACAGTTACCCTCGGGGTAAATAATGACGGAGGAACAAAGCCACACGTGTGGCACTGACTCCTGCACTCCGCGGTGGCGCGAGGGGCACCGGACTCTCCCGTCAGCTGAGAAGTCACGCCGTCTGGAGCTCCCTCACCTCACCACGGCCGTGCGGCTGTGTCTTCTGTGTCAAGGTGGCCAGTGTGCCCAGGGATTCAGTCAGACCCTCATCTGTTAGGTGAATGCACTCGGCAGGTGTGGGGGTAACACCTGCATTCAGCTATCCTGGACTAAAGCACATTACCCCGGATGATGTGGACGGGCCTCCTCCAATCAACTGAATGCCTTAGGAGCCAACCCTGAAGGGCTCTAGGAGAAGAAGGGCTGGTCCCCTGCCCGCCGGCCCCGCCCACAGATTTCAGACTGTCAGAGCCCATAATCGCGTGAGCCAGTTCCTTGAAATGTAGAACTGATTGGTGCCATTCCTCTAGAGAACTCTGGCTAAGACAGTAACTAAAAGTTTGGTATGTGACGCTTGCCTCTGGGCCCCCAGAACCCGTCCCCTTCGCTGATGGGGAAGCTCACAGTGCCCAGGCCAGAGGAACTGGAGAAGTCTGGATTTCATAAGCCCCTTTTTTCCAGATTAGCTCAGCCACACCAGCAGTCAGGAGGCAAGACTCAGACCTCACCCACACTTTAAAGATCCCTTAAGGACAGAATCTGGAGAGAAGATGTGCAATGTGAAACGAATAGCCAAACGCTTAAAGGGGGGGCAGAGAGGAGAAAAATCTTTCCCTGGTTCTAACAAGGTTAAAAAAAAAAAAAAATCACAAAAACACTGAAAAGTAAATAGGAAGAAATTTGAAGATGATTATTCTCAATTATAGCTTTACTAGAGCAAATGTTTGCAAATCTATGCTTGTCTGTCTGCACAGACCCTAACAGACACAAATAGCTCCGTGAAGAACCCATCTCAAAATCTCATACGTAAGAAAGCAATCACCAAAAGCCACCTTACACATTGTAGTTTGCTGCCCAAAGAACAGCTTCTGAGTTCAAGCTAAACCCCACATAGTCTGTTTATAAGCGACTGCTTGTTAGAACCAGAGCTCCGCTAAGGGAAGGGGCGTATGCAAGTCACAGCGAGCGAGGCTGCGTGCCCCCCACCTAGGGGCACAGCGCCCGCGCCCCACCCGCGTAAAGTGCTGTACCAACCCAACCAGGCCACTTCTACGGAGGCAACTGCGAACACACACTGGAGAGGGACAGGAAAATAAAAAGGAAGGGAAGGGAAGGGGGAGGGGGTCGGCTTCCTGCTGTTACAAAATACGCTACTCTCGCGGCGAAACCGCACCTAATTTAAAAATACGTACATAAGACAAAAGTCACTTACTGTGTAGGCAATCAATTCTGGTTGGCACAGCGATCCTCTTAAGTTAGAGGCAATGACCGCGAGGGGACGAGAAGGAAGAGGTCAGAGGTCAAAAGAAAAGTGCGCGGGAGCAAGACAAGAATGACAGACAGTGAGTTCCAAAGCGCCGTGCCCCACGTGCGCGTGAAGTGACTGGGAAGGACGTCTGGCAAGAGTCTGGGGGCTCGGATTGCTTTTTTTTTTCTTTTTTTACTTTTTAATATTTATTCGTCAAAGTCTCCATCGATACTTTGGTTCCTACTCATGGGGGAATACACACGGCGTAACCTTTGCCGTCTTGAGCGTCTCTAAACACGCGGCCACGTTAAGTAAATTCACATCGTGCAGCACGGCCACATCGACCCCGTTAAGCTAGAAACAAGCCCACGCGTGGGGATAAACTGGCTCACAAGACAGACATTTCCAACCCGCGGGGTTCCAGAACTCTAAATATGCTGGCAGGTCTTGGAAATCTGTGCAAACCCACACAGGTAGTTCTTGGGCCAGACACTAACCTTCAGTTATTTAATGTAGAAACGAGAGGAAACCCCACAGAGCCACTCCCTGGATCCCCAGTGTTGAAAACTGGTGCAACACAAAAGCTATTTGGCATCCGTTAACACATAACTGTCCAACGTCTCACGGAGATGCTGTGTCCAAGTCGCTGGCACTTAGGTCCCCAAGAGTGCCCTTCTTGAGGGGTGCCATCAACCTGGCCAGTGGCGGGCAAGGAGAAGGGCGGCCATGGAAGGGATCCCATGGGAAAGAACCTTCTGGAGGGAAAAGCAGAGGAAGGAGGAAGCGACGGGTGAGGGTAGGGTGGTCTCTGAACGGACTCGGGGCCGGCGAGGCGCGGCTGCCGGGGTTGACGCGGGAGGGCAGGAGGGCAGGCTGGGAGGTTGGGGCTCCGTTGAGAACAGGCAGCAGACTGCTGGCCACCGGGAGAAGGAAGCGAGAGGAAGGGGCGCCCCACCCTGCACCCCCTTTGCTACCCCACCCAGCGCTCGCGGCCTTCCTCCGGTCCAGGGGGGCTCCCTCGGGCCGTGCTGGCCCCAAGGGCAGGCCAGAGGGGTGTGTATGCGCCTGGCAGACCGACAGCCCGGAACCTGGCCTGCGCCTTCTGAACAGGAGCGAGGGAGCTGCCAGAGGGCAACGCACAGGTCACCCAGGCTCAGCGCAGGGGGCACTTAGCGGCCCGGGGTCCGATCTTCATCCCCTGGCTTAGAAATTCTGTTCTCCTTCCCTCTTTCCTTCTCCTGGCTTCCAGCCGCTCCCCACGTGTGCCCACCCTGCTTCGGCAAGCAGGGGCCTCGTGGGGACGCACGAGAAGCAGACGGGAGGGAGTGGGTGGGGATGAACGCAGAGGCCTCCAGCCGGGTTCTCAGCCCCGACAGCACGGACACAGGGCCACGCACCGCCACGAGGCGGCCCATCCTGCACCCCACGGGGCTCCGAGCTGCACCCCGCCCGCTGCCTGCAGCACCCCACTCCCAGCTGTCTCGGGACGCTCGCCGGTGTCCCCTGAGTGGGGGGCACAACCGCCGGGTCTGAGAACCACCGGTCCCGGCAGCAAGAATGGGGTGGGGGGGCGGGGGCAGTGGGAGACAGCCACGGAGCAGCTCACGGGGGTCCCCGACCTCAGGAGTGACTGGGACGTCTGCGTTCTCAGCGGGGCAGGACTTGGCGCTGAGGTGCACCCACGACTCCCAGCTCGGATCGGGCACCTGCTCCCACCCTGTCTCTGCACCGGGGGCCCCTTGCCACTGCCCGGGGGGTGGGCCCACCCTCGTGCGCCGAGGAGAAGCTGAGCGCAGGAGGCGTGACGCCTCCCGTGGAGAACGGACCTCAAGCCCCCAGACTGCGTTCGCTCAGAAGGAACCTTTACGTCACCATCGTGCCGAAGCGCTAAGTACAACTGAGCACGCTGAAGAAATGTACAAGTTAAAGCCCCGATTTAGGGCTAATGGAAAACAACGGATTATTCTAATGATGTGATTCCTCGGCCCTACACACACGTTAAGTTGATGGTCGTCAACTTAAAACTGACCCCAGTTTCTGGGGTATTCCTCTCGCCCTGGGCCCTAGCAGGTCCGAGTGCTGGGGTCTGCCCTGGTTTTAGTGAAGGGAAGAGATTGAGACACAATGAACAGGTGCGCATCTGCACAGCCGAGGGAAGCCGGGTCTCTGGCGGCTACGTGTGGCGTCTCTTTGGCCCCACTGTGGGATATGACCCCCTCTAAATGCTCTAGATAGTTCTACTGGGCGGGGGTGGGGGGCAGAGAGAGAGAGGAAGGGGGCCTCTAGGCATGACCACAAGCTGTTCGCCCCACCCCCCCCAATGCGGAGAGACGGAAGGATTCTCAATGTGGCTCCTGCCCAGAGGCTTAATCGGGCCCCAACCTCCTACACAGGGGTGCTCGCTGGGGTGGGGTGCTGAGGAGGGGGTGGGTTTGCGCAGGGGAAGGGAAGCGGGTGATGGGAACCGAAAGTCAGCTCAGAAACTGGCAGGAGAGATCAGCCGTCGGGTGGGGCGGGTGGGGGGGGGGGTGGGCACAGGTACCTTTATGCTTCTTGGCAGCATCCGGCTCTGAGACACTCAGGGAGCTCTCCGACAGCTCGTCCCCATCGGGGTCCAGCGGGGCCTGGCTGTCCCACGCCGGGGCCTGTGACTCCTGGTCCAAGTCCCAGGAGCCTAGCTCGCGCTCCTGGGGCTCCGGGGCCGGCGGGGCCGGGGCCGGGGCCGGGGCCGGGGCCGGGGCCTCTTCCTCCTGCGGGGCAGAGACGGCGGCCGCCCCCGGAAGGGACGGGGGGTCCTCCTGGGGGGTGCCATCCACGGAGGCCGCGTAGTCCAGCATGAGGGCGGCGGCATTGTCCTGAGATAGCGAGGTCTGTCCCGGGACAAGAGAAAAAAGCCAGCATGAGGGACGACGGCAAGGACACACGGAAGGAGGGCCGGCACGGAAAAGCCCGGAAACCTCTGTCCAAACATGCTGGGGGTGATTCCAAAGAGTCAGAAGTCGCCCGCGGCTTGTCTTCCAAGGGGGCGGCAACTGGGTTTCCAAGGGACTGAAGTGCGGTGACTATGTGTCTCCGCTCACAGCAGAGGGTCGGGGCCCCTGGTGCCAGGGGCCCTTCACACGTGGAGGGGCATCGAGGAAGCAGACACCCTTCTCCAGCCTGCGGGAGGGAGAGCACTTCCTTCTAGGAGGCGGACAGCCCGCTGGAGGGGGGGCCACGGGACGTGGGCCACAGATTCTGTCTTCACACTTATCCTACAGGATTTTGTTTTCTGCCGGCAGAAATTGCTCAGCATACATGTCGTAGCCTGAGAATCCGGGGTGCTCCTCTCAGCCGCGGGGCTGGGTGGCTGCAGGGCGGGAAGGTGGTTGCGAGGGGCCTGGGGCGGGCCGCTGTCGGATGCCCACACCCTGCTGGCTTGTGGTGTGCCCACTGGCTCAAGATGGGACAACCTGAGCGTCCGTAAAAAATCGTAACTGCAGGGGGTTGGATATGTTAAACGTGCAGACCCTTGGGCTCCTAAAGAGCCACAGGAAGCATAGAAGACATGGTCAGGAGACCCTGTGGGTCCCTCACATCCGGCCCGGACTCAGGAGAACGCAGCCTTTGGGCCTTGGCCCTTCTGGGGACGCCGTCGCCCCCTGCTGGCTGAGGCCAGAAGTGCACTCAGGAAGCCCAGAGAGGCCCCCACCTGGGGCCTGGGGCCTCGGGGGCCGTGTCAAGGCTGCCCGGCAGGCGTGGCAGCTGGTACGTGAGCACCAGCCACCGAGGCCCCGAGTACAATGGCAACACTGGTGACGCACCTCTGGCACCTGCCACGACCCACTGCAGCACGACTTCTAGACCCGCCACGCTCACAGCCTCCGAGCACCCCCCTCCGCGTTCAGAACGTCGTCTTCCTCGTCCCCCATGACTTCCTGGTCTCCCAAACGCCCCTCCGTGGCACACGTTTTCCTGGCCCATCTGAGATGTCAAACACGAGTACGGGGCTGAAGCGTGGCTCCCTGCCCCGAGGGGCCGGCCCCTCTGGCACCCAGCAGGGCAGGAGAAGGGAGGGAGTGGAGACCGGGGTACATTTTAGACAATCTGCACGTCTCTCTGGCTGCAAAAGGCACAAACACTCGCTGCAAAAAAACTTCAATGGTCTGGAGGCGTGCGACGTGGGAAGTGGACGCTCCCCGTCATCGACCAGCGAGAGGGCGGAGGCTCGGTCCCAAAGGGGCCCCCCCGGCCAGAGACCTTCGAGCTGCCTCATCAACGGGACAAGCTGCATCCACACGACGCCGTGAACGACCCGCTCGCTGGGTCAGGAAGAGAACCTGCCATTTGCACGGAACTTTCCGGATGTCGTCAAGAGCTCAGGCTACCTTCCCCAAGGAGGAAGCCAGCCCGCCGACAGACGCAATCCGCCCCCCCCTGCCCCGCCCCCACCAGCGCATGGCCGCACCTTGGAGATCCCTGATATGATGATGGTGCTTTTCTTCCGCGGAGACTTGACCCTCAGCTTCGAAGACTCGCTGAGCTGGCGGATGGCGACTTCTGCCACGGGGTCCGAGCCATTCAGAACCAGGAGCTCTGCGGGAGGGAAGGCAGCACTGAGCATGTGCACACACGCCCCCTGGAGACTGCTAGGCCTGACGGAAATGGTCCCCAGGCAGAGGTCGGCAGATACCTTCTGGAAGGGGCCAGAGCCTAAATGGTCTAAGGTTTGTGGGCCGGCGGGTCACCGGGTCCCGGCCACTCACCGCTGCCTCTGTAGGGTGAGAGCAGCCAGAGCCCTGCCAGGCTGGGCTCTGAGGCTATTTATGAGCAGAACCAGGGCCAGATTTGGCTCACAGACCACCCTCGGTCCACAGCTGCTTCTGGAAGGTTCCACGTACTCACTGACGCACGCTTACTCAGATCCCTGCGTTTTCTTACACGCCAGTCATACCTCCGCAGGGTTGACGAGAAACAAGCAGGTAGGCTGAGAAACAAAAACACCTCTAACCTTGTGGAAGATTTGAACTCCGGAAGGCAATGAGGCTGCCCCTTTTCCCTCCCGAGGGACTCAGCACCTAGCATTCGCGTGAGCCAGTTGGCCAAGGCAGCTCCGTCCCGTGGTTCCTACCAACCCCACCGCCGGCCGCTGTCTGTGGGATGCTTAGCACCTGGCAGGTGCGGTACAAAGGGCTCCTTGCACATTGTTTCGTACAGCCATCCCGCAAACCCCAAGAGCCAGGTGCCTTTTTTATCCCCACTGGAGACACGGGGGACCGTCAGGGAGCCAGGGAGGCTGCAGAACCGAGAGGCTCAGCAGGTCTCAGGCGCAAAGCCGGAACGCGTAACCTGACTGAAGTAGCTCCCGTGACGCCAGAGTCAAACAACGAGGCCATTAAAGGGGCAGGAACGTGTTCACAGGAACACCTGCCGCCTCGGTTTCGGCTGTGGCCCGAGGACAATTCCAGAGGACGAAGCCAAGGGCCAATGAGGCCAAGAGTGGCCTGGCCACGGACCCACAGTGAGAAGGGAGAGGGTGACAAGAAGGGGTGGGGTGAGGATCCCCCCCCACCCCACCCCAGGAGAGAGCTTCACTGTCCCGCCCAACACCCCACGCCAAGCCCGGAGGTTCTGAGCTGTCTTCCGAAGTCCCATCAAAGTGCCAGGGGCGCCCGAGAAAGTCACTAGGACACCTGCGGCACAGGGAGCTGACCTCGGGGCCGGCCCCACGGCCCATGCACCAGATGGGGAGCCCACCATGGAAACGTCAGCCCGGGCTCCTTTAAAAAGGGATCCCCGTGCAGGTGAAGGTGTCCCCGCGGTCGCTGGAGCACACTGCCAGGGGCAGGGAAGGGGGCGTCAGGAGCGGCCAGCACGGCAGGGACACTGCGTGCGTCTAGGAAGCTGCATTGGGGGAACCCAGCGGTTTGCAGAGAACCACGGAAACAGGGACGGGGCTGAGGGAATACGAAGAGCTCCCTGCCCCTGTCCCCTCCTCCCTGTCCCCTCCTTGACCGCGGCAAGATCAGACACAGGACTCAGGGAATGGGGACAGGTGCCCGCCTGCCCCTTCTCTGATGGCAGGTCACACCCGAGCCAAGGGAGAAAGCCTCATCCCCAGAGTTAGATCGCGCTTTGATCTAGGGAGACGGTGAAACCCACCTCTCCAAAGACGCCGATTACCTGAAAGTGACCATAAAAATGGGAAATTTGCAGGCAGGGGTCTGGGGGAAACCACTCCTAACAAACAGCTTTTCGGGGACAGCGGGAGACAAAAACAAAGCCGCCTTTACCTGCGCCCTGCTTATTTTATGATGTTCACAGCACTGGCCCACGGGGCAACAGAAAAATAATGCTCGAAAGTTTTATAAACTGGGCTTTTACGTTTATTTTGTTAAAGCATCTGCTAAAACTAAATGCCACTCCTGGTCTCTGGCTGGCTTCCCTTTCCGCTTTCTCCTAGTTTTTCTCCTTTTACTGGAAAAAGCTCCTCCCAAACTCTGAAAAGGAAATGCTGACCTCGGGGCAGATGCGAAAGGCGTGAGGGAAGAGGCCAGGAGGAAGGAAAAGGCGGTGAGCACGCCCGTTACCTGTGTCCGAAGAGGAGAACGTCTTACTGACAGGGGCGCCGTGACAGGAGACGGCTTGGACAGAGATGTCCTTCTCAATGACCTTCACCTTGACAGGTGTCTTCAGGGGAGACTCTGCCAGAGGAACATCCTGGTCATAAGAGGGGCCCCAAAGCCGTCTGAACCTACAGTTTCCGGAAAGTGAAATCACATCTCTCGCGCCAACGCCGTCCGGGCAGTTGGAAACGGCCAGGGCAAACCTTCAGATCGTTGCACGATCTCATTCTTTTTTGGGGGGGTGGGGGGGGTGGGAGGGGTGGGGAGGGAGAACCCAGGTTTCAGTACAATTTCAGAAATTAAGCCAGAATTTCACATTCTGTTTTGTATTCACGAATGGGGCCAGGCAACCTATTCTGGGAAGATAACACATCTGTGCGAACAGACGTACAGCCCGAATAAAAGTTAGTGACCCATGTATACAGAAGTTGTCCCTACGGCGGAGGCTGAGGGGACCGGTGCAGGATCCAGCTGGATCTAAAATAATGGCACATCAAGCCTGCGAAAGAATGATTTTCGGGGCGCCTGGGTGGCTCAGTCGGTTAAGCATCCGACTCTCGGTTTCGGCTCAGGTTGTGATCTCACGGTTCGTGAGTTCAAGCCCCGTGTCGGGCTCTGTGCTGACAGCATGGAGCCTACTTTTTTTTTTAATTTATTCTATTTTTGAGACAAAGAGAGGGAGAGACAGAGTGCGAGCAGGGGAGGGGCAGAGAGAGGGGGAGACACGGAATCCGAAGCAGGCTCCAGGCTCCGAGCTGTCAGCACAGAGCCTGCTTGGGACTCTCTCCCCCTCTCTCTGCCTCTCGCCCGCTCACATGCATGCACGCTCTGTCTCTCTCAAAAAATAAATGGACGAACTTAAAGACAAAAAAGCTAAGCAGAAGCCCTGCCGGTTCCTGCTCCTTCTGTGCCACGAGAGCGTCTTAACCTCGCTCCCTGCGGCACCCTGCTGGCCGGGGGGCCACGGCGCCCGGGGGCAGCGTGACTCCAGGCCGGGGGCCGACTCTTCATTCTCACCCGAGCTCAGCGGGGACGCCCTCCCCGTGTCGACACGCGGCTTGGTTTTCACGGCAGTGACAGTAGTGACCACGGTCCCACAGGGCATCACCATGCGGTCTTTTTCCACCTTCGCAGCAGGAGCGGGCGGAGCGGTCTGCCAGGATTTCGCTTCGCCGGGCTCTACGTAAGAGAACTGCAGAGAAAGCTGGTTACGCGCTCCATACGGCACCCGGCCCGGCGCCTGGACGGGGGGGGCGGGGGGCTGCCTTCCTCTGCCATAACCTCTGCCTTCTTCGATGAACGTCACCTAATCTCGGAACCGTCTGACGACTGACCCGGGCTTCCCCACAATGGACAGAAGGCGGTGAGACCCGCGCTCAAACCCACCCACTCGCCATGCAACGACGCAACAGAGGCTGGAGGACCCAATGCGACCAAGTGGCCCCTTCCGGGGCCGGCCCACGTGACACGGCGTCGTGGACCGCTCCCCACGTGGCAGGCGACTCGACGCGACCGTGGGCGGGACGTGGCCCGTCCGAGTCTGGAAACGCACAGCGCGCAACGGGCTCTCGGGAGAGCGTCCTGCTTCGGGCAAGAGGGAGCCTGACGGGTGAAGACGTTCCTTATCTCAAGTGGGTCTCGAGCGGCTCCAGCCGGAGCGCGGCCACGGCGGGCAATGTCGTCGTACCTCTGCGGTGACCGAACCCAGCACCGAGCTGCCGAAGGAGGGGCCGCTGGTCAGCGTAAAGCTCTGTGGCCCCGCAGGCTGCTTCTTGAATAAATCTAAGGGAATGGTCGTCACCGCCGACAGAGCTGGGGAAACAGGACACAAGGAACACCATGGGCGTGCCTCCACGGGGTGCCACGGAAGCCACCACACCCAGGACGAGTCCCCGAGGCGCCACTCCAGACCACCGCAGGTGGAAAAGCCTGTGCGGGAGTCGAGAGTGACAGCCCTGAGGGCCAGGGGGCCCGACCTGCAAGGCTGGGATGCAGACCCACCGATGCAGATCCAGGAAGCCGAGAGCTGGGCAGCGGCCGTCAGGAGAACATCCTCATTCTCAGGAAGGACACGCCAAGGAGAGGGGGTGTGAAGGGCCCGCGCGTGCGTGTGTGTGCGCGTGCAGAAACAGCGTGTGCAAAACCGAGAGCGGCCACCCAGCACAAGCACAGGTAACAGAGGCAATGGGGCAACATGTCAAAAGCGTGTGGGTGTGAGTAAAGGTCATATGGCTGTTCTTCTTCGTTCTGTTTTGTGTTTTTCACACGAAATTTCGTAGACCCCGCGAGGCTGGACAGGACTGAACCGCCAGCGGAGCAAACGAGCCATGCGTCAGGGGTGGATTCGGAGGGGCTTCTCTGCAGGCGAACACCTGCCCAGTCTGGGGTCAAACACACGCCTGCCCTTGGCACGTCGGGAGCGCCTCACTGCCTCCCCCCAAGACAGCAGAATCCGGGAAACGGGCTCCGAATTCTTGCTCATACATAGAAGCTTAAGTTGCTTTTTCATGGGTCTTGGTAACTTTAGGAGACATCCAAACGGCCCGGGTTTGTGGCAGGAGAAGCCAGGAGAGGGTCCCCCTCTCCGAGTTTGGTAAGTCCAAGGGCATCTTTAGAAACCTGATAAATATTGATACTCCTGACTCAAGCACGTGTGCACTCACACCGGTCCGAGCTCACTGTCGTGATTTCTACCTTTAATTGTCGCTGTCTCATCTCTAAAGCATGTGCCCAGTACAAGCAGCTGTGGCTTATTTTACAAGGAAGAGCAGGTTGAAATCCACAGGGACAGAGGGTAGAATGGCGGGGGAGGGCGCCAGGGGCTGGGGGGAGGAGGGGACAGGGAGTTGTCTCGGGGGACAGAGTCTCGGCTTGGGAAGATGGAGAAGTTCTGGAGACGGACAGTGGTGAGGGTTGCACGCAGTGGGCATGTACTTAATAGCACTGAATGTTACCCTCAGAAATGGTTAAGATGGTCATTTGCATGTCACAAGCGTTTTACCACAAGTTGAAACAAGACAAAACGGATCAATTAAGGCTAAGAAGATTGAGAAGTGCATCTCTAAACCAAGAATTACTGAATAAAAAATTTTAGATATTTGTTTTAAAAAAAAGAGAGAGAGAAACAAAGAAAGGTAAAAACCAGCTGAGTATATTCTTTTCCAAAATGTATGACTTTGGGGGCCCCAGGTGGCTCCGTCGGTTAAGCGTCCGACTTCAGCTCAGGTCATGATCTCACGGTTCGTGGGTTCGAGCCCCGCGTCGGGCTCCGTGCTGACAGCTCGGAGCCTGGAGCCTGCTTCGGATTCTGTGTCTCCCTCTCTCTCTCTGCCCCTCCCCTGCTCATGCTCTGTCTCTCTCTCTCTCTCAAAAAAATAAACATTTAAAAAAAAATGTATGACCTTGTCAAAAACTGAGACGGACTTTCGAGCCAACATTGCCTTCGGAACTCCAGCATGCTCTGTGGGGTCTCCCGCCCGCGCCTCCCAGCTTCTCCGGGTCCCCGTCAAGGCAGCTGGACCAACCCCCCCGGAGAGCAGGGCCTCCATCTACCTGCTCGACACCCACCTCCTGATGATTGTTCTTCCTCTGAAATCTCCAAGTACAGCTCCTTCGACTTGGCATTCAACTCACTGCAGGAAAGACAAAGAATTTTTAAACAAGTTCCATTAACTTTTTGAAACGGTGTTCTTTTTCTGACTGTACAAAGAGATACAAATCACCATCAGTATAAAGATTATCTGCAACTTGGGGCGCCTGGGTGGCGCAGTCGGTTAAGCGTCCGACTTCAGCCAGGTCACGATCTCGTGGTCCGTGAGTTCGAGCCCCACGTCGGGCTCTGGGCTGATGGCTCGGAGCCTGGAGCCTGTTTCCGATTCTGTGTCTCCCTCCTTCTCTGCCCCTCCCCCGTTCATGCTCTGTCTCTCTCTGTCCCAAAAATAAATAAACGTTGAAAAAAAAAAATTAAAAAAAAAAAAAAAAGATTATCTGCAACCTGACTATCCCCAAACGGTTGCCCTTAATATTTGGTTGCTGGTCTCCCAGAATTCTCCGCGACTTCCTGGCTGATGACAGAAATGTTGTACACAGCCGCTCTCTGATACGGGGGCCACTGGCCACAGACGGCCACCGAGAGCTCAAGGTAAGGCCAGGGCAAGCGGAGGGCCTGAACTTAACTTTGTTTAAGTTTCACTAGTTGAAATTTCAAGAGCGACATATAGCGAGTCGTTGCTGTATCAAAAAGTGCAGCTATATGGGCACCCGGTGGCTGAGCTGGTTGAGCATCCAACTCTTGCTTTCGGCTCAAGTCATGATCTCACGGTTCGTGGGATCGAGCCCCGAGTCGGGCTCTGTGCTGACAGTGTGGAGCCCACGTGGGATCCTCTCCCTCCGCCCCTCGCCTGCTCGCACATGCGAGCTCTCCCTCCCTCCCCAAATACACATGTTTTTAAAAAGTGTAGCTATGGGGGCGCCTGGGTGGCTCAGTCGGTTACGTGTCCGACTTCAGCTCAGGTCATGATCTCGCGGTCCGTGAGTTCGAGCCCCACGTCGGGCTCTGTGCTGACAGCTTGGAGACTGGAGCCTGTTTCAGATTCTGTGTCTCCCTCTCTCTGACCCTCCCCTGTTCGTGCTGTGTCTCTGTCTCAAAAATAAATAAATGTTAAAAAATTTTTTTAAAAAGTGTACTATGTAATTATCTAAAAACAAAACATAGAACATGATAAACCTCTCTCTTTCTTTTTTTTTTCAATTAAGATACGGGACATCTTTCCACGTCAGACACTACGGAAGAACGTCATTTTTACTAGATCTCCAGTGCTTCACTATGTGGCCTTTTATTTTGTCCGTTCCTTAATAACCAACTCTTAATAATTGTTGGTTGCGGTCAACGTTCCGTAATTATAAAAATTTTTTTTCAACGTTTTTTATTTATTTTTTGGGACAGAGAGAGACAGAGCATGAACGGGGGAGGGGCAGAGAGAGAGGGAGACACAAAATCGGAAACAGGCTCCAGGCTCCGAGCCATCAGCCCAGAGCCTGACGCGGGGCTCGAACTCCCGGACTGCGAGATCGTGACCTGGCTGAAGTCGGATGCTTAACCGACTGTGCCACCCAGGCGCCCCAACGTTCCGTAATTATAAACAAGCGAAGAGAAACGTCCTTATCCATACATCTTTGTAAACACTGTGCGATTATTTCCTTAGGGAAACTGTAGATCCCAGCCAAAAGGTATGTGCATTTAAGAGATTTTCTCTCCCTCTCTCTCTCTTTTTTTTTTTTTTTTTAATTTATTTTTAACAGAGAGAGACAGAGCATGAGCAGGGGAGGGGCAGAGAGAGAGGGAGACACAGAATCCGAAGCAGGCTCCAGGCTCTGAGCCATCAGCACAGAGCCCGATGCGGGGCTCGAACTCACGGACTGTGAGATCATGACCTGAGCCGAAGTCGGACGCTTAACCGACTGAGCCACCCAGGCGCCCCAAAGCGTGTGTATTTCTAAAGAAAAGGGAGCCCGACCACAGTGCTCTCTGGTCACAGCAGGACGTGGGCAAGGAGGAAACCCACCCCCAGAGCCGCCTTCAGAAAGAAATCCACATTCAACCTAAAACTACCTCGGATGTTGGCTACACATTTAAACGAAATTTATTTTTTAGTTTTAGGTTTTGGCGTGAACGGTGCTGCAAACCGACTGCCAGGTTGGGCAGTCTTGGACAGGTGTGGCTGTACAAACCCCAGCCCAAGATAGCCAGGCTGTACGCACAAGGTGAATTCTTCTTCCCAGGTGAGGTCCGTAGCGTTTTTCGCGAGGGCGCTGAACTTCTGAACGGGATCATTCAGCCGAACTACACACTGTGGGTTCACGTAGCCTGTAATCGAACAAAGGGGCATTTTTATTTTTTAACCGCATTACACGTATACACATTTTGCATATAACAGGCGGAATTAAATGCCTGAGCTCTTGGCTCACCCACTTCTGGGGGGACAGTTCTTTGTTTCCTTTGCCATTAGCAAACTCTCGAAGCACCTCATTGGAGGTTTAAGATTTTCTATCCCCAACTTAGTATCTATTGACCTTGGACAGACCCCAAGTGCCCCTGCTCCCTGCCCTGGGCGGGAGGGGAGGGGGGACACTCCCCAGGGGCGACATCACTACAGAAGATGTGGTCCCCACTTTTGGACAAGACTGCTTGCAGAAGGCAAGTCCTCTGGAACGACCCCCAAGTGGGGGGGCACCCCACAGGGAAGCCACGTCCCTACTTACAAGGGGTGCCTTTTTACACCTGACTCGGCTCAGTCAGACTCCTGTCTGGGGATCACTGATCCCCGTAACGGGACATTTCACTGGTGAATAGTTGTCGTCCCACGGCATGAAGGTATGGACACACGGCGTAGTCAGCCATCACCGGAACGCACGGACGCTTTACCACATACCCCACGGTGCCAGGTGTTCTATCATATTATCTTATGAATCTTCACAATCACCGCGGAGGGGAGACACGGACCCAGATGTGCCCCTGCTGGCAGAGGCGAGGAACGGGGATCCCAGCCCTGGCCGACTGAGTCCAGAGAGAGATGCCCCTCGGCGGCTGAACACTGCAGCCCCAGACGGCAACATCCAAGTGCTTTTACCCGAACAATCACCTAGGACGAGCTTGGCACAGACTCTCATTTGTTAAATGCGGGCAGTCTGTGCTTTGGGGACCGGAAGGAAGTCCCTGCAGATAAACAACCCTTAGTGTGCTCGGACAATAAAGAGGAATTCATTCCTGGTCTCAGCAAAATCAGATCACACTGGAAAGATGTGTCCTGTCCCAGGCTGCTGTGCCTGTGGGGGCTCAGCAAACGTTCGGGAACAGCTAAAAAGAATAATCTGTTTGGGGCGTCTGGGCGGCTCAGTCAGTTAAGCATCTTGACTCCTGATCTCAGCTCAGGTCACGATCTCACGGTTTGTGAGCTCGAGCCCCACGTCGGGCTCTGTGCTGCCAGTGTGGAGCCTGCTTGGGATTCTCTCTCTCGTCCCCGCTCTCTGCCCCTTCCCTGCTTGTACTCTCTCGAAATAAGTAAACTTAAAAAAAAAAAAAAAAATGGTCTGCAATACTTTTCACTCCGGTAACAGCCCCTCCCAGCACCGAAGCGTCCCCGATGGGCCAAAGCCCTTCTGATGCTCCCTAAACTGCCCCCGTGGCACCTCGGCTTCTAGAAAAGGAGAAGGTGCCTATCGCCTATCAGTCAGGGATGCTCAACATGGGTTTACGCGTTCAATAGTTCCCAAAAAAAAAAGGCTGTGCCTTCCAGACTCAAGAGAAGGGCAAGGTTACACACGACCGCATTCCTTTCTGCCCTCAGCCTTCACGTATGAAAGCCAGGACTGTTTTTTAACTGCCCCTCTTTGCTGTTATGCTTCTCAGGGGCTCTTTCTGCTCAAAGGCGGGGGTCACGCCGCAGACCCAACTGGAGGGTGCCACGGCGAAACCACAAATCACCCTGCAGGCGGGACGGTCCCTTCTGGAACCAGCGGGGCTCCCTGTGCCACCTGCCTGAAGCACCAGGATCGTGCAGCAGCGAGGCCCGGATGTTGTTCACCGACAGCTTGAGTTCGTGGGCCCTTGGAGGTTTGGGAGGGCAGGAGTCCTGAGGGCTGGGTGCAGTGTGCTGCAGGTTCTGTGAACAGAAGCACACAGGACAGTGACCTGCGGGGAAGAAGGGGCGGCCGCCCAACACCTCGACACCTGTCACCGGGGGCGGGGGGCGTCTTCAGGACCGTCTGCACGGGGCGCCTGACCCTGGGGTCTGCTCTGCGACGATTTTTCCCTTCTCGTGGGAAGGGAGGGTCCCAATCAACCAAAACCTCTTCCCTTGCAAGGGAGCCTTTTATGCCCAAATAAAGCAGGTGCGGGGGTGCCTGGGTGGCTCGGCCGGTTAAGCATCTGACTCACGGTTCCTGAGATCGAGCCCCACGTCAGGCTCTGGGCTGATGGCACGGAGCCTGCTTGGGATTCCGTCTCTGCTCTCTGTCCCTCCCTCACTCCTGCTCTCTCCCTCTCTCAAAAGTAAATAAATAAACTTTTAAAAAAAGTTTGTGAACCAGGACCCTGCTGATTGTGACCTGTAAGAAGCAGTCACAAAAGTCCTTAGGATCCAAGTCCATGAGCACTGGGGCCAGAGCAATCACAGGGCTGGGATGGAGGTAAAATATTTCAATTATATACGCATGACGGTTAATTTTATGTGTCAACTTGACGGGGCCACGGGACACGCAAGTATTTGCTCATTGTCCTGGGTGTTGCTATGAGGGTATTTTTGCACGAGGTTAACATTTCAATCAAAAGACCAGGTAAAGAAGGTTGCTCTCCCTAATGTGGGTGGGCCTCGTCCAATCAGTTGAAGGCCTGAACACAACAAAGGCCGACCTTCCCTGGAAAAGAGGAGATTCCTCCAGCCTGACTGCTTTAAGCCAGGATATCAGTTTTTTTCCTGCCTTTAGACTTGAATGGAAACATTAGTTCTTCATGTCTGCTGGCCTTCAGAAGGGAAGTGCCCCCGGGGTTCTCCTGGGTCTCCGGCTCGCTGACCCACCCTGCAGATCCTGGGACTGTCGGCCTCTGTGATCACGTGAGCCCATTCCTTACAATAAGTTTTTGTGCATGTGAACAAATGTACATTTATATAAATACACAACTGGCTCATGCAGTTACGGAGGGTATCAGATAAAGCCTCCTGGCTTCGAGGGCATGTTCTCATTGCTGATTGGGTTTCCCAGGTCCCATAGTCCTGGAAGGATGGGATCCGAGACCACAGGCTCTGAGGGGACAGCCAACACAGAAAAAGCAGAGGGTCAAGGCCAATTAGGGCTGGACCGTGCGGAGAGGCCCAGACACCTGTTGCTTCCATCCCACGGGGCTTTGGAACCCTGTGCCCTGAACTCGAAGCTCGTCCCTGACACGGTCAAGATCACCAGCAAGCAGCCGTTCACTCTGGCTCTCCCACGGGGGGTGGAGGGACAAGGGGGGCGGGTGCAGATTCTCCAGGAGGGGGACCCTGGTCCCAAAGGGTCGGGAAGCTCCGCCCTCCGTGGACTGACTCACCTGAACTTCCCTCATATCCACAGGCTTGGTCCTCAGAACCACCGACGGCGAGGCAGAACCAACCAGGTGCTTCAAGATATCCTTGAGGGTTTCAGACACTGCTTTCGTCTCAGCCGCCCGCTCCTGCCGGAAGAAGACAAGCCACCCAATCGTTTCATAACCGTCGCCGTGCAGCCGGACGGGCAGGTGACTGCTCTCCTCACCGCATCCCCGAGGCAAAGCCCGCTGGGTGCGGCCTGGGCTCCCGGGAGGTCAGATTAGGACAGGTGACGTCTGGGAGACGGGGTCCTCCGATCTCACAGATCATCAGGCCCCTTATTTCTAAAAACGGCAAAAGTAAAGACACGCGGGATAAGAAACATGCTGCTATTTCTGCGTAAACCCTTTCCGACAGATGTGTTTTTTCTGTCTCGCGTGACATTTTTTTTTTTTTGAAGTTAAAAAGTATTCAAGTAAGCGAAAAGGCCCGAGGAGAAAGACAAGCTTGTAGAGGAACAAAACTGGATGATTTGTGTTACCAGGGGTCAGCTCCATAGAGCTGTAATAATACCCACCCAACAGAAACGTGTTCCTGCGTTCCAGAATGCACACAGCACCACTGTTCATAAAGCCCCAAACTGGAAACTCCCTAAGTATCCGTCAGCCGCTAAATACATACGTAAACTGTGGGGCAGTCACACGGAGGGAGTGCCACACCAGCCCTCTGGTGTCCCTTGTCACCTCTGGGGTAAATGCCCTCGCTGTGGGGCTCCAGCTACCCCCACCTGCTCAGGGGACAGGACGTTTGCAGGAAAGACCTCCCCCAGGACCACGGACCCATGGAAAACCTCTGACTTGCAGGGTTGGGGGCATCTCAGGGATCGGTCTGCAGACGGCCGGCCAGGTCCTGCTCTGGCCAACTTAGTCCCAACGTGCCCATTAGTGAACACCTACTCTCTGCTAGAGACTCTAATAAGTATCAAAACAGCAAATACCCACATCACTCTTTTTTTTGTTTTTTTTTTTTAATTTTTTTTTTTTCAACATTTATTTATTTTTGGGACAGAGAGAGACAGAGCATGAACGGGGGAGGGGCAGAGAGAGAGGGAGACACAGAATCGGAAGCAGGCTCCAGGCTCTGAGCCATCAGCCCAGAGCCCGACGCGGGGCTCGAACCCACGGACCGCGAGATCGTGACCTGGCTGAAGTCGGACGCTTAACCGACTGCGCCACCCAGGCGCCCCACCCCACGTCACTCTTAAGATAAGTCAGGCTCGATCCTAGGCGCTTCTAGGTACTAGCTCATTTAATCTTCGCGACCACCTTGACTATCATTGTTCCCACTCGAGCGACGAGGACACTAACGCACAGAGAAGTGAATTACCACGCGTAGGGTCACCCGGCGTGTGAGCGGCAGAGCCGAGAGCCCAACCCAGGCGTTAAGGCTCCGCGGTCTGTACTTAACATGTTGTCCCTTCCCTTCCACAGGTCCTCGGTAACACCGATTTTCTTCAAGTGAGGTGAAATCCGCAGGACGTAAAATTCACCATTTTAAAGCAGACATTCCGGTAGCTTTGGGACGCTCTGCTCTGAGCATTGGGACGCTCGGTGCTGTGCAACCACCCCCGCTCTGTCACCCGTACCCTGATCTCTCGCTCCCCGCGGCCACCTCCCCCCCAACCAACTGCCCCTGCCGGCCACTGCTCTGCCTTCCGCGTCTACGGTTTGCCCGCTGCGACAGCTCCTAGAAATGGGATCGTAAGCGCGTGTTTTCGTGTCGGCTTGCCTCGCTCTGCTTGACCTTTTCGAGGTTCCTCCAGGTGGCAGCAGGTGGCAGAACCTCATTCCTTGTTTGCGGCTGAAGAAACACTCCATCGTACGGATGGACGGACCTCGCTCTGCTCACGTACTTGAGTCTTTTTTTAACCCCGCCCCCAATTTCTCGTCGCTTCACAGAGGGGGAAATGGGGTGCTCAGATGCCAGGGTTCGTGCCCAGATGAGCAGCTGGGTCGGGCCGGCGCCAGATTCATCCAACGCCCTGCCGCGGCCGCCCCGTTCTCTGGGACGAGGGGAGAAGCCTGCCCAGGGAGGCGCTGGTCCGAGCCTCTGCTCCCCAGATCGGGCGCTCACGACCTGCGAGCACGTTCACACACACCGACGGGGGGGGGGGGGGGGGGGGATCGTAAAAACTCACGGACTGACCTCCACCGGTGCTTTGGGCTGGACGGTAACGGCCGTTTCTGGAGTGCTGACCAAGGACCACTTGATCTGGATGTCGTCTCTCTTGTCCTTCATGTGGAGCTCCAGCTACGAAGAAACACGGTTGTTGAGGAGCTGCCTTTCCCACCAAAACCCCAAGCGCAGCCGTGCGCGCGTAGGTCTGTGTGTGTGTGCACGCGTGTGCGCGAGTTCATTTACGTTCTTAGACACCCGCCTGGCCTCCCCTTGCCTTCTCAAAACGGTAAGGAAAACTCTAGCCCTCCCCGGACCTCCCTGCAGCCCGGCCCCATCCCCGCCAGCGCCTTCCTCGGCCTCAACCTGCCACTCAGGGCCCTCAGCGCTGGCGGCTGAGGGCCACATGTCCCTCAACTCTGTAGTCTATCACATGAATAATTCCCTGGGCCCTGCATTTCTCCTCGGCAGTGTCACCAAGGCGCGAAGGAGAGGGAGGAACGGAAGGAAGCCAGAGCTCAGCCCAACCCCACTCCCGTGCACTCCCCGCGGGCTGTGCACCTCCTCTCTTGCCTAGGCCAACACCCACCCTCTAACCAGACTCTGGGCCTTGGCAGCCATCCGTCGAACCCGCCCCATCTGTGGCGGGAGAATAATGCCCCCCTCCCCCCCATAGAGATGTCCTTGCAAAGATTCTCGTGACCTGTGACTACGTGGCCTGATATGGCAAAAGGGGGCTTCGCGGGAGAGACTAGGGTAAGGGCTACCCCAGCGAGCCCCGGGGAATCAGGTGAGCCCTTAGAGACGGGAGAGGAAGGCAGGAGAGCAGGCCAGAGAGGGGCCTTCACGACAGAGGGAGGATGCCAAGAGCTCGGGAATGAGGGGGCCCGTCCAAGCTGCCGACAGCCTCCAGCTGACCTCCGGCAAGGACACAGGCTCTCGGCCCTCCGGCCCTAAGGACCCGAATCACGCTGACAGCCCAGTGAACAAGGAAACGGGTCCCCCCAGAGCTTCCAGGCCGACGGGCCTCCGGAATGGGGATGTGGGACGTTGGTGGCATGTTAAGCTAAGCCTGCGGGGACTTGCTTCGGGGCCGCGAGGCCAATGCAGGCCCCCCGATGCACTTGTAACGGCCACAACAGAGCGCCCGGAGTGTCTCCCGCCTTGGTCGTTAATAACCCAGCCACCTCCAGCAGCCCCCTGTGCTCCGAGGGGGAATCCACAGAGTGCATTCAAAGTGCGTTAAGAGATCAAAGATACAACTGTGCTCCTTGTGTCTGAGCTGCACGAAATGGCACGTGAACCATCTCGGAAAATGCCATTTCCTCGCCGGAGGTGGATGGGTCTGGCAGGACTCCGTCTGTTCCAGAACAGGCGGTGAACGTCGGGTACGCGCGTCCCAGACGTTGGAGGTGTTGTCCAGTTACACTGTCCAAAATCTCGGGGGCGAGCGAGAGGGCATTAGCCTCTGACGAGTGCGTGTCGTGACGCTCACCCCCCCTCACCTCTCAGAAAGGAAGTGTTGGCGGCTGGGGCTGGGGGGGAGCGGGGGCTGGATCTCAGAAAAAGGCCATTTAGGTAGCCAGAAAATCTGGTTTGCCCTGGGTATGCAAAACCACGTCTGTGAAGGAAAAGCATGTGGAGCAGTGTCCTCCCTTGTGGCTCGGGGCGCTGGATGACTTGGGCTCATTCCCCACTTAGGCAGCCAAGCACAAGGACAGAGGAAAGGAAACCCAGGGTTGCACCAGCAGGGACCCCTAGAACAGACCCAGAAATTTACAGTGCTCACACGCTGGCCGAATGGGGCGCCCGTGGACCCCCGCTGTGCGGGAGAGACACACAGTTACTGACGCTTTGGGCACCCGGAGCTTGACCAATAAGCCTCTTATAATTACTATACGTGTCTCTACGTAACTTCTATATGCATCATCGTTAACGTTATGCAAAATATACACCAGCACACCTCACAGACGCTGCAGGTTCGGTCCAGACCACGACAGAGCAGGTGTCACGAGAAAGCAAGTCAAATGAATTTGCCTGGCTTCCCCACCCCCCTCCCCCCCCCCCCCCCGGTGCATAAAAGTTACGCCGACACAACACTCTCAGAGCATGTGATAGCGTCACGTCTAACAGGTGACAGCGTATGTGCGTTGACTTAATCAAAACATACTGTCTTGCTAAAAATTGGTAACCATCGTCTGAGCTCTCAGTGAGCTGTAATCACTGATCACAGATCTCCGTGAGAAACAGATTAAGGACAAAGTAGGACGTGTTACAGAATCACCCAACTGTGACGGAGAAACACGCAGAGGCCACCGCAAACCTTCGGTTGGTAAACGTAGTATCTACGAAGCGCAATAAAACGAGGGAGGCCTGTGCAAGTCTGTAATTATCATAATAATAAGCCTATAATCAGAAAAACTACAGGAACACTCCTCTTGTAACTTGTAAAACATACTAAGAGTTCTTTTAAAGATCTTTCTCTTTTTTTTTAAGTTTATTTATTTTTGAAAGACAGAGTGCGTGCATGGGAGGGGCAGAGAAACAGAAGGGGAGAGAAGATCCCAAGCAGGCTCCGTGCGGTCAGCGCAGAGCCCTACGCGGGGTCCTATCTCACAAAGCACAAGATCATGACCGGAGCCGAAATCAAGGGTGGGGACACTTAACCAACCGAGCCATTTTAAAGTTGATTTTTCCATGGGGCGCCTGGGTGGTTCAGGGGGTCAAGCATCCGACTTCGGCTCAGGTCACGATCTCGCGGTTTGTGGATTCGAGCCCCGCGTCCGGCTCTGTGCTGACGGCTCGGAGCCTGGAGCCTGCTTCGGATTCTGGGTCTCCCCCCTCTCTGCCCCTCCCCTGCTCACTCTCTCTCGCAAACATAAACATTAATAAACAAACAAATAAACAAAGCCGACTCTTTCCGAAAGAGTCCGGCACTGGGTCCTGAAGCAGCACAGCTGTCCTCCACCTCAGATGCCACTTGCCTTGTCCTACCTGCCAACGACATCCCGGATTTGTGGACATGCCTTGAGAAATATCACATCTCCCAATTTCGTTGAATGGGCAACCTCTGAATTCATTGTGTGTGTGTGTGTGTGTGTGTGTGTGTGTGTGTGTGTGTGTACATGTCTGTGTGTAGATGTGTGCGTGCACATGTACATGCGTATGTGTGTGCGTGTATCTTTGCATGCATGTATTGTGTGCGTGTGTGCATACGTGTGCACATGTCTGTGTGTACATGTGTGCGCACATACGTACATGTGAGCATGCCGTACATGTATGTGCACGTATGGATGTGTGTGCATATGCGTGCGCATGTCTGTGTGTAGATGTGTGTGCGCGTATGTGTGTGTGCATGTGCACATGTCCTTGTGCATGCATGTATGTGTGCACGCGTGTGCGTGCGTGTGTGTATGTGCACACGTGTGTGCACGTGTACGTCGTACATGTGTGTGCACATGTATACATGTGTGCTACGTGTGCACATATCTGTGTGTAGATGTGTGTGCGTGCATGTGCACGTGTCTTTGTGCATACATGTATGCATGTCATGTGTGTGCACGTGCGTGCACGTGTCTTTATGCATGTGTATGTGTGCACGTATGTGTGTGCATGTGTGTATGTGCATACGTGTGGGCATGACTGTGTGTGTACATGTGTGTGCACGTCGTACATGTGTGTGCACATATATACGTGTGTGCTACGTGTGCACATATGTGTGTAGATGTGTGTGCGCGCATGTGCACGTCTTTGTGCATACACGTATGCATGTCATATGTGTGTGCGTGTGTGTGCACGTGTCTTTATGCATACGTGTATGTGTGCATGTATGTGCGTGTATGTGCACACACGTGCACGTGTCATGTGTGTGTGCGCATATACACAACACACATGCTTTATTTCCTGCAGGTACAATATAGTACAGAAGGTCTGGAAACTATGAAATGAATGATTAATAAAATCAAGGAATCACAGCCCCATGGTCACGCCACGCTTACCCCATAGGTTTACGAGCACTGTCTCCCCACGACTCACTCGATCTACCCACGCTTACCTGTAAATGAACCGGGGACAGCCTGACACCGTACAGCTGGCGCCCCGTGTCTCCCGGGGATGCGGGCCCCGCACTGACCAGGAACTGCATGGCCTCGCCCACCACGTGACAGGACACCACCTGGCGGAGGGACAAGGTATGACAGGAGAATTCGTTCCGTGTACCTCTTTTAGTTCATCGACTACAATACTCAGGACGTTAAAAGTTAGCAAAGACGAAAATTTGGAATTCCAGACTTGGATAAATACCCAGATTCACATATTTTCTATTACTTAGTTTGAAAACTGGGAACAGTGTTGCAAGTCTTTTCTTCCTGATGCGTTTCTCCAGAGCTAACACTCTGTTTCGCCCAGCAGTTGTTATATTCTTCCCCACAAGAAGTTTTCCCTCGACACTGTTCCATTTCTCCCCACCAGCCGACTAAAATTCCCCAGACGTTTCCATGTGCCTATGGAGTAAAAGCCATTAGCTGTCTCCGCTCACTAAAAACGAGCCTCAAAACAACACAAGTGATAGATGTTGCAAGCACAACATTTAAAAATATACCCAGGACACAAGAAGTTGTTTCCATCTGAATAATTTTCAACCTATTATGGTTTTCAAAGACGCGGGGATAATTCAAAGGACATATAAAATATTAAACGCTTAGGAAATTATATGGCTCAACAAAAATAGAATCATAGAGCGAGTTCGCTGAAGGACCTACACGACAAAGACAAGTAATCACACCAGGAATAAGCCAGACCGTATCCCCGATAAAAATCACAAAGCATTTTAGAGAGAGCTGTTACCGAACAGAGAAATATCAAGTTTCTGCCACAGATTCCCGCCACGGGAGAGGATCTTCTAGAATGGAGGGTCACCCCCACCCTGGAAGACTGCCGAGCAAGCCCCTGGGGATGACTGGGACCCATCAGGAGGCCGGGCGTAAGGCAGGAGGTTACCCCCCACATTCCCAAGGGAACACCGCAGGCTGTCACTTGGGAAGGAGAAGAAAATTCCTTAATTCTCTGGTGGATTTATCAGAATCTAAAATAAAATACCAAGCGGAAAGATTATCAAAACAGTTACTCTGTCAGGCCGCTGTTTCACAAAGTTCAGGCTGGGACATCTGCCCCCTTCCTCTTTCCCAACCCCAGCTAGCTCCTCCCTCCCCAACCCAATGCCACCCCCCCCCCCCCCCCCCCTGCCAGGGCCTCTCCACCCCGGGCTCATCTGCCCTTCCCGCAAAGACCCGACCTGGACGCTAACCCCCCCCAACCCCCCAGCACAGGGTCCATTTCCAGCATCCACCGCGGAAGGCCTCGATGGCACAGAATGACAAAACCTCGCCTTTTCTCAATACTGCAGGCAACCCATGGCACCCACTCCGGTGGGTCGCTCTCGGAAGCCCGGTCTACACGGAGGAGTTTACATATCCCCAGCCTGTTTTTGCCTCTCCCGAGTTCACAAAAGGTTGGAACAAAAAAATGTTTGTGCAAGAAATGTCGTCTATTCATTTCAAAAATAAATGCTCTGTAAACAATCCTTTCTGGAGGAACGTAGCTTCGTGCCAGAGGAGTTACGTGCACAGATGACATGACACGGAGAACATTCACTGTCCTTTGTCACAACAGCCCGGGCCTCTACGCGGCTTCGAGCAAAACACCGCAGGGTGAGAGCTTGACTCCTGTTATGTGTTTGGAACCGTCTCCACTAAGCTCACAGGAATTTTACCAATAAAACCCCATGGCTTCGGGCGCCTGAGTGGCTCAGTTGGTGGAGGATGTGATTCTTGATCCCAGGGTTGTGAGTTCAAGCCCCACACTGGATATAGAGGTTGCCTAAAATAAAAAAAAATTTAGGGGCACCTGGGTCACTCAGTTGGTGGAGCGTCCGACTTCGGCTCAGGTCATGATCTCGCGGTCTGTGGGTTCGAGCCCCGCGTCGAGCTCTGTGCTGACAACTCAGAGCCCGGAGCCTGCTTCGGATTCTGTGTCTCCCCCTCTCTCTGCCCCTCCCCTGATCGCATTCTGTCTCTTTCTCTCTCAAAAATTAAAAAAAAAAAAAAAAAGAATAAATCAACAAGCAGATTTAGATTTAAAAAGACTTTAAAACTTCTCGAATACAAGGCTCCAACGGTCCCAATTACTATTCAAGTCACATCAAGAAAGTAAGTGCGATATTATAAACATGGGGTATCTGTAGGTCCCAAATGTCTTTGACCCAGACCAAGTGCAGTCTTGCCAGACCTATGGGTTCCGACCCCCTAAATAAAACCTGTCACACAGACAGGTGTCCCTGCCGCATTACAGGTGGAAAAGCTAACGAAAGCAACAGTCTGAACCTGCCTCAACACTTCAGCATGGCCCAACAGAACCCAACTGGAGCTGGGGCTGCTGGGAGCCCGGCTGGAGGGACAATGACCAGGGCCAAACCCTCATCCGGGCCAGCCTCCGCCCCTGCCACCCTGGGAATAATAATGCCCCATTTGTCAAATGGACAAGAACAAAATGGAAAGGCTTTCACAATAAGTAATCTTCTTTGAGTGCATTAAGGTGTTATCCACAATGGAGATTAAATTCTCTCAACCCCGACGAATGGTGGCGAGCCTTCACCACCGCACAGGGGACCCCTTCCGGAGCAGCAGAAGGCAGGGTCGCCTGACCCGAGGTTCCAGAGACCCTTCCACCCGGTCAGCTTCCCAAGGGGCCAGAATGTCCAGGGTTGACATCCACCTAAATAAGGACGAACAGGTAGAGACCCTGATCTTAACCCGGAGTCTCCCCACCCCCAAGCACACCCACGTTTACGAGGATCCCTTCGGAAGTTTTACAGTCCTCGGTGCTCAGGCGGCTCGCTGAGGTAGTCTGATATTGATGGTGGACTTACAAAGTTGAGTAGAAACTGGGGGTGCCTGGGTGGCTCAGTCAGCTAAGCGTCCGACTTTGGCTCAGGTCACGATCTCACAGTTCATGAGTTCGAGTCCTGCGTCGGGCTCTGTGCTGATGGCTCAGAGCCTGGAGCCTGCTTTGGATCCTGTGTCTCCCTCTCTCTCTGCCCCTCCCCTGCTCGTGCTCTGTCTCTCTCTCTCCCTGTCAAAAATAAACATTAAAAAAAATTTTTTTTAAATAAATAAACATTAAAAAAATATATTTTAAGTTAGGGGGAAACAGTATCTAGTATCTGCGATGGGACCAAGCACTTCTCCGAGAACAGACATGAGCCTCCAGCCCCAGACCAGGACTCCACGAAGCCCTGATCTGGGAGCACAGGGAGGGGCTCCCTTGGACGCAGCCAGCCGCCAGCCCACCTGCTTTACGCCTGAGACATTTTTTCAAAGGCAGCAGACAACTCCTCGATTACATAAACCGTTTCAAAATCGCACCAAAGGAAAGCTACAGCGTGTCCCCCAGATAAACCCCCCTCTTCTGCAGAAGAGAGCGTTTATGGGGGATGGACTTCACGTAGTGAGGGTCCCAAAGGTAAAGGCCTGGTCCACTCCCATAGATCGAGGGAGAAGCCTGGGAGGGATGCATCATGGGAACGTGAGGGCGAGCTCACATCACCGTAATCTGTTTGGACAGAACAGACTGGGGGGGGGGGGGGGGGGTTGGGAAGGGGAGGGCTTCATTCACTTTCCTGTGCTCTCTCTCTCCAGCTTCAAGACCACAAGCTCCAACAGTCGCACGCCTCTGCAAATAGGTTCTTATCTTGAAACCGTATTCCTTTGTTTAGACTCGGGGCCAAAGGATCCCAGGCCTAGGCACCCCTGAGTTTTGCTAACGCTTGCCAGAGAAAGGCCTGGAATAGCGTCACATCTCAGGGCACTCTTTCCATGTTCCTTTCCAATCAAGCTTCCTGTATAGCTGCCTCAGCTCCTTCTTCTCTTAGAACATTCCAGATAACTGGAAATAACGTAATTGCTTCTGTCCCCGCAAGAACCGGGAACACAGCCGTGAAAACGCAACGGAACGGCTGATGTCACTGGATCTTTCTCGCTGGGATCACGCTTTACAACAGCCCGAGGAAAGAGCTGCAAAATGAAATGCACGTAAAGCCCCTTCACCAATCACTCGGAGCTCCCAATGCTGCTCTGCAGACTCCCCTCTGTAAATATTCTTTACGACGGCACCAGGCTGACGCGAACAATTATTTCGACCCTGGGGTAGAGACTCAGTTTAAAAAGTAAAGTCCATGAGGGGGCGCCTGGATGGCTCAGCTGGCTCAACGTCTGACCCGTGCTTTTGGCTCAGGTCGTGATCTCAAGGTTCATGAGATGGAGCCCCGGGTCGGGCCCTGTGCTGACGACGCGGAGCCTGCTTGGGACTCTGTCCCCCCCCCCCTCTGCCCTTCCCCCCACCTCAAAATACAGAAATCCACTTTAAAAAACAAAACAAAACCAAGCAAAACCCATTAGAGGTCAATATCATCAGAGTATCTACGAAGTTAATCCTGTTCACCCGGGGAAAGACGAAAGACGCCGGAAACAAGATGGGAACCCAACCCGTGGAATGCTGGGCCCGTGTCCTACTTGATCGTACTGAGGGGCGTGCCCTGGGCCACACGGGCTCCGACACCCTACCCCAGGAGTACTCCCATGCCTCCTCTCGTTGGGACGCTTTCCGATGAACAACAAGGTTTTGCGGGAAGAATACACCCCCAGGAAGTACTGTTACTACGTAACGCGGTTACGGTGGGCATTCCTTGGCTTAAAACTCTGTCCGGGAATGTGTCATTCTCTTTCATCACCCCCGTGTATTACGTGATACGTACAGGACACTCCCTTTAGAACGAAGGCAGGAGGCGGGCACCTGCGGGGCTCAGGAGGCTAAGCGTCCGACTCTCGGTTTCGGCTCAGGTCATGATCTCACCGGTTCGTGAGATCGAGCCCCGCATCAGGCCCTACGCCGACAGTGTGGAGCCTGCTTGGGATTCTCTCTCCCTCTCTCTCTCTCTCCGCCTCTCCCCCACTCGTGCACGGGCTCTCTCTCTCTCTCAGAATACATAAATCTTCTAAACAAACAAACAAATAAAATGAAGGCCGGAGGGAATCGGGTCTTTTCTCAGCTGGCTGCCATGCTCCCTGTCTAGAGCAGCCCTGCTGTCACAGCTACCCCGAACGCTGCTTCCCAGAACTCCAACACACCAACAAAGCTGCAGCTGGTCTGCGGGTCCTTTACCCGGAACCCCTGGGCTGGCTCAGCCCGGAACTCGGTACGCGCGAACCCACGCAGGTGCAGCTCCCAGGAGGCACGGCTCCCCATTTCCAGGGTGGCGTCCACACTGGGTCTCAGAGGGTGGGGCCTCTGCTGAGGAATCTCCATGCCTGCCTTTGGAAAGACGTCGGTTCAAAACAATTTCACAACCTGCCAGCATTGTTGCGTGCATACGAGGCTAATGGGGAACCTGGAACTTCAAGTCACACGAAGCAAAATAATAATAATCATCATCATCATCATCCTCATCATCATCATCATCAACCAGGCTTCTTGCAGCCAGGGAGAGAACCACGGACAACCCGGACCGTGCCACCCTTGCAAACCGAGGGGCCCGCTGAGGTCTGGGAAGAGCACAGGGGACCCCGGATGCTCTCAGAGTAGGTCTCAGTACACACACCGGTGACAGCCTCAGGTAGAAAGCACGGGCACGCACAGTGCACGACACACACCCCGGGCCGGCTGTGGGGTTGCCCGACATGCAACGCGGAACAAGACTCTGGGGGAGAGTCCGCGCAGTTGTCTCAGTTCTGTTTGTTCTGTTTTCCAGAAGCAGAGGTGAGTTCTTGTCCTTCCCTCTCGCCCCCCCTTCGCCACCGTCTCTTTCGCGGCCGGGCGGGGGCGGGAGCAGGCGGGAAAGAACAGCAAGAACGTGCAGTCCCAGCAGGGACGATGGCGCGCCGTGCTCCAGCCTGCTTCTGGAGGCTGACTGGGCTTCAACTCCAGCCTCTACTGCTTCGTAGCTCAGAGTCAAGTTGGCCAAGTGATTGAGCCTCTCTGTGCCTCGGTTTCCTCCTCTGGACAACGGGCGTGATTCTTGTTCCGGCAGAGAAGTATGGTGAAAGCGAAGGGGCCAAGCCCGTGGCCCCGACAGCATCGGGGGCCAGGGCACAGGCCGGCCCTCGCTCGTCCCACAACCCTGCCGGGGAAGGACGCGTCCTTGGCCGACCCTACCTGCCTACGGCTCGGAGCGAGAAGGAAGCACCCAAACGAGCCCAGATCCAGCCGGTGTCTCCCGGGCTTCTGAGCTGGGCTTTCCTCCACGCTGGGTGGGTTATTACGTCGATTCTAAACTGTAACCTACAGATGATCGTTACACCACTAGAAGCCTCTATTTATTTATATACCATAAGAAGCCTCTATTTATTTACGGATGGCGCTGCAGACAGGGATAATTAAGGCTCTCCACAGGACACCTGGCCTCACACCAAGAAAGCCCACGTGGCTCACAGCCTCCGAAGACGGCTTCCAGCACCAAGCGTGACCCTTGTCCTCAGCCGCAAGCCTTCCGAGCGGTTGTGTCCAAAGAGATACGCCACGCTCCCGGCAGGAAACGCACGGCTCCGTCACTGGGTACCTGTCACGGCACGACTCTCAAAGCCTGACTCACACTGGAGGAGTGGCCACACGGCCCTCGCCGACCTCTTACCTCCATGGAACCCGGCGCGGCATTTCTAAATCCACAGACACGCCGTGAAAGGGCTATTGGGACGCCTCGCGGGGGAAGAACGCGCTCTCGGGCCACGTGCGCTGGAGGAACAAAGGCTCTCCTTTTCTGGGCCAAACGTTCTGCAGCAAAACTCTCCCAGGATGTGTGCAGAAAGAGAACGTAGGTAGAAACTCGTCGCTCTTGTGTAAGAGGGTTAATTACAGTCTGGGAGAAATAAATATATTCAGTGCGTGTTGGGACTGGAAGAGAAGGCAGAGAGAGTCCCGGGAGAAAAGTTCAAAGGTGACGCCTTTGGTGCAGAGGGCCCCACGGGGAACGCCTGGGTCCTGCCTCCCGCCGGGGCCACCCGAGACCGCACACAGGGAGCCACAGCGCCAGGGATGTGACAGAAAGATGTCCCGCCAGGCGAGCACAGGCTCCCTGCAAGGACAGAATTCCTGCAGGAAACTCCACCACTCAAAACCCCCGCAGGGCTTGGTGCTTGGGATAAACGTCTGGTCTTTGTCCCCGGCTCCCGGCTCCCAAAACCACTGCAGTCTCCCAAACGGTGGGATTTGGAGAGCTCTGGGTCCGCCCACACGGCAGGGTGCTAGGAGGGTGGTGTGCCCGGAGAGGGGCCCCTTGCCCCAGCCCTTGCCCTGTGCATCTGTCCCCTCTGGCTGTTCTTTCCCCGTGATGTGAATACTAGGAAGTAAGCTGGTTTCCCGAATGCAGGGAGTTGTGGCAGCAAATGATCAAACCCGAGGAGGAGTGGAAATCCCCGACTTTATGGCCCAGGCTGGAGACTGGCATCTAAAGGGGGGTAGTCGTGTGGGGCTGCGCCCTTCCCCTGGGGCCCTGTGTGGAATCCGGCTCAGAATGGAACCGAGCTACGAACACCCAGTTGGTTGTTGCGGGTTGGAAAAAGCCCACACCCCTGGCGTCCGGGCGCTGCAGGCATGCGGCGCACCTGCTGAGCCAAGGCCGGCCAGGGTGAGCATTCGGCACCCATCACGGGCTGTGCAAGATGACTCACACGTCCCTAAGCTGAGCGACACCTCACTCTCGGCGTGGGATGTGGCGGTGGGGCATTTGCTGATGAGCAAGACATCTGCCAAGGCGATTAGTTTGGCGCCCGGGGGTCTCCAGGGGTTGCAGGAAAAAGTCCAGCACCGGGCACCCTGAGAGCGGGTGCTCCTTGGTTCCTTGGTGGCCCACAGGGACTCAGGGCCAAACACGAGTCGGGAAGGTGCTCGCAAAGGGAGATCAGAGTCCCCATTCGCATCTAGACCACCAGAGATGTGACGACACGCTCGACCCGCTTGGTCCAGCCTGGACGTGTCCTTGTCATTAACTCAGGTGCCATCCCACATGTCCCTCATCAGGGCTGGGTCGGGGAAATGGGAAAGATACAGGCCGATCACACAGGGCGAGCTCAGGAAGGAGAGGGTGACACCCGCGAAACCACACGTCTGTATTTCTTTCTAACCTTTGTTGGTGGGTCCCAAGTGCCATCACAGCTTCTTGCTTCTCAAGAACCACGCGGGGCACGGAAGATACGTAGCGAAGCTGACAGAGTGAACATGTTGGGGGTTGGGGGGCGGGCAGATCCTAAGAGGAGGAGGACCCCATTGCTGTGAGCATCCTGCCCGATGCAGCGGTCCAAGAACACAAGGTTCGAGGTCCCAGAGGGCGAGGAGAGACAGGCTCTGGCGTGTTCCCACCTCCCCTGGCACACAGGTGTCAAGAGACCTCCCTCCAAGGTCACAGCACAACAGAGACTCTGATGAACCCGCCTCCGTGACTTCAAACGCACCGTGGTCAGCCAGAAGGCTCGTCCCCCCGTCCGTCCGTCCATGAATGGGGAAGGCGGCGCGCAGGACCCTCGAACTGGGGGGTTTCCTACACCCAACCTCCCAGGGGCCAGGCAGATGCCAACAGGGCGCCCCCCCCACTGGTCTGGGGGGGTCTGGGGGCCTGACACCCGACTGGCCGGCCAGCTGGCCCGAGGACAGCACCACCCGTAGCCTTGACAAGGCAATGACAGACTCCCATTTCCTCATCTGGCCACGAACACGTGGAAGTCAAAAGCTCTGAAGAAACTCGTAAGACGAAACAAGATCCTGTATGTGCTCTGCCACTTGTCTGCAGTGCGTAAGACCCTTCAGAGAGTTCACTGGGGGCGGGGGGCAGCGGCCCCTTCCCGGGGGGAGCAGAGGGAGAGGGCTACGTGCAGGGGACAAGAGGACAGGTGTCTATATTTTTTCAACCTTTTTTTTTTTAAAAAGAGAGAGATGGAGGGCAAGCAGGGGAGGGGCAGAGAGAGGGGGAGACACAGAATCCGGAACAGGCTCCAGGCCCCGAGCCGTCAGCACAGAGCTCCACGCGGGGCTCGAACTCACGGACCGTGAGATCGTGACCCGAGCTGAAGTCGGACGCTTAGCCGACGGAGCCACCCAGGCGCCCCATACACTGTTCCCAACGTTTTCATGAGCGTGCGCCATTTCTGTCGCTGTATTAAAATAAACATGGCTTCGCCATCCGCTTCCTAAGGTTGCTTTTCTAGCACTAAACGTGAAGACCTTCGAAAATGCTCGATCGCTAGGTCCACCTGTCGGTTCCCTCCTCTGCACCTCCGGCCAGCCCTGAACTCTTCCTCCCCGACTGGGACAGCGTCAGAAAGCACCAAGCAGAAGCTGCCACCACGAAGGGCTTCGGTCCCTATCGGCCAATGACAGGGAGGGGGCTCCCGGAGTGAACTGCCCTCAGCCCCCCAGTGTCATAAAAGCACCGGGCACCTGCTTGCCCAACCCCTTCAGCCCTCACGGGCCACGCTGGTCACAGCACCCCGGCATCGTTACCACCAGCCTCCTCCTGTAACCCCAATATCTTCCAGAGACTTCCCCACCGTCGTTACAGGGAGAACATCGCACGAGACTCCAGCACCGGCAAGGGGGAGGGGGGCGGAGAGCCCTCCTGGGCCGCCAGGACGCAGCAGGCGGGGAACGGCGCTCTGGTGGCCAATCCTGGAACCCTTGGTCAAGGTGCAGCGGGCACGCCTACAACCCTGCAGCTCACCTGCTCGTGAGCCGTCCCCCTGCTGGCGCCTGAGGACTCGGGACAGTAACCCTGCCAAGCGCCACGCGGGTTTGCTGTGCTTGTGGAAGACAGAACACAACTCGCTTATCCACCGACAGAAGAAGAACACAGAGGCTGTGGTCCAGCCAGAAGCCTGAGCTGTAAAGAGAAGCAACCAGGCACGCCTGGGGAGGCTCAGGCGGTTGAGCGTCCGACTTCGGCTCAGGTCACGGTCTCACAGTTTGTGGGTTCGAGCCCCGCGTCGGGCTCTGCGCTGACAGCCTGCTTGGGATTTTCTCTCTCTCCCCCTCCCCCGCTTGCTCTCTCTGTCTCTAAACCAACCAACCAACAAACCAACAGAAAAGGAACCCGAGCGGCAAACAATACTCTACAGCGGGGACGGGGAGCAGAATCCAAGGGGCAGGGCTCGGGGTCCGGCGATGCTCTCCTTCTCCAGCCACCTGGGCTCACGCAGCTGCCCCCCACTGTCTGCTAAATGGCGCGTGTGCAACTTGGCAGGAAAAGGTAGACAGACACGGGGGCGTAACCCTTCCATGTAAGAGAAGGCGTCTGAGGACTTTTTGCAGATACGTGCCATTAAAAAACAAAATTTCTGGGGCGCCTGGGTGGCTCAGTCGGTTAAGTGGCCGACCTCGGCTCAGGTCATGATCTCGCGGTCCGTGAGTTCGAGCCCCGCGTCGGGCTCTGTGCTGACAGCTCAGAGCCTGGAGCCTGTTTCAGATTCTGTGTCTCCCTCTCTCTCTGACCCTCCCCTGTTCATGCTCTGTCTCTCTCTGTCTCAAAAATAAATAAACGTTAAAAAAAAAATTTTTTTTAAATAAATAAAAATAAAAATAAAAAACAAAATTTCTGTTTTCACCATTCACAGCATTCGACCCGTCTAATAAGTAATTTTAACCTGTGAACGATCACGGGCTGGAAGAGGAACTCTCCGTAGCATCGAAATGGCTCAAATCTATGCCACCTGTATATACGCACACGCACAAATATATGCATTTTGTTGACATGTTAATTCACAGGCCGTTTAACTTGTCCGTCACCCCATAAAGACACACTGCGCCCGTGGGCAGGCAGGATCCGTTGCCCCCCACCCCGTGCCCGGCGACCCTGAGTCCACGTCCCGTCTCCCTGGATGGATCCATCCGGGACACGCGACATAAGCGCCGTCACACGAGAAGCGGCTTCTTCACTCGACACCGTGTGTTCGAGGCCCGGGCATGCGGCACGCGTCCGACTCTCCTTTTATAAGGCCAAAGCACATCCCGTCGTGCTGATCGACCATAGCTTACGAATCCGTTCATCACAGGATAGACCAGAATTTTTTTTTTTTTTTTAGGTTTTTAAGGTGCCCAGGTTTTCAATAATCCTAAGACCCAATAACCTCCCCCCGACCCCCGCCACCTAGGCTTTACATTTGCTCCCTCGGCAGGTAAGGGTCCACGGCAGGCGCCCACGCCCCAGCTCACCTTCTCCTGGGCTGACCTGGCCACGCTGGAGACCCGGTGCACCTCCAGTCCCAGGGGCTGCCACAGCGGGTCCTCCTCGAAGGACAGGAGCAGCGGGCCCTGGAACAGAGGGAGAAGCACGGTGAGGCCCTCCTTAAAACCGGCACACTGGCGAGAAAGCTCTGCAAATCTGGGAACGTCATCTGACTCCTGTCACTCAAATGTGTGCTTCTAAACAGCAGCAGGGGTCACGGAGAGCACACGCCCCCGAGGACCTGCTCACGACCGCGGTGTGCCCGGGCCGGGCTTTGGTTCCCAGAGCGGGATGGCAAACAACCCAGGGAGGTGGCCCTAACGACGGCAAAGGGAACCCTGAACACCCGTGTTTACACGGGCAGGAGAGAAGCCCGGCTCCCGGGGCAGCGTGCTTGGGGTGACCCCGCAGGTCCAGCACCGTATCTGGCCAAGCACGGCAAGTTCAAGGGCTCCGTCCTCTTCTCCTGGCAGAGGCCAGCCTTCTCTCTGGTCTTAGAGGACCGCCTCTCCCCGTCCACGTGGTTGCCCGCGTTGTGACTTCAGGTGCGGCCCCTTCCCCTCTCCCAGGGCCCGGCCGCCTCTCGCTGGAACTTGAGATCCCTTGGCTCAGAATGAACCAGCCTGGCTGCTGTGCCCAAGGAGCGGGTTCCTGAGCCCCTGCTGCCCAGAGCTTTGGAGCCGCCGGGCTCCTGCCCCCCAAGGTCTCCTGGTTCAACTCTGCCCTCAGCTCTGTGCACCTTACCGCACCCCGTGAGTAAACCCTTCTGCGGCTTATCAGCCTAGGTCCACTTTGGTTTTTGCAATTAAAAATCTCCAAATGAGGGGTGCCTGGGTAGCTCGGTGGGCTAAGCATCTGACTCCTGATTTCAGCTCCGGTCATGATCTCACAGTTCGGGAGTTCCAGCCCCACATCCGGCTCTGTGCTGATAACACGGAGCCTGCTTAGAATTCTTTCTCTCCCCGTCTCTCTACCCGCCCCCCCCTTCCCAGCCCAAGCTCACGCTCTCTCTCAAAATAAATAAACTTAAAAAAAAATTTTTTTTAATCTCCAAATGAGACATAGGCAATTAAATTAATATGTCCACAAGGCAGTAACACTGATGTTTCATAAAATAATAAATCAGGGCTGGGATAGTCAACCAAGTCTTGGCCTTTTCAATTTCTTATGTTTTTAAGTTTATTTATTTATTTTGAGTGGGGGGACAGACAGAGGGAATGAGAGAGAGAGAGAGAGAGAGAGAGAGAGAGACAGAGACAGAGAAACCCAAGCAGGTTCCATGCTGTCAGAGTGTGGGGCTCAAACCCACGCACCATGAGACCATGACCTGAGCCAAAATGCACCAAAGCTCTCCTGGCAAGCACAGTGCCATCGAGCAAGTGATGGAGTTCTCCTGGGGCTGTTTCTTAACAATTCCCGAGGACCAAGAGTGACCCTGAAAGACACAGAACGTTCTCGTTAACATGCTTCTAACCTCGGCCTGCTTTTAGTGACATCTACCTCACCCCTAAAAGTCATCAGGGGAGAATCCAGTCTACTTCTCAAGAGAGATGCAGTCACGGCCCGGGCCCCTCTGCAGACACTCCCCACGGCCGGAGGTTGTGTCCCGTGTGTGCCCTGCTGGCCGGCGGCAGGTGCCCGCCGCGAGCTCGCTGAGCGCACAGAACCGCTGGCTCAGGGAGCTGATTGATAGAGAGTCAACATCATCACCTGCTGCCCCCAGATCAGTGGATGCAGGTTGTCCTCTCCCACCTCCGGCACCTTTGGGACTGAAACCCTGAGAAGGTTCCGCTGGGAGATTCAATGTCAAGCGGCGGTCTCGCAAAGGAAGTACGGTATTTGTGTTCAAATAAGGACCCGGGGATTCCTTTTCCCTCCCACGCTGCCTGAGGCTCGGGTTCCGGAAGCCCAGCGAGCACGCGGAATCGCTCACACCCTGTCCGTTGCAGAGTCTACAGGGCAAGACTTCACACCCGCACGGAGAAGCAACACACAGGCATCGGCAGGAGCACGCTGAGGAAGGAACACCAGGAGGAGGACCACCCAGCGTGAACACACGTTACAGAACCTCCGCGATTCAAACTGTGTGGTGCAGGTGCATGAACACGCAGACGGTCCAGGGGACTAGAACAGCCCGTCCAGAATACACCCAAATGCACGGACACACTTCGTATACGTCGAACGTGACATTCCAAATCACTGGGTAAAAAATGAATTTTAAAAATCAGGAGCGGGGGGTGTCTGGGTGGTTTAGTTGGTTAAGCATCTGACTCTTGCTTTTGGCTCAGATCACGATCTCACAGCTCCGAGTCGGGCTCTGTGCTGATGGTGGGAAGCCTGCTTGGGATTTTCTCTCTCTCCCCCCCACCCCTCCCCTGCTCTCTCTCTCTCTCTCTCTCTTAAATAAATGAACTCTTGGGGCGTCTGGGTGGCTCAGTCGGTTGGGCAACTGATTTCGGCTGAGGTCACCATCTCACAGCTCGTGAGTTCGAGCCCCGCGCCGGGCTCTGTGCTGACAGCTCGGAGCCTGGAGCCTGCTTCGGACTCTGTGTCTCCCTCTCTCTCTGCCCCTCCCTTGCTCACTCTCTGTCTCTCTCTCTCAAACATAAATAAACATTAAAAAAAAATAATAATAAATGAACTCTAAAAAAAAGTCAGGATGTGGGAGAAATCCCAGACGGAACACAAACACCAACAAACAAACCTACCCCGTTACAAATGAACACCATAACCCCCAACCCCAAAGGGGTGGGAAGACACACCTATCACCTAAGAAACTTTGGATGACAACAGCCTGACTGCAGCAGGCATAACCTCGTCAGTAGGTGTGTTTCTCGTGGGCGCTAACCTTAGCAATGCTGAAACGACTTTGTGCGAGTCCTAGAACTGACCCAGTAAGTAAATATGTTACAGACAGGAAGGGCCAGATGCCTCAGTCTTGGAGACGGAAGGTACAATTAAGGCAAGAAGGAGGCTGAACTCTGCGCTGTCCGGCTGCAATCCGAGCCATCAGTGTGAAGTCATGCTCTCTCAGAGGCGGACAGAAAGGTCCAGAATGGCCGACATGTGCAAACACACACTTATTTCCGAGTTCTGTGCACTGAAAGGGTCTGGAAGGAATGAGACCCCAGCAGTAATGAGCACACACGATGCCCAGATCTTGGTTTCTAAACACCTCCCCAAGGAAAGGCATCAGCACTGCTGGCAGAAGTGGCTGAACCCAGGGCTGGAAGAGGGGAAAATAAAAAGCCGGAGAGGAGTCTAGAACAAACGTCTTGTGGAGTCACGAAGAAAGGAAGCGCCAAATCAGTACATGTTTGGTATCTGGATGGAAGAACACAAGAGGCTACCAAGAAATATCCACGAGCCCGCACAAGTGCCGATCATCGAGTGGATACGGACAAGGAGGAGACGGGTGGCTCTTTCTCGCAGTAGAATTGCAATGAACAAACGCAGGAGAGAAGGAAACGGAGAACCATCAGCCACAAACTGTACGGAAGCAAATGTTGCAGACCAGGTACACCCTGGGTGCCAAAATGAGTGAGCTGAAGTTTGACAAGTGTCAGATTTACACTGTCTCAAAGTAGCTCCCAAAGTCTCAAAGTATCTGTTCACCACAAAGGGGACGACAGGACAGGAGACAAGGTATAAAGCAGAAAACCCGACAGAAACCATCCTAACCACGGGACCGAGGCCAACGTCCCAGCAGCAAGTACTCTGACATCACAAAGCCCACGATACGGGACACTAATAGGGGCACATGACTCCTGTGGTTTCACAGCCCAATCCTGTAAAAACACCAAGCCGAGGGGCATGGGGCAACACGACAATCCATCCTCTTCAGAGTCCTCAAGGTCATGCAAGACGATGAAAGCCTGGGGAACGATTATAGACTCGGGGAGACTGGGCGCGACCGCGGTTCAGTGCCCGCCGTGGGACCTGCGTGGGACCCCGGAACGATGAAAGGGTACTGGCAGACTGGGTGAAATTCGAGGAAGGTCTTCAGCTAAAGGCTTTGTGCGGATGTCAATTCCTCCTATGTCGCACTGCTTGTATCAGGGCACTAGGAATTCTGGTAACATTGTGCCGATGTTAATTTCTTGGTTCCGATGCTATGTTCTGGTTATGTAAGGCTGGGCGAGGAAATGTATGGAACTCTGTTATTTTTGTAACTCTATCTAAAAGCAGTAAAAAGTTTTGTTTTCTTTTTAAAGGCTTTGCAAGGAAACTGCCCACCTTTACTGACCCTTCTTCCTACCTGCCCCACACGGGGCCCATCTCACCCGTGGTGGACTGTTTTCCAGGTTGAACCCCAAACTGTCCTCTTCTACCGAGGAAGCACAGAGAGGTCAGGCTTGCCCAAGGTCACACAGCCCCAGAGCTGCCTTCTGGCCTCAATAGGGCACACACTGCTGTTCCAAGCCATTCGAGAAGTCCCCTCCCTCCTCAGCAACCCACGGCCGGGCCGGTGGGAATGGAAGTTAGCTTTGGCCGCGTTCAAGTTGACGTACGCACGACACCCACTCTTCCTTCCCCCGAATTCCTGTCTCTTGAGGAGAACGGGTGAGCGCAAAGCCCAGCCGGAACTGGAGCCTCCTCCCGGGTTGCGGATTGACAATTTGCAAAGTCATCAGTGAGCCTCGTTTACTGTTGATTCTTTAGAAGTGAAAAACAAAGCACATGAAACAGCTTGTTTTGCCCAGGCTTGGCCGGCTCCCAGGGAGGGAAGGCCTGTGTCCAGACGGGGTGATGCACGTGCCCCCCCCCCCCCCTCCGCCGGTTCCTCCTCCTCCAGGGACAGGTTCCTACCAGGGCCTGACATTCACCCCCCGACTGCCACCTGCTCCAGGCCAGCCTTGTGCTGGGTGCAGAGGCGGCCGTGCCTGGAGGGTCAGGGGTCTGGCCGGGCTCACCATCCTGGGAGCGGACCGGGGCACAAGTGACCGCGAGGTGCAGGGGGCAGGGCAGGTGGCTGGGCTGGGGCTGGGGCAGCATCCTCATGGAACGGGAGGCCCGGGGGCCTCTGCGCTGCGACCTGGAAGGTTAATGAAGTGTTCTGGACAAAAGGAATGGCCCGTGGGAAGGCCCCACAAGGACAGAATCCTGAATGTTTGAGCAACAGAAAGACAATCGGTTCAGGGTGGGACAGATCCACGGCCCTGACCCAAAGCCACCTTCACGTTCTTACCGACTGACCTCCTATATTGTGGCCGCGCGCGCCGGTCACGAAGTTTGGATTTTTTGTGAGCGCCGCTGAAAGCTCGCGGCGAAAAACTGTGAAGTCTTGTCGCTTTGTTTACTTTTTCAAATGTCAAGGCTCATACACAAGTCAGAGCTATTAATAACACGGTTCAAGTTCACACGGCGTCTTTTTTTTTTTTTTTTTTTTTTTTACAAAGACCACAAATTGTCCCGCAGTGCTGGTCCTCTGCATTGAGAACATTCCTCCGAAAAAATCCCCAGGCAAATGACTCAAGAGACAAATAGCTTTGGTGACCCTCCTAACTCAGGGCCTCAGCCAAGCTGGGCAGCCCCCTTCCATCCAAGTCCAGAAGCACCGGCCACAGAACAAAGCCCTTGCTCTGGGCCCACCCCCGAGCCCCCACCCTCCCCCCGTGTGGCCCGGCAGCGTCTGCCCTGAGAGGGACACCCTGCCCCGGCTGCCGGTCCACCAGCACCCTGGCTTCCAGGGCCTCCTGGCTGGGTGCTGGGGACACACAGCACCAGCGGGGCCGCTGAGGCTCACCACAAACCGCTTTGTAAACATTCAGGTAAGTGCAGGGGGGCCGGAGGGGGAGCGCCAGCTGTTGCCTTGGGATGCTGGGCTATTAGTTCCCAGGCCGGCGACTGAGCCAGCTCTGGCGGCTTTCTGTTCTCCGCGACTCAACCGCCACCAGCTGGATGGGAATCCCGTGTTTGCAGCACCAGGGGGGACATGTGGCTGGGTGGGGGGGGGGACCCTGATTGCCTGGTGGCCGGCTGAGGGACAGGGGTGTCTCTGCAGGCCCCTCACTGGCGAGAAGCTACCTGGGGAGCTGGGGACAACCACAGTATATGCTGCCTGCCTGCGTTTGGCCAACCTACCGGGTCTGAACTGTGGGGCGGGGGAGGGGCAACCCGTCTGTGCTCCCCAAGCCCCCGGCACCACCCCACCAGCTGGCCCAGCGGCGAGGCTTTCCTCTTGTGGCTCCCCGAGTCACCATCCCGCCTAATTTACAAATGCCTCTGGAGCGAGAGCCGGAATCCCAGGGGCCCGTCTGACACGAGCGGCCTGCACTGCCACAGTCACTGGTCATCCGGGGTCAAAGGAGAGGCCGCAAGTCACTGATCCGTCCTCGGACGCCAGAGATGCCCATTGTTAGGACGCTAGGTCAAACAACCGCGCCCTCTCACCCTTTCCGGCTGTGCCTCAATCACGGGAACGTGTGGGTCTCAAAGGGAAACCTGCCGTGCACGGCGAGCGAGACTCCAGCCACGGGCACAGCACAGGGACACCCGCCCCGGGGGGCTAGGTGAGCCCGGCCTCTCCAGCACACGGAAGGGGCTCTGCTACAGAGTTTAGGGTTCCCTCCAGAGTTAAAATTCAAAGCTGGAGCAGAGAGCTTACGTGGGGAAGGGCCACTGTCTCCGGTGACAGACAATTCCACCTGCATGGAAGATGCCAGCCAGTGTGTCCTCAACCCCCCCAGTGACGGGCTGAGAAGGGGCGTCCCAGGCCAGGGCAGGGGCAGGAGGGCGCCGCTAAGCTGCTGCTCTGGGGCGGAGAGCAGGCTCCGGGTGTCAACCCTAATCGGGGATTAGCGGGAACAGAGCCGGAGGAGGACGACATGGGAAACTCCCGCGGGGCTGGCCGGCCACCAGGGTCCGGACAACCACTCACGCCACACCAGCACCTCTCTACCCAGGCCGCCAGTCAGCGCGGGGACAGCGGTGGGCCTGGACAGGGCAGGGTACGACAACTCACTTACCCAGATCCTGTCTGCAAAACGTGCCATCTGAGATCAAATCAAGCAACGCTTCCAGGCATCAGGGCGGGCGGAGAAACACCAGGCACCCACAGCCAATCTGCACCTGACACCATGATGGCGACAAACCCGCGTCCTCGCAAAGCCATCAGAGCAGATCTGCCCGTTTTCAGCTTGACCCCGGTGCATTACTGCCACTTCCGGGCAGGCGCCGGGGAAACACTGATGTCTAAGACCCTGCAGGTGTGGCCAGCAGCAGGTAGAGAACAGAGAACACACAGGCCAAACCTCTGTCCCCGAACACAGAGCGCGGCCCGCTCCCACACAAAAAATGCGGGTGACCTGGGCAACACCTTCAGCTATTTCTTCGGTGTTCTCGGCTTTACCTGGCCGACCAAAGACCAATTCCAGACCAGAGCGTTCCTCCTTTCTTCCTCAACGCTCCAGGCACGTGGGTAATCTGGAAGCATCCCATCTAAGGCAACCCTATTTTTTTTTAGGCCAATCAAGAAACGTCAGGACATGAAGAGACACGACTGAAGCAGGGCCATCCCACATCTGCAGGACGCAAGGGTCATGCCTGTGCACCGGAAGCTGTCGGGAGTCCCACGGTTAGACGTGAGGGCCGCCGCAGATCACGCAACCCAGGCTTGCTCGAATTTGACAGAGACCCGGGAAGGGGCCCCCACCTGTTCACACCACCAGCCCAAAGTATGCGCGGCCACGGAACCCAGGCCCACGACGCCAGGTCACCCGCGGGGGTCAAAGACAGCGGCCTCTTGGGGAAACGAATCCGTGTTTGCGCACACGCGTGAGGTCACATGGCTTTAAGTCCCCCACAAGAGGTGGGGTGGTTCCAGAGTCTCTGGCTGGCTCAATCAGGAAAGCTCGTGACTCTCGATCTCAGGGTTGTGAGTTCAAGCCTGGGTGTGGAGATAACTTGAGAGAGAGAGCGAGAGAGGGGGAGAGGTGAGGGGGTGCCCCTGAGTAGGAGATGTCCAGCTCTGGGCAGCTGGGGCACAGATTCTAGGCATCAAGACAGACGGCAGTCAGCTGACCTTGAGCTGTTTTGGTTTTTTTTTTTTTCATCTAAAAGGTACAGTTTATTTTTTCAATAGCTCAGAACACGGTCTTTTGAGTTGATGAATTTATATTCATTTACACTCAAAGACTCTTCGTTTTTTAAATCTCTGGCTGGGCACGTCAAGGCCAGGGGGAAAGACCAGCCAGAGGGGCCCCTAGGGACTATTCTGGAGGGTGAGGCATCCAGACATGAAGCGTTCACTCTCCTTAAAGCGAATGGCCACAGGCTTCTCCCCTGAGCTGCACAGGCAGGTGAAGGAGGGTGACAGCCAAGGGTGATGAGCAAAGACTGGGGGGTACCTCCCCAAACACACCAGGCCTCGATCCCTCTGTGGAACGCCTAGAAAGAGTGGACGCCAGGGGCTTGTCATCAAGATGTCTCAAGCGTAAAAGTAAGTCACCACATCATCGGCCACGGAAGAAACACACCGCAGGAGAACGCAGGAGCAGTTACGTGATAAGTCCCTGAGCTTTGAGGGCGGAGGCAGCTGGCTCCCAATCCCAGCTCGGCCACCCACAGGCCGTGTGACCTTGGGCGGGTCGCCGAGCCTGTCTAGGCCTCAGTTTCCCCACCTGTACAATGTTGACAACGCCTCTGTGCTAGGTGTCGTGAGGATCCAAAGAGCAGATCGAGGTACCGAAAGCCCCCCGAACAATGTCCCGCAAGTGGCTGGCATTCAGCAAACGGCCACCACCTCCATGGGTCAAGGAACGCAGGCCTTTGGGAAATACATTCTTGGGGGAAAAATGCATTTCTATACAAGGGATCGTATTGGGGTCACGGTTACTCATCCATCAGGTGCAAAAGCAGTAAGTGTCCCGCTGGTACCGGAATCCACCTGGGACTCCAGAAGGGGCAGGGGAGCCAGGAGGGCAGTGGGCGCCTCCCACAAGTCCCTCCCCGGGCGCCCGGGGTCTGGCACACGTGATGTGTGGGGGGCAAGATCCAGCCGCTTTGTCTTGATCCCCCATCACGGGTCCTTCGCTCTCCGGTCTGTCTCCTAACTTTCCAGAGCGCTCTGCCGCGGGGGAGGCTCACTTGCATCAGGCCGGGGCTGTGGCGAGGCTCCAGGGCAGAGCGCTGCAGCGACCGCCCGCACCCGGCCACCAGCCCCGCGGCCACGAGCCGCCCTCGCAGACAACTCACCCCTTTCCGTTCGGCCTCATCATTCAGGGCGGTCACCCAGGCGGCCTGCCACTGGTTCCTCCAGCTGTTCAGCGTCAGGATCCAGGCGAGCAGCGCGTCCGACTCGGGGCGCCGGCCCTCGCCAGGCTCGGCAGCCCGCCGCGGGGGCCGGGGTCGCGCCCTGGCCAGCGCCCACTGCGCCAGGTACAGGCCCACCGTGCCCAGGGCCACGACGAAGAGCGACACCAAGAGCAGCCACTGGACCTCACCGAGCCACCAGCCCAGGCGGGACATGGTGATGGCGCATACCCGGCGCGCCTGGCCCCAACTTCCCAGGGCAGCCCCCCGGCCGGGGTGCAGGGCCCGCGGGCGGCGAGCCTAGGACATGAGCGCGCGGCCGGCGGGGCTCGCGGGGGGCGTGGAGGGGGGCGCGGCGGGGCCGGGGGTGCGCGGCTGGCGGCGCGGGCCCGGAGGCCGGGCGGCCGCGCGGGGCGAGCAGGAGGCGATGTGCGGCCGCGGCCCGGGACTGCGCCCCGGCCCCGCACACCTGGGAAATGGGGACGCGGCGCCCGGCGTTCCCGACCGGCGCGTCTGGGCAGGTCCCGGGCCGCGGCCGGCGAGCTTCCTCCTCCGCGCGCCGCCCCGGGCGTCCCGCCCGCGGCCCAGCAGTGGCCGGAGGAGGCTCGGGCCGGGGCGGGGCCTGCGGGGCCGGGACCGCCCCTGCGCCCGGGCCGTCCCGACCGCGTCCCCCCCAACCCCCCGCGTCCCGCCCCACCCTCGGCCCCTTAAAGGCCCCGCGGCCCGGCGCCCCGGTCGGGCCCCGCCCAGCCACGTGCGCGCGCCGCTCGGCCCTCCGGCGACCGTCGCGGGCCGTGGCGGGGGCGGGGGGGCGGGGACCGGCCTCCCCTCGCGCGGACGTGGCCCCGGCGTGGCGCCGCGACAGCTCGGCGCGCGGGGCTTTCCAGCAGGGTGGACCCCAGGGCCGCCGCGGGGCCGGCCGGCTTGGCTTCCGTGCGCGTGTGTGTGCGCGCCTGTGCGCGTGGAAGGGTGGTTTCTAGGATCACCATCTGCCCAGCGGCAAGACACTGTCTGGCTTTAAAGGACTCGGAAAGTCCCCGGAAATCCACGACTAATCCCTGAAGTCTGGAGGGCCTGGAGCCTGGCCTCACGGGCTGCGTGCTCCTGCCCCAGAAGGTCTCAGAAAAAAATGCCCCAACTTCGTGTGGGTGTGTCGTTGCGCGTTGTGCGCGTGTGTGTCGTGTGTGTGTGTGTGTGTGTGTGTGTGTGTGTGTGCGCGCGCGCGCGCGTGCGGCATGCCCCCTGCGCCCCTCACCTGGGAGACTCGGCCCCCATTCGTAGGAAATGCCGCAAAACACTAGCCCCAGATTCTCCAAGGCCGAAGGAAAGGCCTAAATCACAAAGTAGTGAATCGCAGGTATTTTCTGCAGCTGTTGGAGGCGGATTTGACCTTGAACTGGGTTGGCCAGACCCAAGGGCTCAGCCGTCGCTCACCTAGCCAGGGTCAGCCTGGTTGCTAACATCACTGGGGATTCTGGCTCTGGGGTTGCAGGGGAGGGGTCCTCCCTGATTCCCCCTCAGCCCCTCCCTGCCCCTGCGCTGGGAAAGTAAAGCCTTAGAAGGTGGCTCAGAGGGGAGTCTGCTAAGGAGACAGGCTAGTTTGGCAGATCTGGGATTGGGGCCTAGATCTGGTCCACAGGAGAGTGGCATTTTTGATATTTACTATGCAAGAGCCCTGGGAACAGTGGAGCAAAGAGGACCACGGATGATGTGCTAGATCTGTGCGGGACACCAGGTGTTAAAGACAGGAGTGAGGTGCCTGGCTGGAGGCAGGGGGGGTCAGCACAAGGGCATATGAACGAGTGTGTGTGTGCGTGCGCACGCGTGTGTGCATGCAAAGGCCCTGAGGCAGAGAGGGCAAAGGGGTGTGAGAGTTGGAGGCAGTCGGGAGGTGGGCGGAAGCTGGAACTGGAGCCCCCCAGTTATGGGTAGTGGATTGTGCCATGGAAAAGAAGCGGCAAGCTGTCTTAATTAAGCACAGAGCGGGGGAAAAAAATGGAATTTTACAAGGGTCACCTGCCAGCAGAAGGTGGAGGTCCGGTCGGAAGGAAGCCGGAGGGGGCAGACAGGCCAGCTAGAAGGTGACCCCGAGCATCCAAGAGAAGGGTTTAAACGAGGCCTAGTGCGGGGCCGGGAGGGAACAGGCCCTTACAGGAGATTATTGCTTGCTTGGAGGCTCCAGGCCAGGAGGGACGAGGGTGAGTTTGAAGTTGTGGGCAGGGAGCAGCAGAGGGATGAAGGAGTTTACACCCCAGGGGCCTTTCTTTGAGAAAGAGGAAGGGATTGGGAGGCAGCTGGTCCAGGAGCCCTTGTGGGAAACAGAACAGGAAGCTGGCAGGGAGTGCCCAGGTGAGCTGGGGGCAGGGGGCGGGGAGCGAGCCCTTACTTGGCAGGTCTGATATTAGAAAGAGGAAGCAGAATGATCCTGGGAGCTTTCCGCAAGCTACCTGGCCGTTAAACATTCCCCTGGGGGGAATGGGGGGGGGAAGAACGCTCCTTCTTTAAGAAATCTCTCCTTATTTGGAGGAAACACCGAATTACGTTCTGACCTGTAGCCAGATCCGTGCAATTGAATAATTCGGGTACTGCTGCCCCCTTACCAGCATATCAGGGATAACTAGGTACCTGGGGCTCCGCGTCTCCCTGTTCTGGCTGGCCAAGGCCTTGTCCCCGGTTACCAGACGGCCAGTCCGGTGTGACTGGTGGAACCAGTCTCTTTCCTCCACCCGCCGTGTTCCCAGGCGTACTCGCCCACTGGCTCACTTAGAGGCTTGAAACAAACTGTAAACCAACAACCAGCCCTCAGTTTGGAATTTGTCACCGGGCTGTAAGTTTTTACAAAGGGAATGTAAACAGGGAGATGCTGACTGACTTGGGTGCAGAAGAGAATTGAGGGAAAATGAGGGGTGCGCGATGGGACGGGCGACCGGGAAAATGCAGGTGGCCAAACCATGCGACAGGAACAGAAACATCTCGGAAACCTGGGAGCATGCCAGGCTCCTTCCGCCTCTGCTCCCAGCCACTGTCCCCCTGCGCCCGGGCCCGTTCATCCCCTGCGTGGAGGACCCGGCCATCACCACCCCGGCTGGCGATACCCCCCGCTCTCGGCACAGTCCCGTCTCCGCCACCCCGAGTCCCTTTAGCCCAAGGAGCCGGGACGCTGCTCTCTGCCCAGAAAGGTCTCTCCTCGCCACCAAACCTTCCAAGATGTGGTGGGCTCCAGCAAGTTCCCGGAGCTGGTGTTAACCCCGCCTGAAAGAGAGCCAGGCTGCTTTGAATGGAGCCTCTGTGAGCGGCCGGGGTGGGGGCGGGGGGCCTCAGGGCGGGGCTGGGGCCCTTGGGTCCCGGCCACCCTTCCCGAGCCAGGCTCTCCTACTGCCGCCCCGGGGAGACCGTCTTCACGTGAACCTACAGGGCCCACCAGAGACAGCAGCCTACCTGGAACTCTCTAGAAGGCATCACTGTGACCCTCGGACCAGGTGGTCCCACAGTGGCAGGGAGGCAACAGTAAAAGCTGGGTTTTCCAAGTCTACTGCAGAATGTTCTACTACTGCTTGTGAGACAGACCACAGGCTGTGGCAGAAAAGGCTCCATTGGTCCTTTTTTTTTTTTTTTCACGTAAAGAACATTTCCAAAATGTAGACACACGTGGCCTGCTGGGTGATCCCCATCCAGACCCTCATTTGGGGGGACTCTGTGCATCCCAGGAGGGAAGTATCTTGATGTCTTTTCCCGCCAAACCAGGAGGTTCCGCGATGATGTTACATTTTAAAAAATTAGTAAGTGTCATATGTGTTTCCTATCTATAAACAAAGTTACACATGTTAACATTTCAAGTTGTTCGTTGCCATTGAGCCACCTGTCCTTATGGATTTTTGAAAGTGCTTAACCCAAAAAATCAGGATGTATAGACTTATTCCCAAGTATACTTAATCCCAAGTAATTAGGCTAAGTTTGCAGAAGGGGAAAGGAGGAGGTCCTGGGAGTTGTAGTTTGTCTGTAACTTGGTAGAGAAGTTCCTTCTTCAGTTTGCACGGTTGTGATCACCTCTTGAATCATCGCATGTGCTCGGACGGCTGCGGCTGGGGCTGTGGACGACCCTGAACCGAGTTTAAACTTGGACAGACGACCCCGGATTACAAACGTGCAGTTTCCTCCAGGGGCGCTGCACGGAAGACATTCCCAGAATTCCCTCTCGGCAAAATGCCTTCGAGATTTGGCTCCAGGGGCCTGGGCAGTGGGGTCTGAGGGGACATCTGACCGTCTCCTTGGCTACGTTCACAGGGCCCCGCTCATTTCCACAATCCGGAGGCTTGGGGTGTCTCAGGCTGGTTTCCAGTCTTGCCGTGGTGGCTACGGGGCACCTGTGAACCCTGTCAAAGGTAGCCCACCACCAGGAGCCTCAGTGGGTTAAGGGTCTCTTGATTTTGACTCAGGTCATGATCTCACCGTCCGAGCCCTGCGTCGGGCTCTGTGCTGACAGCATGGAGCCTGCTTGGGATCCTCTCTCTCTCTCTCTCTCTCTCTCAAAATAAATATATAGACATTGAAGGTGGCCCACGACCAGAGTCAGGCTCTGTGCCAGACAAGCCTTCCCTCTCTGTTTGACCTTGACTTCTCCTTCCTCCCCATTCATAGGACTGGCTGACGAGCTTCATCCTGGCGCGTGACCCCTTCTCTGGGGGGAGGGCAACAGTCCTGGCAGGTGCACTAACTCCCGCAGCACAGCACGGAAGGGCTGGGAGCCGCCCCCCCCCCCCCCCCCCCCCGGCGGGAGTGACTGCCACAGAATCGGCCCCGGCCTCGCTGCACGACCCCGTGGTGGGGGTCCCTTCGATGCCCTGCGTGTGGCCGGGCGGCTGGTGGACAGATGCTGTAGCTGGCGCTCGGCTGGACGGGCTCACTTCGTTTTCAGGGCAACGCGCAGGGGATAGCATCATCCCGTTTTCAGAGTGAGGAAGCTGAGTTCAGAGAGGCTGAGTCACTTACCCAAGGCCACACAGTGAGAAAGGAGCAGAGCCAGAGTCTGACCCTAGGGAGTATCCGCCCCAGAGCCTGTGCTCTTTCCCTCAGCATGCTACGAAAAGAGGAAAACGTTAGAGGCTGGAAAGGAAGGGGTCCCGTTTCTCGAGTGCTTGGGTGCAGATCCGTCCAAAGAAGATGAATTGCCTTTTGTGCTCTGAAGTCCAGGGGGCACGGACTCTTTCAAAACCAGAGGGGAAGGAAGTTCATCGAGGGTTCATTCGAGGGACTCACAGGGAGCTTCTGCTCTGGCCCGGGCCCTTCCTGGGGAAGACAGATTCCTGTCGCAGAGCCTGCTGGAGGGGCTGGGTAACCAGATCACCGTCCCGCAGATGCCCACCAAGGAGGGTCCGAGGGGCTATCCCCCCACCGGCAGGGCCTTCCGGGCCCCCCACCTCCCACCCTGAGGGTGAGCTGTCAACAGGATGTGCCCTCAAATCCCAGCCTGGCGATGGACCCGTCGAAGAGCCTGAGTCATGCCGCCCTGCAGGGAGGCGGGGTGGGGAGGGCTCGGGGCCAGAGGCAAGGCTTGGCCGCCTACTGTGGGCCAGCCGGCCTGCCAAGAGCCTGCCCTGGGCCACCCTGATGAATGCGGTCCCTGCAATTCTGCGCCCACGCCGGGTGGATGCAGGAATGTGACCCAGATGGCAGGCTGCATCCCTGCCAGGTGGCCCAGTTAAGCCTCCTGCACGATTGCCCAACGGCAAGGTGACAGGGCAGCTGTGCGTGCACGCGAGGCCGGGACCTAACTGAGGCACGAGAGGTTCAACCTTGCATTTTTAAAAACTCTCTGGTACGCTGAAAACGTCCTTGTGAGGAGGCAGTCACCTGAACTGTGTGTTCTTCCTCACTCACCTCGTTGGAGAGTCAGAAACATCTGCCGTATAGACGTCGGGTTCCTAGGGGCTCCTCAGGTGGCAGTGGGAGCCTGGCAAGAGGACAGGCTGAAGAGAGAGAGGAAGGCACTGAGGACAGAGACCCACCCCCCGCCTCTTGTTGGGACTTTGCTGTGGCCTGGTCTGCATCAGAGGCCCCAACAGAGGGTGGCGGCCATGGGGGCCTCCTGCTGGGGTCAGCCCCCTGGACCACACCAACGAATGTGTGCTGCTCCTAGCTTCTCAGAACCTGCCCCATCCACCCCTGCAATCCCCCTGGTGTTGACCTTCCCAGTGCTGACACCGGCTTGATCCAGGGGATGGCTCAGCTAGAGAAGGGCATGCTCAGAGCCGGTCAGCCGGGCCCCACAGGCCGGAGGAAGGGCTCAGCCACCCGATGTGGGACTCCGGAAGTCTCCTCCTGCAAATGTAATTAATGTCTTAATTAATTACATTTAATTAATTAAATGGTGGGGGCATAAGGATAGAGTCAACTAAATATCTGGAGAGGTGGGGTGGCTCAGTCGGTTAAGCATCCGACTTTGGCTCGGATCATGACCTCACGGTTCGTGGGTTCGAGCCCCGCGTCGGGCTCTGTGCTGACAGCTCGGAGCCTGGAGCCTGCTTCCGATTCTGTGCCTCTGTCTCTCTCTGCCCCTCCCCCACTCGTGCTCTGTCTCTCTCTCTGTCTCTCAAAAATAAATAAATGTTAAAAAAATTTTAAAAAAATATCTGGAGGGGTATTTCACCTCTTTGAGAGTTAAAGGACACCACCATCAAAGCACTTTTTTTTTGTTTTTTAAAAGTACTTTTAAATGTTTATTAGTTTTTGAGAGAGAGAGAGTGTGTGTGTATGCACAAGCAGGTAAGGGGCAGAGAGAGACAGAGGGGGAGACACAGAATCAGAAGCAGGCTCCAGGCTCCGAGCTGTCAGCACAGAGCCCGACGTGGGGCTCGAACCCATGACCAGTGAGATCATGACTTGAGCCAAAGTCGGACGCTTAACCGACTGAGCCACTCACGTGCCTCTAAAGGGCCTTTCAAACATCCCAGGAGCACCTGTTCACCTACAAAGTCATTCACGTGCTCATCACAAACGACGACTGGCCCAAATAACCCAATAGGACAAAGCGAGCAATTTTGCTGGTCTGGAAAATCCTTCAGCGTGGGCACAACCAATCCAGCGATTACAGGGGGCAAGCGTGAATGCCTTCCGTGTGCGTGCACTTTACAGTAATTCCTGTAATAAGCAACCCACCGGGGACAAGGTGGCCCGAGGGTGCCGGAGACAGACCTGGAATCCGCGCGTTCCCTGCCATGATCCTACGCCGTGCAGCACGTGGGCAGGGGCCTGCAGAGTCAGAGAGCAAGTCTTCACCTGGATTTGTCGCCATGTCTCATTTTTCAGTGATTCTGATGGAGTCATCATCACCCCCACCCAGTGCGAGGTGTAATTGTACCCGTGCACCCCTGGGGTCACCACACCCATTCTCTCGGCGCCTGGTTTCCCGGGGTGGGGGGTACCAGCTCCGTCTCGGGGACCCCATCCTTGTCGCTGAGCTGGGAGGGGGAGGAGCCAGCAGGGCAGGGGGATGCCACCTGCGGGCCCCAGAGTCCCTTCCGGCTCTGCCTCCCCGTCCGGTCCAATCTGACCTTCCCTAGGTTGAGGGGGCCACAGACATGAAGCCAGGAACTCCGTGGAGGGAAGCAGCCCAGCCTGAGTCCTCGGGGCTCTTCCCCAGGTGACAGAAAGAAGGTGGCTGCTGGGTCCCGGGGTGGGGGGCGGTGACAGCAAAAGGTCCCCCTTTAGCCCTCCCCTTTCTGTGTGTTCAAGCACCCAAGGATCCTTCCTGGACACGTTCCTGATTATCCACACGGGTATCGTCTGAACTGCATGCTTCTGTGTCCGCGAAGATGGGGGACGAACCCTGCCCCCATACCCGTCTGGCCCACATGCCGTGGGGGTCACGCCAGGAGCCTTGCTAACGCACACTCGATCTTCGAGCTTCGCCGGAGAACAGCAGCAGGTGCAAGGCCTCCCCGAGGGAACAGGAGTTAGCGCAGGATGGTTTCCAGGGGCTCACGTCCCATTGTTCCCAGGCAGGACAGAGCAGTGCAGGCTGGCTGGTCTTTGTCACCGAGGAGCGGGACGTTCGAAGCCAGGGGCCAGCAGATGAAACACCAAGCGGCTGGAAATGAGACCCCCACATTGAACAGACCCCTTCGAAAGGCACTAGAGAAGGGAATGTTCCAGGGGTAAAGGGGGGTGTCAAGGAAGCTGGTCCTCACTGACGCCGGCTGCACGACCTCAGAAAGTCCAGGCCAATATTTGTATGAAGGGGGTAGCAGGCTGGGAACACCCAGGGCTCCCGCAGAAGTCCCCCTGCAGGGCGACAGCATTCACTGTTACCCCGGAGGCCCCTTGGCCACACTGCTTCGTGGGACACAGATGCCAGGCTGCCCAATCTCCAGGGGAAGCCGGCAGATGAAGCCACCTAGGGTCTTGTCAAAAACCACAGCCTCCGAGTAGTGTCACTTTGGCCGGGTGACTTTACACACCTGACCTGACTGTGGGTCGAGCCTCCCGCAGAAATGTAGTCTCAGCCTGGGAGTCAGGAATTCTCCGGTGGGCACAGATGGGGTGACCGGTCTCCTGGACCTTCTCCATTGCCCCCACCCCAGGAAGAGGAGGGCATCTGCGGGATCAACCCCCACCCACCCAGGGAAGGTGACCCGGCCTGAAACAACCCTTCCTTTCTTTTGCTAATAACTTCCTTGTCCCACCCTCCTTCCCACAAAAACCTTCCATTTTGTTGGAACGCGAGCCCCCTGTACTCGCTGGATAGGGCGCTGCCCCATTCGTGAGTGGCTTAATAAAGCCCGTCAGATCTTCAAATTACTCGCTTGAATTTTTTTTTTATTAAAAAAAAATTTTTTTAACGTTTATTTATTTTTGGGACAGAGAGAGACAGAGCATGAACGGGGGAGGGGCAGAGAGAGAGGGAGACACAGAATCGGGAGCAGGCTCCAGGCTCTGAGCCATCAGCCCAGAGCCCGACGCGGGGCTCGAACTCACGGACCGCGAGATTGTGACCTGGCTGAAGTCGGATGCTTAACCGACTGAGCCACCCAGGCGCCCCTCGCTTGAATTTTTTTAACGGTCTTAGCCAATACAACTGAGTTCAGACAAATCAATAAGTAAAAATAAAGGGAATTAAAGGGAATTAAAAACGTGCAATTTTTGGATTTAGCCCGCAACGTGCCATGACACGGTCCAATTGGACAGGACTGCCCCTGGTAGGGGCCCGGAGTCCCGAAAGTTCCGGAACTCCCCGAGAGCCCCTGGTTATTACGGACACCGCTAGGGCTAACACATGTGTGGTGCATACTGTTCACAGTCCCTCCTGAGCTGGGAGCAGCCTTCGTAAAGAAGAAAAAAGGCCACCCTGCAGCTCAGCGTCCTTCTTGACGATTCTCTAAGGCCTCAGTCCCATCAGAGGGGCCTTTGGAAATCATCTAGCATTTAGTCCAAGCAGTTGTAGAGGGCCGGTTGGCATTACTTGCTGCAGTAATAAAACCGTGCATATCCATTAAAAAACATCATGGCTCCTCTGTGATGAGGTCTTTTTGGGGTGACAGTGGGGTTCGTGGGGTCCGGAGCCAACGGCCGAGAAAGAATTCTTGAAGTTGTCTTTGGCGCAAAAAGGTCGTCTTATTGAAGCCCTGGGACAGGACCCAAGGCAGGAAGAGCTGCCCCGGGAGCAGGAGCGGAGACTGGTTTTATACCATGGGGTTGGGGGAGGTAAAGGCCAGAGGAAGTTTCCAGTGAGATTTTCCTATGCTAAAGAAGACTTCCAGGATCCTGGAGGCCTAGCTATTGTCAAACTAGGGTTGTTTGCCCTCTAGCAAAGCATTAGCAGCGAGACACTAGAGAGTTCCTGGAGAGACCTTGTACTCTGGGCCTCAATGGGCTGGATTGTCAACTCTGGGTTGTCAATGGGCTGCAGGTTAGAAGGAAATTTAATTTGATCTGCCATTTCCTTCTGCCTTTGTTCCCCACGTCACCATGGAGGGGTGATGTTGGGGCTCCAGGAAACGGAGTCTATAGGTTTCTGGAGATTAGCTATTGATAAGATTGCCTTTTTCTGGTGATTTACTAAGATATTTGTAAATAGATGGAGACTCAGGCCGGGTAGGACTGTGATCTCTATCAGTTAACCATTTGTTTCTCCCCTTTCCTTTGTTCTCAGGCAGCCAGGAATGCCTGAGGAATGTCACACATGTCCCACGGTGGAGGGAGGGGGTTGGGGTGGGGGGTTCGGCCTGTCAGCGTGCCTTAAGCTCCCTCATCACTCTGCAGTGGAAAATAAGACACATCTGGGGACGCCTGGTGGCTCAGTTAGTGAAGTGTCCGACTTCGGCTCAGGTCATGGATCTCACGGTTTGTGGGTTCGAGCCCCCGCGTCGGGCTCTGTGCTGACAGCTGGGAGCCCGGAGCCTGCTTAGGGTTCTGTATCTTTCTCTCGCTCTCTCTGCCTCTACCTGTCTCTCGAAAATAAAGAAACATTAAAAAAAAAAAAAAAAAAAAGACATGTCCAGGCCAGGCCTCACCCAGGCCTCCAGCGGGCAGGCTCCAGATGCTGGGGCTGTGTGTGCCCGGCCGTTGGTTCAAATGCGCTTAGCCACCTGGCTTGGGGAGAAAATGGTCTTTTAAAAAACAACTATTTTGTCTTAAAATACATTTGATCTAGGAAGTTAACACAAAACTGAAGGAAAGGGAAAAAGACTGTCAGACATGAAGTTCAGTTGGTGCCAGAGATGCGTTTAGTGCGGGAGGGGCAGGCGGGGGGTGGGGCTGTCCTGCTCTGTGTGGGCCGTGACCCTGAGCCCTCTGCCTCCCCCCACCGCCCACCAGCTAGCAGCGCATGGTGGGGGGGGAAGGGCGCTCCCGGCCCCTGGGGCATCGCAGGCTGGGGACAAAGCAGACACAGAACTTGTCTCCTGTCTCTCTCCCCATCTCCATGAGGGTGTCCTCTGGGAGGTCTGGAAACCGGTGGAGGTGAGTGACCCAGATGCCCTCTCCTCACCAAAGCTCCTCCCCCTTCCCAGACAGTGTGGAGTCAGCGACATAGATAGATGCTTCCTGCCGGCGGCGGGTTTGTGACTTACGCACAAGTCTAGGGAGAGGTGGGGAGAGCCAGCCTGCCGACCCTGCAGGTGACAAATGAGAGTCCAAACAGGGGACGTCCAGAAGGCCATTAGAGGAATTGTCCCCGTGCCCAAGGCTGCTGCTCTTGCTGGACTGCCCACGGTACCCGATGGCTCTGTCACCACAAGACGGGGCAGGGGGAGCCAGGGAGGACAGGAGGTGCCAGATGAGCCGGGGAGGCGTCCTGTCCTACATCCTGGAGCTCTGGGCACAGCCACCAGGCTGCAAGATTCCGCCGACAGGAAACGTCCAGAACGGGCAAGTCCCTGGAGGCCAAAAGCGGATTCCTGGTTGCCGGCGGCTGAGGGGAGAAGGGGGTGAAGACGATGTCCTGGAACTAGATGGTGGTGATGGTCGCGCAACACTTTGAGGGTACTCAAGGGTTAAGGGGCGCCTGGGTGGCTCCGTCAGTCACGTGGTGACTCCTGATTTTGGCTCAGGCCGTGATCTCTCAGGTCATGAGTTCGAGCCCCGTGTTGGGCTCTGCGCTGACAGCGTGGAGCCTGCTTGGGATTCTCTCTCTCCTTCTCTGCCCCTCCCCCACTCACACTGTCTAAATAAATAAGGAAAAACATTAAAAATGGTTAAAATGGTCACATTTATGTTACGTGCATTTTACCACAGTTTTTAAAAGGGAATCGACTGATTGATTCAACAAACACTGGGAGGGCCGCCTGGGTGGCTCAGTCGGTTGAGCGTCCGACTTCGGCTCAGGTCACGATCTCGCGGTTTATGAGTTCAAGCCCCGCGTCCGGCTCTATGCTGACAGCTCGGAGCCTGGGGCCTGTTTCGGATTCTGTGTCTCCCTCTCTCTCTGCCCCTCCCCTGCTCATGCTCTGTCTGTCTCTCTCTCTCTGTCAAAAATAAATAAACACTAAAAAAAATAAATTTAACAAACACCGGGAAGAGGTCCCCTGAGTTCACATTAATGGTACAGCTTCCGCTCTTAATAAGGCCCAATATAAAGATGATTCACTTGAAGAACATTCCTGGTTTTGTGAAAACCACGGAAGACTTTGGTATTTGACAAGGAGCCTTCTGGTATGTGTGTAATACCCCCCCACATATGCATTCATACACACACACACACACATGCGTTCATACACACACATACATATACACACAGACACACACATATACACAGACACATACAGACACACATAACACAAATACACACGTACATACACGTACATACATATACACACATACACGCACATACACACGCATACACACACTCTCCGCTGGGTCAGCTCCCAGGTGAACCTATTACACGACCGGGTCAGGCATCCACGGGCTGCTTCCTGCTGCCTCTGGGCTCAGAATGAAATCAAGCTGCCCCATCTCACAGGTTTGTTCCCCACTGGTTTCGGATCGGTCCTTGGGTTTTCCATCATTCTGGTCGAGATTTCATTTACTTTGGTAACATCCTTATAAGAGGGGACTACATCAAAGGGTTTGCCTAGAGACCAAAGCGTTTGCATTATCGTGAAAAATAAAATCGGATCGGCGCAGATGTTTGCTGGTAAAGGGGGTGCCCGGGGCCCTTCTCACTTGGCACTCGGTGTCCTAGAGTCTCAGGGGTCACGCTGTGCTGACGACTCTTGTCGTCCGGGGAGAGGAAGGGGGTGCATCGGGCACTGGCCAGGGCTACGAGGGCCGAGCTATGACAGCCACCTCCAAAATAAGACGCCTGCAACTATTTTTAATTTTAAGGTTTCATTTCATAGGTTCATGTTTCCAGCTTTTTAGGAGGGAAAAAGCCAGTGTTGGCTCACTTTTCTCTTTTCCCAGCGGCATCTGGTCATTTTCCGGCCTACTGCATTCCTGTTCTCTCTGCTTCCATCCAAGCCGTCACCCCAGCGTGGTCCACCCCAGCACGGGCCGAAATGCGCCTCCTCACACACGGCCGCCGGCACACAAGTTCTAGAATTTCGGCCTGTTCTAACTTCCTACCCAACGCACGGAGTAGTTTCACAGAGTCCTTTCTCTGTCCTGCTCCCCACTAAGTGTTTCTTCCTTTTTAATTCTGGCCTCGCTCGTCATCTCTTCGATATCCTTCCGCCTTTAATTTTATGTGCAGATTTGATCAGTGTTAGTATGACTTCCAGGCCTTGGTTCAAGAAATGGGTGTCGAGCCCTGGGTGAGGCACGGGAGAGAGGGTGCAGGGGGGTCAGCCAGGAACGGCCCAGGGCCTCCTGGGTCTTGCTTCTCGAGGCTGGCTCAGCAAACGCCTGTGGGGCTTGGAGCTCTGTGCTCTGTGTATATAGTCCCTGCTCTGGGCCGCACCTCCCGTCCTTGTGACCGACATCTTCCCTCAGCCCTGCTCTGGCACCCAGCTGTGGCCAGGGAGAGGCCGGCCGCCCTGTGCCCCAGGGGCACCAAGGATCTCTGCCCTGGGTTCTCTGTCACCTCCACAGGGACTGGCACAACCTTCTGGAACACAGGCAAGTCTTGAGACGCCAGAACGTGAAGGTACGCTCTCGGTGAGAAGACGAAGGCAAATTCCTGCTCCCTGGTGTCCTCAGCCACGGGTCTAGAACCAGAGATGTTCACGGGCCGTTCACGGGTCTTAGGGAACTGGCTGGCTTTGAGTCTTTGCTGTTTGCTCAGTTTTTCGCAAACCACCTGCTTAATGATCCCGTGTAAAATGCAGTCAGGGATCAATGTCCGCATTCCCGGATTACTTTAGGATCTCGGAGGGAGGGGGACCCCCGAAAATAGCACCCTCCTCCTCACAGGGTTGCTGAATCCGCTGGGGGTGGAGTAATGAGCAAGCCAGGCTGTCACCACGGGCCCCTGGGAGCGGAGTGGAGGACTGGGCCGGAGGCCCGTCGGCCGGGATGGCGTGTTAATGCTGAGCCCCCCGATCGGGTAGATCCAGGCACCAGAACGCAGGCAGGGCTGAGCGGGGAGGGGGCTGTCTCCTGCAGGCGGGTTCTTCCTAATCGTGCTGTCTGTTGCTCCGATTTGCCCGCCAGAGAGCCACACGCCCTTCCCGGGAGGCCGGGGCTCACAGAAACAGGCCTGGGACGGACAGCCGCTTGCCCACTGCACGCCTGTGTCCGCTCACTCAGCCCGGGGACAGTGATCCTGTGGTCACAGCCACAAGGTCTTTGTGCCCGAAGCGCTGACCCGGATGAACCCGAAGGCGGTCCTGCCCTGCTGCTCCAACACTCCCCAACCAGTCCCACTGTTCCCACTTTGTTCCATGAGGGGAGGAGATGCAAAGCCAGATAGAGATGGGGCCCCCAGGGCGGAGGGGAGGGCTGCTCCCCTGAGCCGTTCCATCTGGGGCCCCAGGAGGCTCTTCCGTCCCCAGCTGCCTGGAGGGCCTGGGGCTCTGCTGAGCCTTCCTGGAGAGGAGAGTGGGTCTCAGGGGTCCTCACCCCGTCATCACCCTCTGCTTCTCCGGGGCAGGGGTGGCCATGCCCACAGAGCTCGCCGGCCCTGAGCCCCCGCCACCAGCTCTGACTGTGCTCCTGCCTTTGGCTGACCTCTCCTCCTCTCTTTGCAACATTATATATTTTTAAGTAGCTTCCGAAACCCCTTAAGCCAGCTCTCTCATTTGCAGAAAAGCAGCGAATTCTACAGAACTTCTCATCATCCGCAGAGGCGACTGGGGATTTAACCCGTGTTTTTTCGAGTCTGCCTGAGAATCAGGGGGTGCTGGCTAAACTCGCAGGTGCCCAGGCTCTCCTGGAGGCTGATCTGGCTGATGCTTGGGGCGCGGCCCCGGGTCGGACCCCAGCCTCGCCTGGCAGGGAGGCTGTTCTAACAAGAACAAGATCGCAGAATCCTGGGCCCCGCCCAGACCTCGGAAAGCGGGGCTGCAGTTTCACACGGTGCCCGCGTGATTTGCACTCACATTAAAGTGTGCGAGGCGCTGTTCTCAATCAGCTGTTCGCGACCTTGGTGGCACCGTAGAATTGACTGGAATCGGGGCTCACCCCCAGAAATTCTGCGGTGGGGCCTCTGGCTTGTAGGTGTTGTGTTTACTGTTTGAACATCCACTGAGGTATCATGTGAAGTGCATGAATCACGTGTTCAGATCAGTAGGTTTCCACCAGTGGGCCACACCCATGGAACCCAGATCAAGAATCTAAAGGTGACCCACAGACTCCCTGGGTCACTACCCCTCACCCCCTCCGAAGATAGCCAGATAATGATTTTGTCTCCTTCTTCTTTTTGAATGTTTATGTATTTATTCTGAGAGACAGAGAGGGAGAGACAGAATTCCAAGCAGGGTCCACGCTGTCAGCGCAGAGCCCGACGTGTGGGGCTCGATCCCATGAACCGTGAGATCATGACCTGAGCTGAAGTCAAGAGGCGGACGCTTAACTGACCGAGCCGCCCAGGTGCCCCTCAGAGAATGGCTTCTAACAGCGTAGCTTTGGCTGGCTTCTTTACGTAAGCGGGCCGTACGGGTTGTCGTGTCCTCGTGGCTGCCGACGCCCTCTGCGTGAGCACACCCCTGTCTCCGTCCTGCTGCTCACGGGGGTCCCGTTGCTTCCCCTTTGGGACTATGTGTTTCTCCACAGTCCCTGTGATTTTAACACAGAGCCGGGTCTCAGAGCCACTGGCCCCTCGTGGTCCCCACATGCCGCTGCCACACCTGTCAGAGAGCAGCGGGCCCCTTTGCGACGACAGAGCCTTCCCCGTTCCCATGGGCAGCACCTTCGGGGCCCACGGGGTCACTGCTGTCAGCTGTCCTTTCTTGTAATCTCCGCGTCCGGCTGCCTAAGGATGACACGTGGTCATTTCTAGAAGCCTCTGTGCTCTCCCAGGACATCAGGAGCTCTGATAAACTTTAACGTCCAACCTTATTTTCTTTCAGCAAAGCGCTCCGGTGAACAACGGCGTGGCCTTAACACCCACGAGTCTTCAAACACGGCAGGTGGAAAGGCTGCCATGTGACTTCTGCCCTGCCTTCCTGCTCCAGGCAGGTGGATGGCTCAGGATGGAGGTTGGGCCCCAGGGCTAAGGACAGGAGTCCGACAAGGGGTCACTTGCCCGGGCTCCAGATGCTCAGTGGTGAACACGAATACAATTTTAACGCGATTATTTTAAAAATCTAAATTAATGCAAAAAAATTCTTGATGAACAAAATATCAACATTTATTTATTTTTTAACGTTTAGTTTTAAGAGAGAGAGAGAGAGAGAGAGAGAGAGAGAGAGAGAGAGAAAGAAAGCAGGGGAGGGGCAGACAGAGAGGAAGACACAGAAGCCGAAACAGGCTCCAGGCTCTGAGCTGTCAGCACAGAGCTGGACGCGGGGCTTGAACTCACAGATCTCAAGATCATGACCTGAGCCGAAGCCGGATGCTCAACCGACTGAGCCACCCAGGAGCCCCTATAACATTATTTTAAATTTAAGTTTTTACTAACACTGTAAACAGACTTCGTTGTAATCATCATTAGTACGTTCAAGATCTACCTCTTTGCTTATCTTATTTTCAATTCAGATAACTGCTGTGTCTAGCAATTTCTTTTGACCAAGTGATGATCCCAAATGATTTAATAAATTAGTATAAAATAAATTATGAGATTAATATTAAATATTATTTCAGTATTAAATAACATTGAACGTCAAATATTTTAACAACATTGAAATTACCTAAATTGTCACTGGATCAAGGGAAAGCACGACACGTGGCAATTCTCTCATTAACATGAAATATCATTGTTATCAGGGGTGCCCGGGTGGCTCAGTTGGTTAAGTGTCAACCGACTCTCCATCTCGAGATTGTGAGTTCAAGCCCCGCGTTGGGCTCTGCCGTAGGCGCGAAGCCTACTTAAAGAAAATATTGCTATCAAATATTAAAAGTAAACAGTATGAAACATTTAGTGTTTTCATAACATTAAGTTCTTTGAGAATTGTCACTTCGCTGCCTGGGGTCTGGCGTCTTGAGGACCGTGGGCTCCTATATTTTGTCTGGTGTTTTAGGTGGGAAGGCAAACCGGGTCCCTCGTCGGCAGAAGTAGCATCTGGTGGGATCCGCTTCCCGGTTCACAGACCCGTCTTTGTGCCGCGTCCTCACGTGGCGGGAACGGCGAGGGCGCTCTCTGGGGTCTCTTGCTCGAGGTCCCCGATCCCCTTCACGAGGGCTCTGCCCTCGCGACCTACTACTCACCTTCCACAGTCTCCACCTCCAGACACATCACATTAGGGATTCGATCTCGACATAAGAATTGGGGGAGGACACAACACTCAGTCCGTTCATTGGGTTGTTTTATTTCAAATCATTTCTGTTTTTCTTCTAGAAGTTTCCAGTTGTTTCTTTTCTCAAGTCTGCCTGTTCACTGCTGATAACATTGAGTTATTTCTCATCGTACCCTTTCACTTTTTTTTCTTTCCGTGTTTCATAAATACGCGCCGTGCGCCTGGCAGCTGTTAACGCCTGCTGCTCTCGGTGCTCTGACTCTGGTTGTTTCTGCCACCCTCGCGCATCGGCTCTGTGTCCTTACGTGTCCACTGTGACCTCGGGGCTGGGGCTGTTAGACTCATGCACGCCTCCACTTGGGGTGATTTCATACAGAGTGTGCTTTTTAAATTTATTCAGTATTTATTTATTTATTTATTTATTTATTTTATTTTATTTTATTTTTTAAACATTTTCATTTATTTTTGAGAGAGACAGAGAGAAAGAGACAGAGAGAGACAGAGCATGAGCGGGGGAGGGGCAGAGAGAGAGGGAGACACAGAATCGGACGCAGGCTCCAGGCTCTGAGCCATCAGCCCAGAGCCTGACGCGGGGCTCGAACTCACAAACTGCGAGTTCATGACCTGAGCCGAAACCAAGAGTCGGACGCTCCACCGTCCGAGCCTGATTCAGTTGTGAGCCAGAGGTGGCAGGGACTTGAAATCATGTGTTGGGATCCCCCAGGCCACACCTCAGGCTTGGTGATTTGCTGGGACTCACAGGACTTGGGACATAGTCATCCTCGTGGGTATGATTCATTGCAGTGTAAGGACACAAAGCAAAATCGGTCGGGAGAAAAGGTGCATGAACTGGAACCTGGAGGAAGCCAGGATCAGGCTTCCAGGAGCCCGCCCAGCGGAGTCGCTCCGGGGTGTGCTAAGTTCCTTCAGCAACAATTGGTGACAACACACGTGCGTTACTGTTTGCCAGGGCAGCTCACTGGAGACTTGGTGCCCGTGTTTCTTTTGGGGGCTGGTCACGTAAGCACCTGCTGCCTAGCAGGCAGCGAAATTCCAGACTCCCACACAGAGACCAGGTGTTCAGCACAAACCCCATCATCTGTACAAACAGTTTAGGCGCGGGGAGCCACATTTGGGAAGAGTGAGGACTCGCCCCAAATCCACGTTCCCAGACACCGGCCAAGGGCCAACCTTGCAAACTTTGTTGATTTTTTTTTTTGAGTCTTTTAAATTTAATTACATTAATTTATTTATTTTGAGAGAGAGAGAGAGAGAGAGAGAGAGCAAGCAGGGGAGGGGCAGAGAGAGAGGGAGACAGAGAATCCCAGGCAGGCTCTGCACTATCAGCAGAGAGCCTGATGTGGGGCTCAAACCCACCAACGGTGAGATCATGGCCTGAGCCGAAATCAAGAACACGTTTCCGCACACTCCATCAGCCCCCTGCCCCACAGGGTCAGGCTCTCCCCCCTCCTCACTGTCCCAGAGCCTACTGTTCCTGGACAGTGATGCCAGGACGTCCACCCTCGGGCAACCTGACTCCTGTCCAGCTTTCGAGTTTTGTGGGCTTCTCAGGGGTGGGCTGGGAAGGGGACTTGGAAAACACCCTTAATTCTTGTGGGTCTGGCAATTCATTAGAAAGCGAACCTTCTTGAGAATCCAGTGCCTCCCAAGTGGGAAACTCCTTAGAGCACCTAATTCATCATGTATCAGAAATGAAAGTACCTTATTTTTAAAATAGTTTTTTAAAATATTCATTTGAGAGAGAGTGAGCGTATGAGTGGGAGAAAGACAGAGAGAGAGGGAGAAAGGGAGAGAGAATCCAAAGCAGGCTCTGTGCTGCCAGCACAGGAACCATGAGATCATGACATGAGCCAAAACCAAGAGTCAGATGCTCAACTGACTGAGCCACCCAGATGCCCCTTAATATATATATATATATATATATATATATATATATATATTTTTTTTTTTTTTTTTTTAAATCCCAATAAGAATTCCTAATTTTGGTTATCAGGTTAAAAATAAACATAATTGTTGGGAGGTTGCCATGCACTGAATAATGTTCCCACAGAAACTTTGGAAACCCAAGCTTCCATTGGTCTACCTGGGGACCTGCTTCTGGCTGCCTGGCACAGTGTGGCCTCCCTTGTTCCTTTAACGAGGGCCGACTTGTCCATTAGGCACAGTGTTTAGGGCTTATGGTACTTTCAGGGAACCACAAAAGTGTTTTTTAGGGACCACAAAAAGGAAAAAGTTTCCAAGCTGTATGAATTATAAGACTCTTCCTGAGCTCTGGTAACTTTCAACCATAACTCTTTGGACCAATCAAAATCAGTTTCCATGGAATGAGCTTCACCCCTGCATTGTGTAAAGCCTTTTCTTAGCAGCAGGCTACAGTCTTTTCCAACCACTCAGTCTGACAAATTGGGAAAAGTTCCCTGGATGTTTCCAGAATTATGTGGGCAGACAGGGGCTAGAAGTGGAGCGCAGCCCTTCTTAGAGAGCCAACAACACTTGGTATAAATTATTTTATTTTCAGTGAAAGGGCCAGTAGGGTGTTTTGTACTTTTTCCTTTTCCTTTACTGAGAAATCAGACAAAAATAACAACAAACATTACATACTATTCCATAATCTATCTTTGGTCTTTGAATTTGTGAACAGAAATTGGTTCTTAATAAACTCTATGATCTCAACTTGGAGATCCAACTTTAATGCCTGTGAAAATCTCCTTTTCATCACTGAGATCATTAGGACCAAACCTCTGCTTTCCTACACACAAACTTTCTATTTCTAGTGGTACAAATTAAGATTTCATCCTGACTTTCCAATGTCGTTATCTCATGGTACTGAGGTGAACATAGGCTTCTGGGGACCTGACTAAGGGTGAGTTGAGGAGGGGATAAATTTAGTTTTCATTTAGTGAGATCTGTATGTGATTTTTTTGGGGTCAAGTTTGAGAAAATCTCTATTGAGTTCCTTCATGCTTGGACTTTGGAAAAATTCCCAAAGGCAAGATTTTAGAGTACAGGCATGGACATCCAGGGCTAGATGCTTTAGGACACATTAACAAACCTATTGATTTTAAACTAATAAGCTTCAGTTCTACTTCTGACCAAAATGGAGGAACAGTGGCTGGATTTACCATCCTCCATGAAACAACTAAATTCCAGACACAATATGTGAAAGAACGGTTTCGAAAATGTAGCACATCAGACGACAAAGAACAGTGACCACTGAGAGATGAGAAAGAAATGAGGTAAACCAGCAGTCCCCACACTGAGCTGGAGCTGGGAGTCCAGGAAAGACAGTGGCCAGGGCTTCAAGAGTAGGGTACCAGGGAGGAGAGAGCTGCACGGAGAGAGGCCTCTTGACTCCTTAGTCAGGTACCAATCAATACATGTGTGTGAAGGAACTTCCTGAGGCTGGGGAGAGGATCCCCTGAAAGGATTGCAGGGAACCATCCCTAGAGCTCACACAGTGCTTAAAATAATTTATGGGACGTTGGGTAGAAGGAGTGCGCTTCCCTCGGTAGTGGAGCAAAGTTAGCCCTATATCAAATGCTGCTCCAATCCCACTTAACACAGTTTAAAAGCAAAATCTAAAAGGATAGAACTGTTTCTAAGTAAGCTAATTATATCCCCTAAACAAAGCTCTAGAACATTTATAGGAATACAAAAATACCCAGCACTCAACAAGTTAAAATTCACAATGTCTGCTATCCAACAAAAAATTACCAGATATGCCAAGAAGCAAGAAAATGTTACCCAGAATCAGGAGGAAAAGAAATAAATTGAAGCCAACCCAGAAATAGAACAGATGATAGAATTAGTATATAAGGACATTTTAAAAAGTTGTTATAACTGTATTCCATATGTTCAAGAAGTTAGAGGAAAGATGGAACCCAGTAAGTATAGACACAAAAGATATAAATAAGACCCAAATCAAACTTCTAGAGATGAAAACTACATCAGCTGGTCAACTGCAGATTAGACTTTGCAGGAAAAAAATTAGTGAATTAGAAGTATAGCAATAGAAAATACCCAAAATGAAACACAGCGGGGGGGGGGGGGGGGAGAAAAATTCAGTAGAGCAACAGTGATTTATGAGATGATTTCAAATGGCCTAATAAATGTGTGATTGGAGTCCTGAAAGGAGAGGAAAGAGAGGGTAGGAAAGAAAGAAATAAAATTGAAAAAATAATGGTTGAAAAAATTCCAAATCTGATAAAAGCTATGAATTCAAACATCTAAGAAATTAAATGAACCCAGGTGTATATGGGTACACACACACCCCATAAAAATTACACCATAGTACATCATAATCAGATTGTATAAAATTGGTAATAAGGAGAAAACATTTCTTTAAAGTTTATTTATTTTGAGAGAGAGCAACAGAGCATGTGAGTTGAGGGACACAGGCAGAGAGAGAATCCCAAGTGGGGCTCAAACGCACAAACCATGAGATCATGACCTGAGCTGAAATCGAGAGTCAGATGCTTAATCAACTGAACCATCCAGGAGCCCCAAGGAGAAAAATTCTACAACAGCCAGAGTAAAAATGATACCTTCTGTATAAGGGGAAAAAGACAAGGACTGAAGATTTATTGTTGGAAACAATTCAAGTTGAAACAGTGAAGCAACATCTTTAAAGTACTAAAAGGAAGAATTATCCATCTAGAATTCTATACCTAGCAAAACTATCTCTCAGGATTGGCAACATAAAGACTATAGCATACATAAGCAGAAAAAATTCAGCAGCAGTAGACCTACACTACAGGAAATACTGATGTTAATATCCTTCAGGCAGAGGACAATGATACCATATGGAAATTTGGATCTGCAGGTGAAATGAAGAACACCAGAAATGGAAATTTACATGGGTAAATATACTTTGTTTCTTATTAATTGAATTTCTTTAAAATTTAGTTGATTATTTAAAGTGAAAACAATAGGGGCGCCTGGGTGGCTCGGTCGGTTAAGCGTCCGACTTCAGCTCAGGTCATGATCTCACAGTCTGTGGGTTCGAGCCCTGCATGGGGCTCTGTGCTGACAGCTCAGAGCCTGGAGCCTGTTTCGGATTCTGTGTCTCCCTCTTTCTCTGACCCTCCCCTGTTCGTGCTCCCTCTCTCTCTGTCTCAAAAATAAATAAATGTTAAAAAAAATTAAAAAAAAATAAAGTGAAAACAATAAAAATGCATTGTGGGTCTTATGCCATACACAGAAGTGAACATCTGACAATCATAGCACAAACACCAGGAAGGGAGAAAAGGAAGCACATGCCATCTATTCTTATGTCATATGTAAGGTGGCAGGATATTCCTTGAGCATAGACCATGAAAAGGCAAAGATGAATACTATAAACTGTAACATAACCACTAAAATAATAAAACAAAGTTATAGCTAATAAGCCAACCAAAGAGAGAAATGGAATCACAAAAAAAAAAAAAAAAAACCCCAGTTAATTGAAAATAAGAAAGAGAAAGAGAAAACAGGGAACACATAATGGATAGACAGAAAATGGATAAGATGTTAAATGGAAATGGAAATGATCTAAATACTCTGATTAAAAGGCAGAGAATGTCAAGGGTGCCTGGGTGGCTCAGTCAGTTAAGTATCCAACTCTTGGTTTCAGCTCAGGTCATGATCTCATGGTTTGTGAGTTCAAGCCCCATATTGGGCTCTGCACTGACAGCTCAGAGCCTGCTTGGGATTCTCTCTCTCTCCCTCTCTCTTTGCTCCTTCCCCACTTGCGCTGTCTCTGTCTCTCTCAAAATAAATAAACTTAAAAAAAAAGAGAGAGAATGTCAGATTGGATTAAAAAATCAGTGCCCAAATTCATGCTGCCTGCAAGAAACATACTAACTATAAAAACACAAATAGGTGAGGGGCGCCTGGGTGGCGCAGTCGGTTAAGCGTCCGACTTCAGCCAGGTCACGATCTCGCGGTCTGTGAGTTCGAGCCCCGCGTCGGGCTCTGGGCTGATGGCTCGGAGCCTGGAACCTGTTTCCGATTCTGTGTCTCCCTCTCTCTCTGCCCCTCCCCCGTTCATGCTCTGTCTCTCTCTGTCCCAAAAATAAATAAACGTTGAAAAAAAAAATTTAAAAAAAAACAAAAAAAAAACCACAAATAGGTGAAATAATGGAAAAAATACACCACGCTGAAACTTGTCAAGAGAGAACTGGAGTAGTTATATTAATACAAACAAAGTAGGTTTCATGGTAGATAAAGAAGTTCATTTATAAATAATGGGTCAGCTAATCACTCCTGTACGGTATGCAGTTAATAGCAGGTATTCAACTACAGAAACACAAATGGGTAGAACTGAAGGGAGAAGAGAGACAAATAGACAATTACAGTCCTTCCTCTCTCCCTCCCTGTCTTCTTTCCTTTCTTTCTCCCTTTGTTAAAAAGCCATTAGGTAAATCCTGTGAGGTTGGTAGTCAGCCTGCATGTGGAAGGCAGGTCCCAGGGGCTGGAGGTTGGCTACACACAGGGAGACCGAGGCCATGGGAGCTTGGTTTTTCACCATCAGAGAAGGAAGGGATAAACGTACAGAGAGGGAGTCATGGAATGAACCATCTGGGTGTTGGATTAGAATTGAAGCTATTGGTGATTTGCACATATCCAGATAGGTCTAGAAGATTCAGAGATAAATCCAGATGTCAGTGTGTGTGTGTGTGTGTGTGTGTGTGTGTGTGTGTGTGTGTGTCCCTTTAAGCCTGCCTACTGAAGGACCCGGCACATCCACACCTTGCATCAATGAGCACACTTAATGCCCAGATCCTGGTCCCCAAACAAGAGTCTCTACTAAAAGGAACCAGAATCTTTAGAGAAATGCCTGATTTGGGGGCTCTGGCAGGGAAAGGACAGGGTGAGTCTGGAACACCTTGTTGAGAAGCAAGAAAGTACTCAAAGAACGAGGGGGACATGTCACAGGTCAGGGGAGCCAGTCTGAAGCTCCCACTGGCTTCGAACACTGAAACTTAGAGAATAATGGCAACTGACTATAACCCACTGAACAGACTAGGAATCCCTGAGTCCACAACACAAAAGCAATGAGCATATTAGTGGGCATAACAGCCATTTTTTCTTGCAGTAGAGAGCCCACAGATAAATGAAGAAGGCATGAAGGTATGAGAAAACCTCCATTTGGCAACAACTATAGATAAGTAATTCAGGGGGCGCCTGGATGGCTCAGTCGGTTGAGCGTCTGACCTCGGCTCAGGTCATGATCTCGTGGTCTGTGAGTTTGAGCCCCACATCGGGCTCTGTGCTGAAAGCTCAGAGCCCGGAGCCTGTTTCAGATTCTGTGTCTCCCCGTCTCTCTCTGCTCCTCCCCCACTCATGCTCTGTCTCTCTCTCTGTCAAAAATAAACAAACATAAAAAAAAAATTAAGAAAAGTAATTCGGGCAAAAAAAGCCAATGGATGCTAAAATTAGTGGGTAAAATTGAGACGAAAAATGGGATTCTACATAGCCTGAAAATATCTCTCCACAAAATAGTTATCAAAGGGGGAAAGCATAGAGGAGAAATGGTACAATGAACACCACCAGTGTCAGGGCAGACAGGCACTGCCCGCCACGCACGGGTCGAAAAGGAAAGAACACGGCCTCTGTGATGTTCTGGTACAAAAAAAAAAAAAATGTAACTGGGGTCTGATCAGGAGGGGATGCCAAACTCCAGTTAAGGGGCGCTCTCCAAGATGGCTGGTCCATAATCGTTAAAAATGGCCAAGGCCATGAAAGTCAAAGAAACACCGAGACGCGTTCCAGACTGAAGGAGATGAGAGGCCTGGGTTATGTGAGCTTGGGGAAGGGAAAGTCAAACCCAATGGAGGAGGAAAGCGAGCTTGGTACTGTTTTACGCGTACCTCCACACACACGTGTGCACGCACCAGGAACTCAGCGGAGGGGCGCCTGAGTGGTTCGGTCGGTTAAGTGTCTGACTTCGGCTCAGGTCGTGAGCTCACGGTTCGTGAGTTCAAGCCCTGCGTCAGGCTCTGCTCTGACAGTACGGAGTCTGGGATTCTCTTCTCTTCCCACCCCCCCCTCAAAATACATAAATAAATACACTTAAAAACAAATAAAAAAAGAACTCAGTGTAGTTACTACTATATGCTGGTAGTAGCTAGCAATTAGCTATCACTCTTCTTAGGTTGACGGAGTAGATTGGACAACCCACCACCACACCAGGGTGGCCTAATGGGCACTGGGGCAGGGCCAGGGACGCTCATACAGCCCGCCAGACACCCAAAACAATGAGAGCAGCACAAGGGTGCGCGGCATTTACAAAGGGCAAGGGACTCATCGATCTGAGGCCAGCCCTCTAGACACCTCCGCTCTTCCTCGGGTTTACTGAGAACTGCGTAAAAATTAAATGCGCTCTGGGTCTCTGAGCGGCTGACTCGGAATCTGGGGGACATGTGCACAGAGACTCAGCGGGCTGTTCTAACACTGCCTGAGAATAAACGGACTGGCTGTGTCTAGCCTCTGACAAGATTTCTTTGCTGGACTTATCAAACACTTAACGTGCCCTCCCCTTGGCCAGCCCTAGAAACGCAAAGACGAGAAACAGCCCTGCCCTGGAACGTACGGGGAAAACAGAAAAGTGGCGAGGTGATGAGAGTGTTTGGCTCTTCAGGGTTTGATGGGAACACTTAGGCGCCTTCTTTGGGCAGGGGTGAGGAGCAGGTGGAGAGGGGTCAGGAAGCGTGCCCTGGAAATGCCAACACCAGTAAGTGGGATCTAAGACGTTCCGCCGGGCAAGATGCAGGTGTGCTAATGTGGTGTCAGAGGACCGACCGAGGGACCTACCTCGGAGGACGGGGTCGAGGGTTGATCACAGGACCCCCAAACTCATGCTGCAGCAGGACTGCACCAGACTGTAATTATTTTAGTTTTTTTAATGTTTTATTATTTATTTTTAAGAGAGAGAGATAGCCAGACAGAGTGCGAGCAGGGGAGGGGCAGAGAGAGAGGGAGGCACAGAATCCCAAGCAGGCTCCAGGCTCCGAGCTGTACGCACAGAGCCCCGTGCGGGGCTTGAACTCATAAGCTGTGAGATCACGACCTGAGCAGAAGTCAGATGTTAACCGACTGAGCCACCCAAGAGCCCCCAGGCACTTTTTTAAGGTGCCCCTGTGACAGCACGGGGAGACTCCCTCTCCAGACATATGCCTTGGAGGAGCCTTTCTGGTCACTCACCCGTCAGAGCCCACAGAGCCCACGTTCTTACCAGAGCCAAGGCTGGGCCTCTCGTGGGGGGAAAGCATGACATGTTGGAGACGTGGTTTTGTCACCACAGGCATTTACCGTACTGAGTGTGTGCTAAGACCGAGGAGGACGCCACAGGGCTGCAACAGTCCTAGACCAGAAAGGCCGGTCGTCACTGTGAAGAAAAGGGCACAGTAAACACTTTAAACAAAAGAGTACCTGGTGGCCGACTGAGCAGCACAGCTAAAGCAGATCGGGACAAAGAGGTTATATACTGTTCCTCTGGGTGCAGTGTGACCCCGAAACTGTTGGCCAGGGGCCCCCAGGACGGGGCTAGGGGCTCCGGGGAGGAAGAGGGCTCGGGGCAAGCCGGGTGCGAGCCTGGCTACCACTGCGGACAGGCTCCTTCCCTTCCCGCAGTCAGCCCGGCGACCACGACTCATACCCCCTGATGGGGAAAGCTAGTGACATAAGAAGGCAATCCATCTTGGCATCACGGAAGGGCCTCGCTGAGGATGGCAGACGACGCCACAACCTGGAAGCCCTGAAAATTACTGCTGACATGTCAACCTGGAGTAAACGTGCTGTGCGCGCATTTTGCCCCGTCGGCATTTCAAAAACTAACGTGAACAGCAGACGAAAAGGTAGATAGGCAAAAGCTGCTGCTTATGTGGTTTAACGGTGCCGCATTTGGGGCGCCCCAGGAACTGCAGCTTCACTGCCAACCCCGTTCCACAAGCAGCCTGGACGCGCCGGGGAAACCAGAGCTCTCACAGCCCTTGGCGGCCCCTCCTGCTACTCACACAGAACGGCTTCGTCTTTACTCTCAGAAACGGATACGCTGCCGATCGAGGTCGTCAACGCCCAAAATATACCAGAGAGACCACGACTCCAAACAAAATACAGTACAAATTTATTGACTCCAATCATTCTTAGTCAAGATTTAAGCAAAGGAAACAGACGATGGAACTGGACACAGAAAAAGCAATGGATTAACATTAGATAGAAGTCCTGTTTTACCATGAATTTTGAGTTCCGAAAAGCTCATTCCTAAGTAAAATTGAACAATGATTTAGTCTGCTAAGGCATCTGACAACAAAATACACGCAATTTGTTTATAACCACATTTGCTTAATAATAAGCATTTATTCAATGGAAAACGTTGAAGTACTGGATTAATGTCAATAAGAAATTATCACCTTTTGAAAATTAACATTAACCGAGGAGAAACTCTGTGGACAATTTGAGAACGGCACTAATAAGTGATGAGGGAGTACTCAGTTATTTTCAAGATTTACAGTCAAATACTTTGGTTCCCAAATGATGGTCTCTGAAAGGAATTTAAGAAACCTGACATTCACCCATGTTTCCTCCTCCAGCAGGTAAGCACGGCTGCTCAGGGTCCCCCAGGCGCGCGGAAGAAGTGCTCGCTAGAGCACACGCAGAGAAGCACCTAGCAAGCCCGTGACAAATTACGGAGACATAAAACTTCTTAAAGTGCTAAAGCCACAAAAGAAAACCCTATGTTTTAAACTTAAAAAAAAAAAAATAATAAAGCCAGTGTTAAAGAACATACTAACTGTATTAGCATTATTTAAATAATAATAATGCTTTTCACAATTATTACAAAAAAACATCAACGAGAATTCAGAAATTGACAAAACGGACTTGTAGGGTTCCAATATGAATTAGTGCAATTTATAAAGAAACCTGTTCCACATGAACTCTATTTTTGTAGTAAGAAAGTTCAAATACCTTTACTTCCTAAGGTTCTGGATTCTGGTCATGTACGCGCACACACACGCACACACACACGCGCACAGAGGGAACGAAGGCCAACTTTAGACCAGTGAGTTCTTGTCTGTCCCTCACCCGCAAGGACCGCTGGCCCGTAGAGGAAGATACCCCCTGCCTCCAGGAAAGGGCATCTTCTTCTGGTCCCCCAGCTTCTACCCTCATCAACACCAATGGCTGCTGTGTGTAGATACAATCGCCACTGGTTAGTAAGAGCTGGAGTATATTATTTATTTGTTTTTAAACATTTACTCATTTTTGAGAGACAGAGTGTGAGCGGGGGAGGGGCAGAGAGAGAGGGAGACACAATCCGAAGCAGGCTCCGGGCTCTGAGCTGTCAGCACAGAGCCCCATGCGGGGCTCGAACTCACGTAAGTAACCGTGAGATCGTGACCTCAGCTGAAGTCAGACGCTCACCTGACTGAGCCACCCAGGCGCCCTTGGAGTCTATTTTTAAAAAGGCTGTGAACGATCCACTCCAAAACAGAAAACCAAGAACCACACACATGTCCCCACAAATGCAAAATGACCTCACGGTTGAACCCTTAGTTGTGTATTTTGATAAAAATAACGAACGCACACTAGCCATAACTGGTTTTAAAGGTGAATATTCTATTAGGTTGAAATATTAACTACAAAAAAACACACACCATTTGTAACCTCCACTGCTTGCTTTGATAAAGAGGTGTTTCAGGCGGCCCCTCCCGCCCTCTCCCACATGAAGAAAATGGTTCAACACAGCAAGTTCTCAGATTAACAAAGAATATATTAAAACATCTTACATTCTTTCCACAACTGCATAAAAAAAGGCATCCTGAATACTTACAAGGAATGATGAGCTTTCTACATTTTCAAAAATTAATTCTAATCAGAAAAAACATTTTCAACACTTTTATGAGCTGGAGATGTAACAAGGAAAGACCCTCTGGTCTCACACCAAGTATCTGCCTGCTGTCTGAGATCGACATTCTTAAATGAAGCGATTCACGTGTCTGTCATTACTCTGCTTCCTAACATTGAAAACAGTCAAGTGAGAGGAAGCGTAGTTTACTTTCTGACCACCAAAATAAACTCTTTCTGCCTGACGCTTTGAAGGTACAGTATAAAAAGTAATAGAAAAACCAGAACTGCATTAGAAATGTTTTTGGTTCAAAATTTTATTTGAAATCTTACGCTCCTTGCCTAGACAAAAATGGGAACTAACAAGACAAAACACTGGCAATTTTCAAAGTCTAACAGATACGCTGAGCGTGTATTTAGATCAAAAATATTTTTTACTGATTAACATTATCAAAAAATCTTCAAAAATGTAGCATAGAGGTTCAAGTCCTGGGATATTGAATTTACAACGCCAAGACGATGTGTGCCGTGGAACTGTCACACGTACTCTTAACAGCCAGAAGCAGGGACTACTCTGAGGGAAACTGTCCTCTGAAGAAGTGACAGCTACCAAGGTGCTCCGAATAAGAAACGGCACATTACAAGGGGGACTCATTCAGTGAACAACAACCTATCCTGATGTTTCGCGTAAAATCCTAGGCTTTAGTTTTGTCTTTCAAATGCATAGATTTCTTCCAGAAAATATAAAGATGGCGATCGTCGGTAGCTGTGACTTCATTTTATTTGCCTTTCTCCATCAAATTTAACTAAGAACAAAAATAGGAAGCGACCACTCAAAAGTACTTTGGGACTTAGGACAGTTTTCAAATGGAAAAGGAAACAGAAAGGCAAAATTTCATCCGCAATTTCTCTCATCTACAAAGTCCACTACTGTTGTATAAAAATGCTTGTGTATGGACAAAAAGTTAGGCGTGTCTTCCCTCCCGCTGGTCCGGAACGTGGGTGACGAGACCGAGGCCAGAAACCTTCTCTGTGGCAGCGGGATACGGGGAAACACTCAGCAGATTGTTTCTCAGCCACAGTCTCTTTTTTATTTGAAAGAACAGCTTGCAAAAAAAATGAATAAACTTGGGAGACTTCATCCATAGCACTACCTGACAAGGATCTCTTTCGTAGTTTCAATAGTATTTCCACTTGTACGTACCTAAGTACCTGCGAGTGAGACAGTTTTCCCTTTAGAAACACCCACTGAACTCGGGTGGCCCCTCCCAAAAGCCTTTTAATTGCAACTCATACAAAATAGGAAAAAGAAGAAAAAAAAAAAAAAAAAAAGGCAGCCCAAACCCTGTGGGCCTTATTAGGTAGCGGAAACTCATTTTGGACCCTTGATCGCGCTTTCACACAGATCCCTGAGACACTAAAAGCAGTGACTCAGAGCAGAATGATTGCACTGAGGACGTTTGACCACAATAAACTCCAACAAATTCTAACAGAAATCCTCAGGAGACAGAGGCAGGAAACCGAACGCTGTAAATACCGCCGTCGAGGGCGCATGGAGACCGCGGTGTGGGGTTTCCCCGGCTCCCCGGCTCCGGAAGTCGATGCCAACTCCGGGCTCAGGGCCGCTGCGCCGCACGGACCCCGGGGCCTGGGACCCACGAGCGTAAATGTGAGTCCCGACCCGATCTGTTACACCAACGAGGTTAAACTCAACATCAGTGAGCGCCTCGTGCCACCTTTGTTTCCTGTCCCAAACGCGCTCGGATTTTCCCTCTGTGGCAGCGGTAAGCCAGAGGACGCCAGATGCTTCGTGTGCCCCGCGTGGTCAGAACGGAAAGCCGGGATGTGCACACGCGGCCCGGAGCGCCAGCTCTGACCACAACGCCTAGCGTCACCTTAGTTTCTGTAAACTTAGAGGCCTTCTAGAAATCCTGTTTTCATTTCCCAAGTCGCCCGTCCTCAATTATATTAAGTGACCCAAGAGCAAGTTTTGTTACTTTATAAAAATCTAAGTATTACTATTGCTGATTTAAATTCCTCACAACTTTCATACAAAAGAATGTCTACGTGACCACAAAATACCAAATATTTATTGTTATCAAGTGTCAGGATAACTTATTACAGTTGAGGCTTATCATTGTTTTATTGCTAAAGTATCCTAAGATCTAAGTCAACACTGCAGACTACTCTCCCCTTCCTCCTGATACGCTGCGGACTCCAGGACGTGGCTGAGGCTTAAGCAGAACTCAGGTGTCCGCTACAATCGGAAGAAATACTTAAGTAGTATTTCACGGGCTGCAAATCAGTAAAAAACCAAAACAACCTCCAGTAAAAGAGTATACTGACACCGTGGAATGAGGAACCATGCAAACAACCGGGATCGATCAAAATTTCAACATCGATGAAGTCCAGTCGTCGTGTGACCGTAAGGTCCAGAGCACGACGTAGTTTAGTTTTTCTAAGCTGAGTAAGGACTTTGCTAATTAATATCGACTTCCCTCGAGCTTCTACTCAAGCGTAACAATTTCCAACCTTTATTATTCCTTCTCTTCAAAAAATATTTTGTTTCTCATGCGCGGCTCACAGTTTGGGTTGAAACCTGGGGACCGCCTCCCCTTCCGTAAGGGGCCGAAGGGGCCGGCCCTTCAGTTGTGGCTTTGTTCGTGACTCCAAAGACTGAAGGCAGTCTTGAATGTCCTGTGGCACAGTTTACACATGAACTGTCTTTTAAATGTGATTGCCGAGAGGGGCGGGGCGTGGTAGAACAGCGTGTCGGATTCCTGGGGCACAAAGAGTTTCTCGGCGGCCGGCGCGGGGTTCTCGGCCACGCCCGTCGGGCTGTCGGGCTCCAGGGGCTGGATCTTGGGCAGCGGCGGGGGCGGGGGCAGCGGGGGCGGGGACGGCGAGTTTGTGGGGACGGGGCAGGCTTCCGGGTCCTTGTGCGCCGGCTCGTCGGCGGCCTGGGACATGTGGGACTGGAAGTGGCTCCAGAGGCGGAAGTTGGTGCGGAAGGCTTTGTTGCAAACGTGGCAGATGAAGGGCTTCACGGAGCACAGCAGCTCCTGGTGCCGCTCCAGCTGCTTGTGCGCCGTGAACGTCTTGCCGCACTTCTCGCACGGCCACAGGCTGCTGTCCTTGCTGGGGCCCGCGTCCTTGGCGGCCGCGCGGGCCTCGGGCGCCTCCTCCTCGGCCTCCTCGGCGGGCTCCTCCTTGACGTGGATTTTCAGCTGCTTCGAAAGGCTGAGGTCCTCGGGGAGGCAGGAAGAATCCTCGGAGTCGAAGTTCACCTGCTCGGAACAGTCGCTGAACGCGGCGTCGTCCTTGGCGGCCAGCGCGTGGTTGGCTCTCGGGGGCTCGGCCTGGGCCTGGGGCCTGGAGGCGGCGGTCGCGTCGCCGTTGTGGTCCAGGCCGGGCAGGGAGAAGTGCTCGGCCGGCGCCATCGTGTTCTGGTTGTGGACCTCGACCTGGTGCCGCCAGATGCTGAAGGAGGACTTGAAGGTGCGCATGCACTCGAGGCACGTCAGCTTCTTGTACTCACACTTGCCCTCGTGCTCCCGCTTGAGCTCGGGCGAGAAAAACCTAAGGCTGCAGTAGGGGCAGACGGTTGCGTTTCGGCACAGCCGCTCGTGGCTTCCTTGCTCTAGAAGAGAAGAGAGCTTAGCATTACAGAGGCGGCACTGGTAAACCTCCTTGTTCTCTACCGGGCTCTCCAGAGAAACATGCTCCCTGGGCTTAGCAGCTCTAGTGACGCCAACGGGCTTCTCTCCCGGGTGCATCTTTACGTGCTGCTTGAACTGCGAGAGAAAGCGATAGGCCTTTCCGCAGTAGGTGCAAACGTACGCTCCTTTGGCTCGGGACCGCAAGTTCCTCTTGATGGCTTGGGCCTGGGAGCTAGTCTGCGCCTGAAAAGCGGGCTTGCTGCGCCTCAGCTTAAAGATCAGGGCCTTCTTAATCTCTCGCTCTCTCACTATGTCAATGAGCTTTCTCTGGAACTTCTCGTCCAGCACGGCGTGTGAGCTAGAGGCCGGCGACGGGTTCCTCACCACGCCGTGCTGGGTCTGGCAGTGCGTCCACACTTTGAAGTTCGTGTGAAAGCGCTTGTGGCAGATGTCGCAAGCATAGGGCTTCTCTGGGTTGTGGTACATGTTAATGTGCCGGTGAAGGCCTGCTGTGGATCTAAAGATCTTAAGGCAATGTTTGCATTTAAACTTTTTGTTTGGCCTCGTTCCCTCCAACTCACCAAATTCCTCTTTATTCAAGTCAGAGTCTGGAAAGTCGGCATCGGGGAGAGGAGGGCTCGAGCCCTCCTCCAAGTTCTGTTCGGACACCGGAGACCCGTGCTCGCCCTCCTTTACCTTCTTAAACGGCAGTCTTCGGTCCGCCTGGAACCTCCTTTTGGCCGGGAGTCTGCTCATGTCTCTTTGGTCGTCTTCGGTCTTCAGGGAGAGGTCTCTCGTGACGGACGACGCGGCCGCCGGGTCTCCCACGGTGACTCGGATGATGTCGGAGGGGTCCGACAGCGGGCTGCGGGGCTCCGTCTTGACGCGCACCTCGGCCACGGCAGGCTCGCCCTCCCTGTCCGTGGACTGAGAGGCGCTGAAGGACCTGAGGCGGTGCGGCTGGGGCGCCGGAGCCCGCTCGTCGAGGGCTGACGCGTCGTCGCACTCTTTCACAGACGGCTTTTGAGACAGAGCACAGAACACGTTGGCGGGCACCTCCCCGGACGCCGCCGAGGGCCCCTGGGAAGACTTCAGGTCTATGGCGGGCGAGTAGACGGGAACCTGGCTGTCCATGGACAGCGAGCGCCTGAGCAGACTCTTCACCAGCGGGCCGCTTCTGTCGATGCCTTGCTTTCCGGAACCAGGGCCGCCGGACGGGACCACCAACCCCAGCTTCGAATAGTACAGCAGGTTCCTGTCTTCGCCCGGGCCGCCTCCTTTGCCGGTTTCCTTCAACACGTAGGGGGTCTCCGACGCGCTTCGAAGAGACAGGACGGGCGGCCGTGGTCTCTTCAAGGCCAGCTCTATGGCTTTTCCTTTGGGCAGCTGGCCGCTCAGACACGGTTTCTCGTCCGTCCCCTCTCTGTCCTGCAGCGGCTTGCCAGGCGGCACCGCGTTGCTCTTCGCTAAGCTGCTTCTGTGAGGGTCGTCCACAGAGCCGGGACGCTCGAGGGACTTCGCGCAGCCCACAGGGCCATCTCTGGGCCAAGTCTTTTCGGCTACTGGCGACGCGTGAGGCGCTTCCGCTGGCTTTGGGACGTGGGGCTTCCCGGTGCCGGTCTTGACCGCGAGGCCGGGGGAGGGCCGCGAGGCATGGCTCAGGTCGGGCTGATTCTGACCGACAGTTTTGCCTTGTGCTTCGTTTCGGCTTTGACACACGATGACACTTCTCTTCTGAGAACTGCTTTCGTCCTCTTCTATGAATATCTTCTTCCTGTTGGGGCACGTTGGAAAGGGTGCCTGAGGTGTTTTCGAGACGATGTTCGTCAGAAAGGAAATCCCGAGGCTGTAGCCCAGCTCTTGGACGGCGGCGAGACTGCTTTTCTCGACAAATAAGGACGAAGAATAAATGTAGTTCAAAACATTATCAAAAGCATCGGGTTCACAAAAATCAAGTTGAAATACGGTTTGGGCCTCGTTCTCCTTATTCGTGAACAGACTCTGAAAATATTCGCTGCTGGCAGCCAAGACATTTTTATGAGCTCGAAACTTCTGGTCCCCGACGATCAGCAGCACGTCACACAGCTGCCCTTTGAGGCGCTCCTCGTTGAGGGCACTGAGGAGGGAGATGGCGTGGGCCGGGTTGATGTAATGCAGCAACCCCTCCATCGCGTGGGCTTATCTGAAAGACAAAGCGCAGAGTCATCATGAAAAACGTGCCGAAAAGCTCGCCCTGAGACGGAAAGCTCCTCGAGGGCAGGGAACGCTAGCTGTCTTTTCCTAGGGGCCGACACTGAGCAGACCGCAGGCAGACCAAAGCTCTCCCTTAAATGCCACGGGAAACAGAAGCGAACCGGCCTCGTGGCTCCCGGAGACCAGCGATCGCTGAAGCGGAGCAGTTTTAGGACCGAAGACCGTACCACCGTCGGAAGGCTGCTGGAACTCGGCCAGCTACGCAGAAAGGCACCACTTGAAATTAAAAGTTTGTTACCTAGGGTTCTTCATCCGATGCTTCGTTCTATCCCTTTTACCTCAGAGAGTAAGTATGAAGTTATCAGGACTCCCGAGCCCGTAATTCGGGAAACAAAGTCAGTCTTGCTTTTGGGCATACTTACACACGACGCAAACTGTTACAGCTGGGTCGCAAAGGGGTGGCCTTACCAGACCTTTAAAAATGGGCAAGAATTGGGGCGCCTGGGGGGCTCAGTCGGTTGAGCGTCTGACTTCGGCTCAGGTCATGATCTCGCGGTTTGTGGGTTTGAGTCCCGCGTCGGGCTCTGTGCTGACGGCTCCCTCTCTCTGCACCTCTCCCCCCCCCTCTCTGTGTCTCCCTCTCAAAAATAAACAAACACTAAAAAATTTTTTTTAAAAATGGGCAAGAATCTGGGGCGTCTGGGGGGCTCAGCCGGTTAAGCATCCGACTCTTGATTTCAGCTCAGGTCACGATCCCAGGGTCATGGGATCGGGCCCCACGTCTGGCTCCTTGCTGAGTGTGGAGCCTGCGTAAGATTCCCCCTCTTTCTCCACCCGCCCCTCCCTCATGCGTATGCACGCTCACGCACTCTAAAAAAATTTTAAAAGGCAAGAATCTGTAAAGAGGTAAAAAAGTCACTTACTGATCACTACCGTATCAGTGCTTAACAATGGTTAGAAATGTTAAACAACAGAAGAGCTTGGGTTCTGTCTTGTGTTAAACACCCTACCGTCTCCGGAATACAATTTTCTTATCAAATCACATTTTCGACAGCAGCACAGAGGAAATTCTGGCCTGATCTAAACTTCATTATTACTAATTATAAGTTAAAAGGTCTGGATTCAGATCTCTCTGCAACTCTCTAACAACCTAAAGGTGAGACGAGAAAAGGCCTAGCGGCTGGGCGCATGTTCGGGCAGAGACACGGGGTGAGAGGCCACCTCCTTCCTGGCGGTCGGCTAGCCCCTCTGAGCACCAGGTCCTTCACGTGGAACATGGGGGACTGTGCCCTTCTCTAGGGCTGTTGCGAAAGTTACATGAGCTAGCATCTCATACACGGTAACCATTTAATTCAGTGTCAAAGAAAAGGGCCCATATTTGCACCACCCATGCTCTCGATGAAGGGAAAACCATTTCATACGCAGACAACGCAATCAAAGCTGACCCTTCACTTGGGCTTCTGTCACCGTAACACCTCTGTGGTTTGACTGCAGTGTCTTCTGTAAAACAGTTATGATTTACAGATGCTGGCGAGGATGTGGAGAAACGGGAACCCTCCTGCACAGCTGGTGGGAATGCAAACTGGTGCAGCCGCTCTGGAAACAGTGTGGAGGTTCCCCAAAAAATTAAAAATAGAACTACCCTATGACCCAGGAGTTGCACTGCTAGGAATTGACCCAAGGGATACAGGAGTGCTGATGCACAGGGGCACATGTACCCCAATGTTTACCGCAGCACTTTCAACAATAGCCAAATTATGCAAAGAGCCCAAACGTCCATCGTCTGCCGAATGGATAAAGAAGATGTGGTTTATACATACAATGGAATACTACTTGGCAATGAGGAAGAATGAAATCCTGCCGTTTGCAACAATGTGGAAGGAATTATGCTGAGTGAAATAAGTCAGTCGGAGAAAGATATCCTATGTTTTCACTCACATGTGGATCTTGAGAAACTTAACAGAAGAGCATGGGGGAAGGGAAGGGGGAAAAAAATAGTTACAAACAGAGAGGGAGGGAGGGAAACTATGAGACTCTTAAATACAGAGAACAAACTGAGGGTTGATGGGGGCTGGGAGAGGGGAAAATGGGCGATGGACATTGAGGAGGGCACTTGCGGGGATGAGCACTGGGTGTTGTATGTAAGCCAATCTGACAATAAATTATATTCATAAAGATAAATAAATAAACTAGTATGATTTGGGGCACCTGGGTGGCTCAGTAGGCTAAGCGTCCAACTTTGGCTCAGGTCACGATCTCACGGTTCGTGAGTTTGAACTCTACGTCAGGCTCGGTGCTGACAGCTCGGAGCCTGGAGCCTGCTTCGGAGTCTGTGTCTCCCTCTCTCTCTGGCCCTCCCTCGCTCGTGCTCTGTCTCCCTCTCTCTCAAAAATAAATGAACATTAAAATTTAAAAAAATAGTTAATGCATTTATTTTTGAATGGATGCAGAGTAACTCGGATTGTTTGTGACCGTTTCATCATTCTGCAGGGGGCAGGTTGTAAATGTACCCAACCTGGCACGCAGCACACTGGCAAGTTCTCCTCTGGTTTCAAAGGATCAGCCTCCGCTGGTCAACCGGCATGGGGGCTCCTCAGAAGAGCCACAAAGAGTTTGCTGGGCCCCCAACCTGGACTCCGTGCACACGGCATACAACTGCTTTACCACTGTTCTGACTCCCTCACGGTGCTGGCTCAATATAAGGGACTCAGAGACGTGCCTGCTTCCAGAGATGGTGCCTGGTAAGCAGCTTGTCCCCAAACACATGCTTTGGTCAGAGGGTACGGAGTTTCCTTCCAACGTTCTGTATCAACGGCAAATTTTAATTCCTCTATCTGTGACTGCTTGATAGAGACATCTCCCTTCCTCTTTTCTGTTAGCCATTTTAATTTCTTCCCTAATCCTACTGTCGTGTCTTAACATCACGCATTTATTTACACAGACCCTCGTCATCTTTCACAAAGGTCAGCAGAAAAAGAAAGAAACTTGTAATGCCACCCTTACCAACTCAGCCATGCAACGAACACGGTCTTTAGCGCTAATAGTTTTTGAGAAACCTAGCTCAGAAAAGCAACAGACGCAGCATTAAAAGCACGGACAAGTATGTTTCAAAAGCGTTTCTTAAAATCAATTTAGTGGCTTGAAACCAGCAATTAGAAACAGATAAAACGACGGGGACAGAGTAGAAAATGTCCGCGTGGCTCAAACACAGTAAGGCTGCGATCTCCTGACACCTGTGTCTCAGCCTCACGTGCTCACATCCAGAGACGTAAGCACGTGCGATGTGCTCCTTCCCGCGAGTCCAGGCCGAGACAGGGCCCCGGGCTGGTCAGTCTCGGGGGCTCAGTTTCCCCCACTGCAAAATAAGGATAACAGCGGCTGCCACCCCATGCAGTCGTGCGGATTAAAGGAGAAAACGGTGCTGCCGTTTACGGAGCACCTACAGCACACTGCAAACTGTGCCAGAGCTCCACAAATCAGTCGTTCACTCACTCGACAAAATGTCACTTGAGAAGGTCTGAAGAAGGCAAGGAGCCATGGCAGTCACCGAGGGAAGGGCAGCGCGAGCGGCACGGGGCGCCAGAGGCAGCAGGGCTGGAGCAGGGAGCCGCCGACTGCAGGGCTGAGCGAACCGCAGGCACACTGAGCTTTCTGCCAGAAGTGAAAGAGTCGCTCCAAGATTCTGGGCAGAAAAATGACGATGACTTGAGTTATGTTTCAAAAGGATCCCTCCGGCTACATTGTCGAGAAGAGAGCGCGGAAGACAGGAAAGGTAGAAGCTGGGAGGCCAGCTGGGAGCCCGCAGCAAGGAAGCAGGGGACAGGTGACGGCAGCCTGGACCAGCTGGCAGCCTGCAGCGGTGACCCAGGGGAGACAGGACGGTGGGGGAGCAGGGTGGTTGCAGGGGAGCCAAGGCAGTTAGTTACTAGGACGTCTAATGGATTGACTGTAGAGGGTAAGAAGGCGAGGAATTAAAGAAAGCTCCACGAATCCTACCAGAACAGCTGGAAGGGTGTCCTTACCGGAGATGAAGTTTGATAGAAAAATTGGCTCATGTTTTTTCAGGAATTCAGTCTGATTTTCCAAACGTGAGCACACACCTGTTGCCAAGTGTGCCTTCTACGGGCTCCCCTTCTCGCTCCTCGTTCCCTACGACCTCCTGTGCTTCCTGGGATCACTTCCCAAGCAAACATCCTCTCTGCATTCCCGTCTCAGGGTCTGCTCGTGGGGGAATCCAAACTTAGACACCCGGGGATGAAACCACAGGCACAGGCCGAAGGGCTGGGTGAGGACGAAACCGCGGGAGACTTCCACGTTCCTGGCCGTGCGGCAACTGCGACCCCACACCGTCCGGCCCCCACCACTGCATGCCACAGACGACGCTGTTCAAAAAAGTGTCCTCCTTTTGCTTCTCTCAAATGATCGTGATCGCTGTTTTTGTTCCAAGTCCCTATTTCTAATCCCTCGAACCACGGGCTCCTATACTCTTTGAGCGAAAGCGTTCGGGAATTAGGAAAAGAATAAGTCACTCAGAGTGAGGCCTTAAGAGAAAGAGTCGTTGTCCCCGTAAACTGCTTAAACCATTCATTTGGCTACAGCCGCATCTAGAGCCCCCCACGAGACCACCGGCTCGGAAAGTGGCCGGGCACGCGCAGTCCTGGCACACAGTGCGGGACGCAGCCGCGGCATCTCCCGTCCCACTGCCCTGAGCGCTAATGGACACCCGCGAGTGGCTCGGATTCGTGTGCCTGCTCTGCCACACGTGGCGTCCACATGTTTACGCCTTAACTGCGTACCTACAGCAACCCTGGGAGGTGGGTACTCGGTTATTTTAGAGACGAGGAAACAGGCCCAGAGGGGCAGTAACTTGGTCCAGGTCACGCGCACAATAAACAGCCGAGCAGGACTCACACCAGGTGACCTGGCTCCAGGGGCCACGCTCTTTAACCCCTACGGCGCTCCTGTCGCTAGTTTCCTCCCTTAATTCCCACGCTAACATCTGAGCTGGGCACTGTGCAAACCCCTGTCCTATACAAACGAGGACACGGAGGCACTGAGAAGTCACGCACTGTACCTAAGGTGACTCAGTGAGAAGCAGGGCCAGCTGGGAGTCGGGTCCCAGAGCCTGGACTCCGTCATCACATTACCCGCTTCTCCTAGCCCGGTGCGTGTCCAGGATGTACTGGGCCCGGCCAGACGCGGAGGACGGAGGCCTGAGAAGCGTGGTCCCGTCTGAAAGACTTGTGTGGGACCAGGACGGGTCAGTCCGTCACCACGCAGGACGGGGGCGGCGGTCCGGACGCGGTGCAGGTGCAGCCGACAGGGAGGGCAGGGAAGGCATTCTACAGAACGAGCAGGAGTCAGAAACCTGGGAGGAGTCAGGCAGGATGTGTGAAGGGCATTTCAAGGACAGCAGACAGAGCGCGTGGCTGGAGCACAGGCTGCCCGCAGGGAAGGCGGGTGATGGGGCTGCAGAGGGGAAGGAGGCACGAGGGCCCCGAGGGCTAAACGAAGACCAGTCAAGATCCTAAGAGGAGCCGGATCCCTTCTGTCCTGTCCAGCGGCCCGGGACAAAGCCTTGAGATGTGTGCAGCGCGGGCCCCTCACCTGCCGGCTGAAGACCTTGCTTTTACCTTTGTAATTACTGAAACTCAAGATCGATGGGTCCTTTCCCGGTCTAGCTGCAAACAATTAACAATCTTTGTGTTTTAAGGACAGTAGGTATATTCATTTACACCCTGTTTAACAACGTGACTGAAAATATAAAATGCTCCATTAGGAATGCAGGCAAAAGGGGTGTGGAAATCACAGCTGCTGAATTTCCTGAGATAACCCAGCCAGACCCTTTGTGGCTGGTGGGTGTGCGGACTGAATGTCCAAACCCCTTTGCTTTTTCGGCTCTTCAGCCCTCGTAAGGCCAGCTTTGCTGCTGAACGGACTGCCTCCTCCACAAATCTGCGGGTTCATCAGACTCCAACCTCTCACGTACGTTTTAATTATGAATGACCAGGACCTCGGACTCACTGAAGACAGCGCATCACAAATCTGAAAGCTCTTACATGTAAATGCACACTGCCACCGCGTCCACCCCCACGCCCTTCCCATGGCTTATCTCCACCTGACTCATCGGTGAAGAGTTCCTGCTATCACGTTAGTCATAGTGAAAACCTGGCGCTCTTGAAAGGAAAGTGGGTGAAATGTGGACGAAAAGAGCCGTTTGTGATGGACGGAAAGAGCTGAGTGGAAATCCCCCAAGGAAAACCAGATTCTGAAATCGGGCTGGCTCGCTTACCACTTGGATCCTCGCACACAAAAATCTTCCCAAACTCTGCCTGAACTGTTCCTATTTCATGCGGTTTCCTGCAATTTCAAAATGAGAATCTTCATGCTTAACAATTCATGGAAGTCCCAGCTCCTGGAAAAGACGTTCAAATCAGTTGGTCTCCAGTCCTGGCTCTGCCACTGATCAGGCATATAACCTGGTGAAGGTCACTTGACCTTCCTGAGTAGTAGCTTCCTTAACCTGTGAAGTGGGGCTAACCCTGCTTACCACGTGGGAGTTTTATGATCAACAGAAGACACACTATGTTCGCAAGCTCCCACTGTATGTAGTGCTTCCTACACGGCAAGCAGGCATTTTACTTCCTTCCTCTCTTCCCTTCCTGAATGTATGTGGTCCCGAGGGTTAAAAGAGTCGCTGGCCTGTTGTCCAATAGCTCACGTTCCCACGGGAGCACAGAGACATACAAAATTAAACAGGGTGAGGGATGCAAACAGTGCTACAAGAACACCGATTTCAGGAAGCACTTAATTTGGCCAGAAGGTGGGAAGGTGGGTGGGCGCACAGTGGGGACATCAGAGAAGACCTGGGACTCACCGCTCGACTATCGGAACGGCAAAGGTTCCGTTCTTCCCGTTTTTACTACAGATACTTTTCAGAAACACACATCTGATTGCGTCAGGGCTTTAAACCCCTTATGGGGCGGGGAATCCAAGTTCCAACTCCCCAGCATGGCTACAAAGCACTCTGTAACTGAACTGCAGAAAATTATTTCATACCAATACCTCAGATTCCCTAGGTACTAAATGCCACGAGAAGCGGGGATTCGTATCTTAAGAGAAATTGATTCAATGCAAATAATTTCCTCTTTATACCAATGTTAGCGGAAGGAATTAAGATTGTTAAGGGGATGGAGGGAAGGTAGATGATTTTGGAAGACAGCATTCTTGTGACGTGGACAGAAGACAGCAAAGCACAACAAAGCACTGGCATAATGGGCACCAGGAGGTGAATGAGGGGCCCAGGAAGGGAGAGGGGAAGGGACCAAGATAGCCCACTGATGTTCACGTTTTGGAGACTAAAACTCAGGCTGGTGTCAGAGCTAAGATACATTACAAATCAAATTCCCTGCTGGACTTAAGAGCCTCGGTACCAGTTCTATAGGAAAAGGTCTGTTTACATCCACGCCTGAACCGAACTCTGGGTGCACAGTCCCTCGGAGCGTTGGGGACCGCTTCCACAGTCCCAACCATTACAGCAGAGAAGAGAAGAAATGCACGTAACACAAAGCAGTCAGAAGAGCAAAGCGTCTACGCTTGACTCTGGAACATGAGCACACATGTACCACGCAGCCCCAAACCTTCGCCGCTGGATTTAGGCCTGACTCCCCACGAGATTTTATTACTCGAAGGAGACCAGAAGTGCTCTCAGTTGGCTGTTATCACTCCCTCAGTGACAAGACAGGTGTCAGAAATCCTCCAAAGCGCCTCAGATTGCAGAGCCAGCCTTACTTAATCCGACCCTTCCCGGGCAGGAGTGCCGCTCCCTTGGGGCCCCCGTCACCCTGTTTTCAGTCTCCCGGGGAGGGGCTGGCTCTGGCTGAGGATGTGCTCCCTTCCACAGCACAGCTCCGGCCCGTGCGGGGCACCTCGGTCGGCTCGGCGAGCAGCCTGCCTGCTTCTGCTTGGGCCTCCTGCTGGAAGAGGCCCGGCCCTGGGTTTGGCTTTGAAGACCCGGCCCCCCCTTCGCCCCAGTGAGTGTGCTGTGCTGCCCTGTCCCAGCTCACGGGTAGGCACGCAACCAAAGCCAAGCAGATCAGAAACTTTCTGTCTGGAATACGGGCCTGCGAAAACCAATAAAGGCAGCAAATGAGTGGAGAGGATTTAGCGCAGCAGTGACCTAAAAATGCAGTGTGCCAGTGCCCACTGTGCCCATTCCAGCCAGTTACCTTCGTTTCTGTACTTCCTGGCCCAATTCTTTAGCTTTTTCTTAAACCTCTGGAGCAATGCTGCATCTTTACAATAAATTCCTTGTTCTACTCAAGCTAGCCTGTCAGTTTCTGTTCTTATTCTTAAAGGACCCGAACTGATACATTTCCAAGTGTTACTCACTCTTCCTGCCGCACTCTCCAAGTCCATCCTTTACAACCCTGCTGCTGCACGGAGCTTCCTAAAACGAAGCTTCAAGCATCCATCAGGCATACACGTAGCTAATGCTACTACTGATTTATTTACTGAGCTCTTAGTATGTGCAAGGCGTGTTTAGACATGCCCGAAATATGGGCGCACGAAACAGATGAGGCCTCCGAATTCTAGTGGGGTAAATCAGATAATGAGCAAGGAAACAAATGAAAAAGGTAACTTCAGATTACGCTATAATGTTAGTAAACAGGGGGCCATACCTGGGTGGAGAAACGGGGTTTGGAGAGGGAGTCTAAGAAGTGTCTCGTGTGACATTTTAGCTGAGACCTACAAGTTGGGTGAAAATACGTAACGACAAAAACAATGGTTATCTGTGAAAACACAGAAATTTAAAAACACAGACTCTATAGCTCTGTAAATCTGGTTTCAAACCACTTTTTACATTTTCTTTCCCTTCATTATTCCCGTGTGACAACTTCCTGCTTCAGATGCTGTGTCTCTGAGACAGAACCTGAGTGTCCTGCTTCCTCCACTACCAGATCTGAAATGTCCAAGGCACCCCGTGGAACCTTCCCCCGCATGCGACTCAGCTGAACATTAATCATCTTTCAAAGCTCAGCTCAAGTCCAATCACTCCATTAAGCCTTTGTCATGGGCTGGACTGTGTCCCCCTCTCTGTGCCCCATCACACACTCAAGTCCTAACCCTCAGAACCTCCAAATGCAAGCAGATCTGGAGATACAGTCTTTTTTTTTTTTATTATTATTCTGAGAGAGACAGCACAAGCAGGGGAGGTGGGGGAGGGAGGGAGGGGGGAGAGGGAGGGAGAAGAGGGGAGGGGAATCCCAAGCAGATTCTGAGCTGCCAGCACAGAGACCCATGCGGGGCTTGAACTCAGGAAATTGTGAGATCATGACCTGAGCAGAAATCAAGACTCAGATGCTTAGACGACCAAGCCACCCAGGTGCCCCTGGAGACAGAGTCTTTAAAGGGCTCATCAAGTTTTAGTAAGGACGTTAAGGTGGACCCTAATCCAATCTGACTGGTATCCCTCCAAGGGGAGAGGAGGACAGGAGCACGGGAAGGCAGAGAGAACATGGCCCTCTACACACCAAGGAGAAAGGCCTAAGGAGAAACCAACCCTGCCCAAACTTTGACCTTGGACTTCTAGGCTCCAGAACTGTGAGGAAATAAATTGCTACTAAGCCCCCAGTCTGTGGTACTTTGTTTGGCAGCCTTAGCTAAGGAATATACGTTCCTTGACCACTTCGGTTTATGAGCAGATACCTTTCAACTCCTGTATTACAGCCGCACCATTTACGTAACGTTTACTTGGTTTGTCTCCCCAACAGAACGGTAAGCTTACGGAAGGACTAAAACCCTATTTAATAGATCCTGATACCCTTCACAATGGCCAACATAACTCCTTGCACAATAATATTTGTTGATTTTTCTGTACTCTGACAATCCAACTACAGGCAGGAGTGGAAACTGTGCCTTGTATTTGTTTTCCTAAAGTAAAGCCGGTCCCATCACAGCCTTTTAGAATGCTATATAGATTTTCCCGTTGCTTCCTAGATAAAATCCAAACTCCAGACTGGCATACAAGCTTGTTCATGTTCTGGCCATACTTTTTCTTTCCACCCCCCTCTGGACACTCCTTACCACCCATCCTACAAACCTGTGCACCCAATTTTCACCACCTGACACACCTTTCCAAGTTCCCTTGGCCAGCCTTCCCAGAAAGATCTAGCTCAAATGCCACGGTCTCTACAAAGCTCCGGTTGCTGTGCCCGTAGCCCGTGGCCCAGTCCTACCTGAACTGCCACAATACTCCATCCACATCTTCTGTGGTTCACACAACTATCTGGAATGATCTGTGTATCCCTAACGCTCAGCACAGGCCTGGCAAGCGTCTCCCGGGTAAAGAGAGACATCCATCCGTAGGCTCCAGGTTCAAGTCCCACACCCGCTCACCTCCACTGCTCCGGCATCTGCTAGAGCTTAGCACGTTGGCAGCCCTGCTTCTCGCATGAGCTCTCGGGGCTTGAAGGCCCCCTGGACGAGGACGGCCAAACCCGCATCTCTGCTCAGACTTGCCCTTGGGCCCACGGGGCTCACTGAACACTTACTTCCATCACAGCACAACCCACGTGCCCAGGGCAGTCCTCACGCCCCCCCCCCCCCCCCCGCCTCGCCCCTACCCCACATCTGCTTGTCCTCACACGTTCCTTATTTGGTTAGGTATGCTGACAACCACCAGGTCTCCCAAACCGGAAACCTCTCTCCTCTGCAGCCCATCACGGGGACCTGGCAAACCTCGCCGGTAAACAGCTCTAGAATCAGCTTTGGGGACCACGAGAATCGTCCCTTCAGTCATCCCCCGCTCACCCAGAGACTCCCTGGTTACACATCCCCTGCCATAAACACTGTTAAGGTTCCTGAAGGACTGGGGCTCCATCCTTTCCACTGTTCACCCGCACACAACGAAGTGCGCGCCACCTTCAAGAGCGTTGAATGAAATGAATGAAACATGACGTTACTTTCACGCAGACCAGTGCCCCCATGTCCACTTTCTTTCTGTTCTTTCACATTTAGGAATACTTAAACAGTAATGACAATTAGACGTTAGAGGTGGAAGAGGTTATTTACTCCAAGCATCAGAGGGGAGAAGAGCTGCCAATGGAAAATCCAAAACGGATCAACCCGCTTTGTCTTTTTAAACGAGGTGCACAGACCACAATGCAGGCCCCTTACTGATGACTCGGGGTCATCATCGTGGCAATCGCTGGACTATGTTGGAATTCAGTGAGGCCCTCAGACGCCAGAGGGGAGCTCCTGCACTACAAGACCCCAGGAGGCTGTACTACGCGGGGGGTCTGATTAACCTCTGCCCTCATCGACCCCCGTCTGGCAATCCCGAGGGAGAACCAGTCTCTGAAAACACCCCACCTCCAAACGTGCCGCTCAAGTGGCATTCTCCAGAACCACGCAGCCCTGTGAAGGGCTCGTGCCGAGGGGCTCCCCCACGCTCCAGGCGTCTACAGGGCGCTACTGAACTTGGTCGACCTAAGCGGTCCGGGCGAGAACACACGAAAAGATCACGGGGATTCCCGCCAGCGGAGGTCTCTGGGCCGGGCTCTCCAGAACCGCTGGTCCCAGCCCACCCCCCTCCTCCCCACCGCCTCCGGCCGCAGATTTCGGCCGGGGCCTGTCTCGAGTGGGAAACCACCCGCAACGGAGCAGAAACAGGTCCCCCAGGGGCTCTGGAGGGAAACGAGGGCGCTCCGGGGTCCACGCGTCCGGCAGAAGGCCGGCCAAGGAGGCGGGCTGGGGCGGGGCCAGCAAAGTCCACCCGGGCTACTGGCTGGTTTCGCCTGCGGTCGCCGGGAGGGACCCAGGGGCCACGGGGCGCTGGCCACGGCAGGTGCGGGGTCCCACTGCCCCCAGCTCCCGCGCACACTCGCGCCCCCCGCCCGTCCCCACGCCTGCATGGGACTGCGAGCACGTGCCCTCAGCCCGGAAGGCGTCCCAACCGCTCCGCGCAGGTGCGCGCGCCAGGGCCGGGCACGTCCGGCCCAGGGGGCACCTGGCCGGGCGAGGGAAGACCAGCCGGGGACGGAGCGTGCGCAGTGGCGAGGGCGAGGCCAAGTGCGGGCAAGGAGCATGCGCAGTGTGAAGGCACAATCGGCTACGTGGGAGCCTGGGGCATGCTCGGTGAGAGCCCGGACCCGGCGCACGCGCAGAAGCGCTCGGAACCCGCAACCCGCTGGTGGAGAGAAAAAAGAGGAGAGAAATCACCTCAGAGTTACGTCAGGAAAGGCCGCGTTTTGCGAGGAGGCTGTGGCCTCCCGCGGGGCCCCGCAGTTCTTCTAGGGCGAGGGGCGTGACAGTTACTCACCGGTCTCCAGCCCCGAGGCAGACGCCGGGCCCCTTTCCGCTCACACTCGGCTCGCGCGCGCCGCAGCCGCCGCTGCCGCTGTGATTCCATCCATCTTGAATTTGACGTCATCCCACACCAGGGATGAGGTCATCGCAGGCAGCGCTCGTCACGTGCGCGGCGCTGTGATTGGGCGGCTGGCCCCGGGGGGCGGGGCGAGGGAGGTGCGCCGCGCCGGGGGCGGGCGAGGGCGGGCCTGACGGGAGCGCCGCGGGCGTCCGCGTCCTTCCGCGCCCCGCGCGCGCCTTCCGCCTGGCGTTCCGCGTCCGCCCGCGCCCTTCGAGCGCCTGCTCCGCGCCGGCCCCGCGGCTTCCTCGGCTCGGGGCGCCGTTCCGCTGCGGGCCGCTCTGAGGCTGCGGAGGGAGCGGGAGGCGACTCGCCGCGGTCGTTCGCCTCTTTCGGCCCGCGCGGCGCCGCGGCTCCGCCGCACGACCCTCGGGGGCCGGTCCTCAGGCCGGGGACGCTCGGCGCGCGGCGTCTCCGTCGGGGCTTCCGCAGCGCCCGCGCTCGGCGGCCTGCGCGGAGGTGCGCGGGGTGCGGGGTTTGCAGAGCTGACCTTGATCGCCCACCTGTGCCCCAGCCGCCGCCCGGGCTGCGCTGCAGGGACCGCCCGGGAGTGAGCGGGGGACGGGGCTCCCGGTCGGTCCTGCGCTAGCGGAGTATGCTGCCCTGGTCGCCAGCTTCACGTGGCTTCTGCTTGTCGTTGCGTGGCCACAGACCGCCTGCAGCCCCAGTCGGTATTAAGTGATCGCTCTGCGCCTAACTCCGTTCCTCCCACGTCAGTGCCCATGTCAATTCGTTTTCTTGCACGAATGTTGTAATTGGGAAGCTCACTTCACTCGCAGTCTGGACCAGAAATTTGTTACGACAATTGCCCAACTCTAAACACTAGCTCTAAAGAAATGTTCTGTTAGACAAACTCAAGATCAGTCTGGTGTATTCCCCAAAGCCAGAGGGGAGGAGATTGCAAGGTGGGGGAAGGTTGCCTTCTAAAGCGGTAATGTTAGGACAGACTTAAATTCTGGAATTTAAGTCGTGGTTAATACCAGGGCACCTGGGTGGCTTATTAAGCCTCCGACTTTCGGCTCAGGTCATGATCTCATGGTTCATGAGTTTGAGCCCTGTGGTAGGTTCTGTGCTGATAGCTCAGAGTCTAGATCCTGCTTGGGATTCTGTGTGTCTCTCTCTCCCTGCCCCTCCCCTGCTAGCACCCTATCTCTCTCTCTCTCTCTCTCACTCTCTCACTCAAACATAAACATTAAAATAATATTTTTATGTTTAGTTTTTTTTATTTTTTTAAATGTTTGTTTTAGAGACAGACAGCACAAGTGGGGGAGGGGCAGAGAGAGCTGGAGACAAAATCTGCAGCAGGCTCCAGGCTCCGAGCTGTCAGCACAGAGCCTGATGCCGGCCTGGAACCCAGAACCATGAGATCATGACCTGAGCTGAAGTCGGACACTCAACCGGCTGAGCCATCCAGGCGCCCCTAAAATGATATTTTTAAATAAAAAAAAAAAAATCATGGTTAATACTTTTAAAATGTCTGTTAATCTTTTAATGTAATTTTTCATTTTTTTATTAAAAAATTTCTAATATTTATTTTTGAGAGAGAGACAAGAGTGTGAGCAGCGGAGGGGCAGAGAGGGAGACACAGAATCCAAAGCAGGCTCCAGGCTCCGTGCTGTCAGCCCAGAGCCAGACTCGGGGCTTGAACCCACAAACAGATCATGACCTGAGCTGAAGTCAGATGCTTAATGACAGAGCCACTCAGGCACCCCTGTAATTTTTTATTTTCAATCTTTAGTTTTTTTAAGATTTTATTTTTAAGTAATCTCTACACCCAACTAGAATTTACAACCCGGAGAGCAAGAGTTACACGCTCAACTGACTAAGCCAGCCGGGCACCCCTAATTTCATTTTTTAAGCTTGAGTTGATGCACACGACCCTGGCTGAAATCATTTATGAAATGTTTGAGGAGCATGTGTAACAAATAATCTTGCTTTAGCGTGATAAAAATTAAAAATTTGTTCCATTGTAACAGCTTTATTGCCAGTTATCTTAGTTTTCACTAGTTTTAAGAGGATGCCCTGGGGGCGCCTGGGTGGCGTAGTCGGTTAAGCGTCCGACTTCAGCCAGGTCACGATCTCGCGGTCCGTGAGTTCGAGCCCCGCGTCGGGCTCTGGGCTGATGGCTCAGAGCCTGGAGCCTGTTTCCGATTCTGTGTCTCCCTCTCTCTCTGCCCCTCCCCCGTTCATGCTCTGTCTCTCTCTGTCCCCAAAATAAATAAACGTTGAAAAAAAAAAAAGAGAGGATGCCCTGTCTCAAAGAATGTTGCACCTGAAAATTTTCTCCTACAGCTATTTCAAACCTTTAAGAAGTGTCTGTATTTTGAACTGAATGGGTAGCAAAGAGTGGTTTTGGACTTAAAAGAAGGCAGAATACAACAGTGATTGTAGGGCTTTCAAAGGGTCTTGAGTTTTAGGGTCCCCTGGGATTAGTGTGAGCGAGCACACGTAGCTACCCCCGTTTGGCGGTGAGAAAACCAACACCGTGCTAGGTAGCAAGAGCCAGAGCTAGAAGCCAAGTTCTTTGGTTACTGTTCTATTCCAAATACCGAAAGCAATCTCCCTCAGATTACCTTCCACTCTAGCTGCCTCGGGAGGACACATTTTGGTGCCTGCACCCTAAGCCGTGTGGTCAGGCTCTTGCCCTCACTGCTTCACTGACCCCGGGCTTGACAGACACGTCCAGCAGAAACCTCAGTCTGTCAGTTGACCTCCTAGGTTTGTGGCCCTGAACCTGACCCAGTGGTTAACGCTCACCCTCTGTCGACTCGTCATGTCTGTCCCTGGGACAATTAACCCAGGTGCCTGAGCCGGGAAGTGGGGCACCGTGTCTTCTCTTTCCTCAGGTCCAGGATGCAGCCTATCACCAGATCTGATCCGTCCACCTCCTGAACATTTCTCTGATCACATAATGGCCTCCCACCCCCAATCACTTCTAGATGGCTCTCCCAGCTTCCAGATTTCTCCCTTTTAATCCACCCTCGATTTGCAATCCAAGCGATGTTTTTAAACAACAAAAGGTATTGCGCCACTCCCTTAAATTTTTGATGGCCCTCAACTACTCGGAGGCTAACTTTCAAACTCCAGACCCACCAGAGCGACGACCTGGCCCTCCTATAATCCCATCTCCCCCTCCCCACCCCCCACCCCCACCTCTAAACAAATCAGTCCCTGTCTCTCGCCTCTGGGCATCTTGTGTGTGTGTGTCTTCTCCCCCTTCCACACCACCCCCAGGCACCTCTAACCTTGAGCTTTTCATCCCGTTGGCTCAGATTACTTCCCACTCCCCCGCCCGGGATTCCACCACCTCCGCCCTCACCTCCTCAGCCTCCCTCTGGGTCTGGGGCTCCCTCCGGTGCTCCCACAGCACCTCTGGTAGTTGTTACATACCACCTGTGTATATTCTAGTGGCTCTGCCTGCTGGGACCCTCTTAGCCCCCAGTGGGCCTCTTCACCTCTGCCTGTCCAGAGCCTAGCACTGGCCTATAGTTGGAGCCCAACGTGTGTGTGTGTGTGTGTGTGTGTGTGTGTATACACACACACAACTAAAATATAGATATATATGTATAACTAAAACATACATATCAACTAAAATATATATCAACTAAAATATATATCAACTAAAATATGTATCAACTAAAATATTTATAACTAAAATATATATAACTAAAAATATGTAACTAAAATATATAACTAATATATACAACTAAAATACATGTATGACTATATAACTAAAATATATATAACTAAAATATATGTCTAAAATATAAACTAAAATATATATCAACTAAAATATATATCAACTAAAATACATATCAACTAAAATATAACTAAAATATATATAACTAAAAATATGTAACTAAAATATATGTATAACTAATATATACAACTAAAATACATGTATGACTATGTAACTAAAATATATATAACTAAAATATAGGTCTAAACTAAAATATAAACTAAAATATATATCAACTAAAATATATATCAACTAAAATATATACAACTATATATAACTAAAAATATATATATAACTAAAATATATGTATAACTAATATAACTAAAATACGTGTATGACTAATATATATAACTAAAATATATATAACTAAAATATGCATATAACTAAAAATATATAACAAAGATATATATAACTAAAATATATGTATAACTAATATATATATAACTAAAATATATCTGTAACTAAAATATATAGGTAACTAATATATATGTATATGACCAGGCTCCTATCAGACACCACCGTCCGGAGAGGCCACAGCTACCAGCCATGACAGAGTCCTGCCAGTCTGTCTCACAGGCGCCCCTTTGGTCTGTCCTCACCTGCCCTCTTGCCGATCTCTGCTCCTGGCCGATCGTTGTAGGCGCTGCACCAACGTCCTCAGGTTTGCGCCCTCCCTCCCCAGGCCAGTCCAGGTGAGTCACATTTATGTCTCTAAACGCAGATCGGATGGGTGCAGCCTCGGTGTGGGCATGGCCTACCACGTGGCACACGGGTGGCTTCTGTATGTTCCTCCACTTGGCCGACTGCTCAGCCACACACAGCTGGCTCACGTACTGGCAGGGATTCCCTCTTCTTTCTCCAGCTGCTGGCAGATCCCTGTCTGTCCTCCAAGAGCCACCCTCCTGCCTCTGTGCTTCAGCCACGCCGCTGGAACATCTATCTATTCTGTTTGTGGCCTGCTGGCAGGCCATGGGCTCCTCTGATGCCAAAACCGTGTCTGTTAACCCACGTATTCTCAAAGTTTGGGGCCTGTGTCCTGGGCCGTCTGCTTCCCACGGCCAGGTTTCCCTTAGAAACTGTGTTACGATGGGGGCGCCTGGGTGGCTCAGTCGGTGAAGCATCCGACTTCGGCTCAGGTCACGATGTCACGGTTTGTGGGTTCCAGCTCCGCATCGGGCTCTGTGCTGACCGCTCGGAGCCTGGAGCCTGCTTCGGATTCTGTGTCTCCTTCTCTCTCTGCCCCTCCCCCGCTCACGCTCTGTCTCTCTCTCTCTCAAAAATAAGTAAACATTAAAAAAATGTTTTTTAAAAGTATTAAGCCTCTACACATTTGGAAGTGGGAAGTTTCAATCGGCCCCAATTCTCTTAACCATCTGTTGCATTTTGAGCATGCATCTAGAGGTCCAAATCTGCCCAAACTGTAGTTTAAAAAATTAGGTTGGAGGGGCGCCTGGCTGGCTCGGTTGGAAGAGCATAGGAGTCTTGGTCTCAGGGTCATGGGTTCAAGCCCCACGTTGGGTGTGGAGATTACTTAAGTAAATAAATAAATACACTTAAAAGAAAAATTAGGTTGGGGTAGAGGGTGACGTATTCATTTCCTATTGTTGCTGTAACAAATTACCACAATCTTGGTGGCTTAAAGCAGCAGACATTTATTGTTTCACGGTGCTGGAGGCCAGAAGTCCGAAATCTGTATGGCTGGGCTGAAATCATATGCTCTCTCTGGAGGGTCTAGGGGAGAACCCTTGCCTCGCCTCTTCCAGCTTCTGGTGACGACTGGTGCTCCTCGACTGGGGCCACGTCCCTTCACCCTCTATGGTCACGTTGCCTTCCGTGTGTGTCACCCGTCTTGATTCCCTCTTACAGGGACACTTACAATGGCATCTAGGGCCCATTGGGGTAATCATGAATTCTCTCCGTGTCTCGGGGTCTTTAACTTAATCACGTCTGCAGAGACCCCTTTTCCAGAGAAGCTCGAATTGCAGGCTTCAGGGATGAGGACCTGAACTGGTATCTCTGGAGGCTGCCGTTCAAACTGCTACAGGGGAGGGGTCCCGGATACCTGCTGGCAACAGGAGAAGTTCTTTGAAAAGCCCATGACCGAGAAAGAAGAACCAAAGGGAACGTGGCTGGGAAGTGGTAAAGTAATCAGGATGCTGCACACACCATGCTTTATGATGGCCCCTGCCCAGCGGACGCTATGTCCAAGCCTCAAGTAGGCCCAGAACTGGAGCGGGCCATAGCCGTCTTGTCGACGGGGTGGAAATTGGGCCAGGTTAAGTATCACTCCCATCGGGTGCTCACAGTGGAGGAGCCTAGTCTTTAAACATTATCACGAAGGGGGCAGGGACGCTGAGCCGAAATTCCTCCCCGACCCGAAGCATCAGTCTGCCGTGTGCTCGTCTTTTCTCAGAAGGGTCCGCTTGCCTCCTCGCCTCTCTCCTCACCACACCGGTCCTTGAAGACCTGAGACACCTCAAGGTCCTCCAGGTGGGCAGACAACTGTTCCGGCTAGGAAGTGGATTGCATCCACACAGTTTCAAGCAGCCCTTTGCCTTAGGCGGGATTGGGGAAGGACGCGTGAGTGCGCGTGCGCGTAACAGCAGTAGTAATTCTGGATATTGGATTATGCACTGCATACAATAAGGAAACGGATTTGCGTGGGGTTTCTTTCTTTTTCTTTTTTTAAGTTTCTTTATTTGTTTTGAGAGAGAGAGAGAGCGCGCGCACGAGCGAGAGAGGGGCAGAGTGAAAGGGAGAGGGAGTGTCCCAAGCAGGCTCTGCACCATCAGCACAGAGCCCGAAGTGGGGCTCAAACTCACAAACCATGAGATCGTGACCCGAGCCGAAATCAGGAGTCGGACGCTTGACTGAACCACCCAGGCGCCCCCAGAAGGGATTCCTTTTGTGCCTTTCTGTAAGTGGCCGTCATGAAAGCTGGTGAGGAATACAGGTCCCTTAAAATCTGCACCATGGGATTCTTTGGGTGAATCAAAATGGATCTACATCCCCAAAGCGTCACACTGGGGTGAAGAATGACAGCTTTTGTTGAACAAGTGTCTGCCCTCCGCTGTGATCTGACCTGCACAGCCAACCCTGCTCTCCAGGGATGATAAAGCCGTCCACACCAGGAAAGCGAGGCTCACAGGGCCAGGAGGTGCAGGAGGGGGTTTGGAATCACGTCCGACAGCTCTGAAAATATTCCAGATGTTTAGGGTAGAACTCCTTAGCTGTTCGGCCCTTTATCTTCTTTTTCTCCTAATGGGAAGGGGTGAATCAGGAGCACAGAGCTTCTGTTAGACGATTTGGGAGGGGAGAAAGGGGTGTGCAGATGGGGAATAATCTGGCGGGCAGCAGGAGGCGGAGGGATTCATACCCCATGGCCTGTGTTCGGTGAGCTACTTACTCGATAAACAGTGAGGTATGTGGGGTGTGGATCAGATCGGAATCTTGGACGGCCTCCTTTTCTCCCACCCTGCCTCCAGCATTCTGATGTCTGTGCCTGCCATGGCCCAGGCATTAGGACTGCAAAGATGAACACTCGATGGTCCCTGCCCTCAAGGAACTGTCATCCTCTCTGGGGAAAGAGACGGGAACCAAGTGGTGAATGCTACGAGACTGGAGACTCGTGTGTGCTCAGGACGGTGAGGGAAGGCGGTTCCGCCTCTCCTGGGGACCCAGATGTCGGATGGGCCTGATGGTGGAGGCAGCCCACCTCCATAGGCCCACGGCTCTTAGGAGGCCTCCTCAGAACCACGAAGATGAACCTGGAATCAAGCAGTAACCGCCTTGCCCTACAAGAGCCACACAGCAAGAGGACCCAGCTTTACCCCTGACATTGACTGTGCTGATTCCGGGACAGGCAAGAGGGAGCTGACCGTCATTCTGGATTTGTAGGTGGAGACGCCGCCTTGGGAGAGCAAACAATGAGCTCACCGAAGGGTGTTATAGGCTGGGCCGCCCTTCCCACACAGCAGCTTATTCTGTGTGTCTGTAAGCACACTGGCATCGTTTCCCACCACGACATTTCAAGACAGCCGGGCACATTTGTCCAACGTGACATCAAGCTTCACGAGGTTCTGTGCATGTCGTGAATAGGCGGCTAAAACGTGGACTCCATCTATTTGACCCTGAAGCTATTCTTAAAAGAGTAGGGATGAGGGGCGCCTGGATGGCTCAGTTAGTTGAGTGTCTGACTTCAGCTCAGGTCATGACCTCATGGTTCGTAGGTTCGAGCCCCGCGTCGGGCTCTGTGCTGACCGCTCGGAGCCTGGAGCCTGCTCCGGATTCTGTGTCTCCCTCCCTCTCTGCCCCTCCCCTGCTGGTGCTCTCTCTCTCTCTCTAAAAACATATACAAATGTTAAAAAAAAAAAAAAAAGAGTAGAGATATGATTGACCTTTTTTTTGTCTTTTGTTTTTTAAATCTTGGAGACTTTAGAGATTCATCCCTTCTCTTTGGGTAAGAGTCAGCCTTGTTGACCCTGGTTCAGAACATGAGTCACTCTACTGGAAAAGAAATATGAACGTGCATTTAAACTTGATTGGAAAAGTACTTACTGTACTAAATCATCTCCGAGATTCATTCGGATGCTTGGCGTGTTCTGTGCTAGAAACTTGACACCTGTCAACATCTTAATAAATATTTTCCCCCAAATTTATGTTAAAATATCGAGATTAGAACTAGACTTGGTAAAACGTTACAGAACTAGAGGTTTACTTACGAAGCACTCTGGTAAAAACTGGGTCAAGCGTTTTAATCTGTCAGCTCCATTAGAAAGCAGTCCCCCCTCCCCTCTTAAATGTGACTCAGTTGATTTGGGACACCGCCTGGTTCCCTGATATCTGTGAAATTACTACTTCTAAACATAGATGTCCTGTTCTTTGTAAGCGTTCTTTCTTTCTAAGGTAGGCAAATTATTGTCAGCGTTCTAACACTTTGAAAATGGATGGGTGGTGATGATCAGTGACCAAGAACCAACATGATGTCATCTGAAGTGTGGCCAAGACTGCATATTTAACCCATTTGACATACCATTGGCTATAATAAGCCTATGCTTTTCGAACATTGCTTGAGACTATTCCCAAGAGTTTTGACTTATGAAAATCAACTAAATTTAGGAAATAAGATGTTTGGAGTATGTGATAGGGAGGCAAAGGTGAAAAATTGTTTGGCTGTCCCTCGGAAATCTGATTTCCTTTTCAGATGTAGTTCTCTCCCCTTGTGGCCAGCAGGCTGGAGTGGTTGGTTTCATCACGATGGCAAGGCTATCAGGGTGATATTATAGTGCCACTGTATTGTCAGCAAGGTAACAGTTATTCTGAAACTCACTGGTGTGCTCTTTCTCCTGGGATTGAAGTTAGCTCATCAGAATTCTGTATTAAAGGGAAGCAGGTGGGGCTTCTGGGTGGCTCAGTCAGTTGAATGTCTGACTTTTGATTTCAGCTCAGGTCATGATCTCTCGGTTCGGGGGATCGAGCCCCACGTCAGGCTCTGCGCTACCGACGTAGAGCCTGCTTGGGATTCTCTCTCCCCCTCTTTCTCTCTCTCTGCCCTTCTCACACTCATGCACACCCTCTAAGTAAGTAAGTAAATAAATAAATACACATTAAAAAAAAAAAAAAAAAGGTGTGCCTGTCCCAAGGCTGGCTCCAGTCAGTCATAAAGAAAAGTCAATCGTAATTATAAAGCAGCTTCAAGATTCCAAACTCAGTGGCATTTCACCATGTGGTTAAACTTGGCTTCTTACACGACCGACAGAGCAGAACAGAAGACAAGCCACACAACAAACAAGATAACAGAGGGTGAGAGGGTGTAGGAAGTTAACGAACCCAACGCGAAATCAGCTTGTGGGCGAGCAGTTGAGATAAGGCCTCCGTCGGGTCTGGGTCGGCGCTCGGAGCTCACTGTCCAAGCAGCGGAGGGTCTCTGTTCCTGTTGGGGATGAACTGGGCAGAGTCTTTGGCCGCAGCTGCCTTTCTGAGGTGGTCAGACACAGAGGGGTCACGTCCGAGGAGTCTGACAGTTTGCTGCAAAAACCCTCCCTTTTTAAAGGGGTGTCATCAGCCTTGGGCCCCTGCAGGCCTCCCCTGCTCCTGCCGGTTATCAGTTCCGGGGTGTCTCCAGCCGGTGCCGGTCTTGCTACCGTATCCCGAACTGCTTGCGTCGTTGCTTGACCCAGGCCCCTGCTTGACGTGACTGACTCCATCTTGCTCTCTACAGGTACCCTCACTGCTTCCCCTGTCTTTTACTGGTCAGTAGGTGAGTGGCCTACCTTAAGCTCAGGCACCAGACAAAAAAACCTAAGTGGCCCCCAAGACAACAACGTTTTAGGAAAAACCTATTGCTTCAGTATAAACTAGCCTTCAGGATAGCATTGCTCAGCTAATGTTTTAAACAGGCCCAAAGATGTACAACAACGTAAGGAGACAGTAAAACTTGTGCCCGTGACCCGTCATCAAATGGAAGAACAGAAAGCCACAGAGCAAAGCTGAGCTTTTTGCTGGAGAATGTTAATTGAAACCAAAACGCCTTCAAGTCTGAGGGTTGATATTAATCATACAGTAGAGGAAGAAGCTTCCCTCAATGACTGAGAAACCATGGTTTAATTCTGAAGTTAGGAAAGATACACAGAGAAAGTTCCACGAGGGACAGGGAGAGTGAGGGCAAACTTGAGCCGTGGTGGTTCTGCTGGCCACGACTGGCGTAGCTGAGCCACAGCCACAAATACACACATGGTGCTTATTTTCGATTTGATTTTTGATTCATTCTTGTAAAGGTGGGCGCCAGGAGGCAGACGATTCAAAGCTGAGAGCAGGGGGGCGGGGACCAGTGCCAGCTTTTCAACTTAGTGACTGGGTGACCTCGGCCAAGTCACATCACCTCCGAAACCGGCCGCTTCCTCCTCCCCCCCTCCCTCACGGTCGCCTCGGGAATTTCCACCTCCTGAGCTCCTGCAGGTCAGGTGTGAATAGCAAGTGAGATAAAGGTCAAGTGCTTAGCGCCGCGTGGCGTATGATAGGGATTCAACAAGACTTAGAGGTTATAGCTATTTGCACTCCTTGCTCAAATAACTGCGTGGCAAATTGAAAGCCGTTCCAGAGAAACATAATCGGGTCTGGAGTAAGTGCAGCCAGGAGTGGTCCTGGAGCGGCCGGCCTCGGGGACTTACCGAGATGCACGGGATGACACGCCATCAGTCTGGGAAGATGCCGTCTGGGACGAGACTGAGCCTGGGCCGAAAAAGTAATCCCGCAGATGGAGAGAAAAAGGTTATAAAGTTAAGACAGAGTCCCTCCTGTGATGTGACCCACGTGATGATACACTGATAGAAATAACTTGCTCAAAACTCTCCTGTGTTCCCATTTGAAACTAATTTTGGCGGTATGAAAGCCAGGGACCGTGAACACTGGTGCAAACAGAAAGATGCGAAGCAATTCCGCGCACATTTATAATAGTTTAAAAATAGAATGTTGGCAAAGGTTGCTAATTAAAGAGCTACTAAATTTGGGCAAGATGGAAAGTCGAAAAACATGTTCTGAGCAAAGCTGTGTTAGGGAGCCGGTTGCAGGATCGACGGAACAGGAGGTTGGCGGCGAGGGCGCGGGGCCAGCCGTGACAAGAGGCCAGCCGCCCGGCTGCCGGTGGCATCCCGGGGAAGGCCCAGCAGCAGGTTTTGTGGGTCGGCGGTGCCCGCAGGAAACACTCCTCTAAGGCATCACCCAGTGAACCCCGTCACTGGCTCACCAAACACCTCCACGTTATTTTTGGTAGTGAAAACCTTACCGAGTTGTAGGAATTATAAAATCGACCATGGGGGAAACACAGATTTGAAAACAAAGTTAATTCTAGATTAGCTTTCAAGAGTTTTGCAATACACTAATGACCCAAATGCTTTTTTGTTGTTGTTTGTTTGTTTTTTATTTGGAGAGAGAGAGGGAGAGAGAGAATCCTAAGCAGGCTCTGCACTGTCAGCACAGAGCCGGATGTGGGGCTCGAACTCATGAACCGTGAGATCCTGACCCTAGCTGAAACCAAGAGTTGGATGCTTAACAGACTGAGCCACCCAGGCGCCCCTGGAGCCCATCTTTCAAAGGCCAGGTTGAGTGTTGCTTTGTAGCCGGGGAGCAGGGGTCCTAAGCAGACCAGCCTGGGTCACTCGTTGCTGACAAAACCCAGAGACAGTGAATGAAGAAAGGAAGTTATTTCAGGGAGGCCAGCATGGGGAAGACGGTGGACGAGGGTTTCAAAGACCGTCCCCAAAGTCTGGGAAATACTCCAGGTTTGGGTCAGGAAAAGTGAGGCAAAGGTAGTAGGTGGGTCAGGTCCGTCACTGTCTTGGGGTCAATCATGCTGGGTCTCCCCAGCTCCCGGTGCTTGTTGCCTGAGGGGGTAGTTGGGGCTCCCACCAGGGGACACTTCGCCCTCAGGGTCTTCTGCCTGAGCCCAGAGACCCACTAGAGAGAAGAATCCAACCAGAAAGTTTGAGGTCAGAATGGAAGCAACCAAGCCCCTTTTTAGCCTTTCTGGTCATTTCAGTGGAACAACGCCTGGGGCCCGGGACAGGCATCTCCTAAGGGTGGTGTGGGAGTGTTGGTTTCCACCCCCATTTCCACCCTGGGGGTGTGGACTCGCACATCTCTGTCACTCACTCACCTCATTTCTCAATTCCCAAACACCAGGCAGGTGGGGACCTGGCCTCAGGTCGGGGCTCTGCTAATATTTGTGGATTGAATGGGGTTCTCCTTTCAATCTTTCAACCCAGCAGACTCTGGGCTTCCTTCTGAGCCTCCTTCCCTTCCACCTGTTGTGGGAGGAAGATCTTTCTCTGCCCTTCAAGGTCCTTGTGGCTGGGCTGAGAGTCAAATTGACACGAGACACATGAGCAGGAGGAAATCAAATGGAGTTTGGTGCCTACGGGGAATCCACAAAGACGTGGACATTCCAGAGACAGTCAGGCAACAGGAGGCCAGTGGGACGTCCTGAGCCCGGGAGGGGGTGGGCTCTGGGGGTCCCGAAGGGGGAGGACGCTAGCAGGAAGGGGAGAGGAGGTGTTTGGAGACAGCGTCCGCCCCGCTGTGCAGACCAGGCCCTCAGGTGCAGAGGAGCATCTGTGAGAGCTCGCTTCCTGCTCGGGCTCTGCCTTCCAGCGCGAATGTAGGCAGTTGTGGGCGAGGTGAGGAACGTTCCCGAATCTGCCGGGCTTCGATTGCTTTCAACTCAAAATAGTCTTCAGGTCAAAGTGGCCCTTCTTGGGGCTGCGTGCCCTGGGCCCCCGCACCCCCAGGCACTCAGAAGACTATAGGTCTTGCCTGCCCCACCCCCAATGCCCTTTGATTAGCTAAGACCATGTGACTTGTTCTAGCTGCTGGGTTATGAGCAAAAGTGATGTTTGTCACCTCCTGCTTGGGCAACAACTTTATTCAGTAGTTCCACGAACATTTATTGTACATGTGCCAAGTGTAGGGGAACATTGTAAGGGGGGGAACTGTGCTGGTGGGCCGTGTGCTGGGGGGACCTGTGCTGGGGGGACACTGTGCTGGGGGGAGACCTGTGCTGGGGGGGGGACCTGTGCTGGGGGGGGACCTGTGCTGGGGGGGGCCTGTGCTGGGGGGACACTGTGCTGGGGAGACACTGTGCTGGGGGTGACCTGTGCTGGGGGGACACTGTGCCCGGCGGGGGGAGGGCCCGGTGTTGCCGGGCAACCTGTCCCTGTGCCCCTGCCTCCCCATCCCCAAGCCGGGACTGGCTGGCCCGTGAGGTCCAGCGCTGCCACCGGGCATGGCCCCGCTGGCCTTGGATCGCGGTCTGCCTTGCAGGAGCACAGAAGAGCTGTCTGGGTGGGGGGTGGGTGGGAAGCAGAGGTGGGGAAGCACCCAGGAACCATCCGGAACAAGCAGCCTGGGGGTGGAACGTAGGTGGGGCGTGTGGAATTGTGGCAGTGGGTGTTGGTGACATCACTCCGACCTTAGCAGGACGTGCAGGCCGGGCTGGTGCGGCCTCAGGGCCTACAGGCCGTGTAGCCTCCAGGTAGAGCTGACCTGCGGCCAGGTAGCTCGTGTCCCCTGTCCTCACCTCCTTCTTCCGGGAGCGCCCTCCTCATCCCTCAACACAGCCAGGGCGTCACCGCCTCTGGGGCCTCCGGGGAGCCCTCCTTGACCTCTGCGGACAGAGCTAGGGAGTTTTTCCTTGCTGTTCCTTTGGGATTCCCGTGCATTCCCGGCACAGCCCCTGGAGTCGGGTGCAATGACAGGAGCCTTCTCACCCGTCGCACGCTTCGTCCTGCTCGCAGCCCCAGGGATTAGCCTCCCGCCTGCACACAGTGGGGCTTCATGCTGGCTGAGCGGGCAGGCGGGGCACGAAGAGCAAGGAGGAGGGGTGGGACGTGGGGGTGGGGGGAAGACGGGCGGGGGCGGCATGGGTCCGAATTCCGCCCGGGAGGCCGTCGCGACCTGTGGTGGCTGCGTGGTCAGAGATGTGGAGGCGACGGGGCGTTCGGCCACGGGTGCAGGGCAGCCGAGAGCGGGTGGGACTGGACAGAGCGGGGAGCTGTCGGGGCTGGGAGGCGCGAGAGGCTGGGCCGGGAGGAGGGAATGGCCGGGAGCCGTACCGTGAGCTCGGGACCGACGGTTCGTGGTCCCGCGTGGTGACTGACCCGTGCTCGGTGCTCTCACTGACCGGCCGTCGGGGGAGTGAGCTGCCGTCTCTCCCTAGTCCTCACACTGTGCCGGGCGGCAGACTCACCAGGAATAACGCCTCCTGCAGAGACCAGTGCTGCCTAGAGGATGCTTCTGGAAGCAGAGGCTCAGATGTGGGCACGGAGAAGCCGCACCCGGAGCAAGCACAGAAGCGTGCGGCTCGTTTCCCTGAGGTCCCGGGTCACCGGCCATCTCTGCTTCCGTTGCGCGTGCTTGCGGGTGGCTTTGTCAGGTGCCCCGGTGAGCGGACCCCAGCCTGGCCCTCGGGGAGCCCTGGGGAGACTGCTCTGCTTCCTGCTCACTGGCCCGTAGCGCCCCCGAGGACGCAGCATTCCCAGGGACAGTTGAGCCCTTAGTGGGTTGAATTGTGTCCCCAAGTATGTCGACTTCCTAACCCTCCAAACTTGGGAATGAGACCCGATTTGGAAATGGGGTCTTTGCAGATGTAATCAAGATGAGGCCATGCTGGAGTAGGGCGGGCCCTAAATCCAGGGACCGGTGTCCCTGTAAGGAGGAGAACAGAGACACAGGGGACAGAAGGCCATGTAGCGACAGGGGTGAGACTGGAGTGAGGTGGCCCCGAGCCAAGGAAAGCCAAGGATTGCCAGCAGCCAGCAGAAGCTGAGAAAGACCCAGAGGATTCTTCTCGAGTCCTCAGAGGGAGCACGGTCCTGCGGCCACCTCGATTTTGGACTTCTGGCCTCCAGGACTGTGAGACGGGACATCTCTGTGGTTTTAAGCCACCTGATTTGTGGTCACTTTTTACAGTGGTCCCAGGACATTGATGCAGGCTGTATCACTCAGTGCTTAAGAAGAAGGTTCTGGTCCAAATTGAGTTCTATCTCGACCCCACCAGGGATGAGCTGTGTGTGTGGCCAGGAGTGACTCACTTAGCCTCTCTGTGCCTTGCTCTCCCCCTGGGTTGTCGAAGGGCCGAGTTAATGAGTCTGACGTATCAGACGGTGGACAGGTGCCAGCGTGATGGAAGCACCCTAGGCGTACCAGTGATGGAAGGGTCACGTTTCAGGATGGAAGTTTCCTCTGTGTTCAGCCCCAGTGCTTGCTTCTGGGGCACGGACTTGTTCTTGTCATTATGACACCTGTACTCACATCTGTAGGACCTCAGAGCAGGCGGCTTAGCCAGCAGCAGTTTACTACCTCACAGTGTCCAGGCGAGAAAGCCCACAACCCAGCTGTCGGCGGGGCTGTGCTTCCTCTGAAGCCTCGAGGGGAGGGGCCTTCCTGCCTCTCCCACCCCCCCGGGGGGCCAGCAACCCTTGGCTCGTGGCCGTCCCGCTCCAGTCTCTGCCCCTGGCGTCTCCTGGCCTCCCCTCCCCTGTGTCTGTGTCCTCTTGTCATAGGGACACCAGTCACTGGACTGTGGGCACATCCAACTCCAGCATGGCCCCGTCTTAGCTCGATCACGTCTGCAAAGACCCTGTTTCCAGATAAGGTCCCGTTCCCCGGGCATCTGGCTTCGGACTTCGATGTACGTTTTGGGGGAACGCAATCCAAGCCGTGACAAGGTCTCTTACGAAAACTTCTAAACATTGCGGGGAGCCATTTTCGTTTCAGACACTTGGGATAACAGGTTTTTAAAACCTGTGTTTCTTTCTTTTTTTTTTTTTTTTCAACGTTTATTTATTTTGGGGACAGAGAGAGACAGAGCATGAACGGGGGAGGGGCAGAGAGAGAGAGAGGGAGACACAGAATCGGAAACAGGCTCCAGGCTCTGAGCCGTCAGCCCAGAGCCGACGGGGGGCTCGAACTCACGCGAGATCACTCGAGATCTCGCGAGATCGTGAACTCACCGACCGCGAGATCGTGACCTGGCTGAAGTCGGACGCTTAACCGACTGCGCCACCCAGGCGCCCCTAAAACCTGTGTTTCAGAAAGGAGCACAGAGTAGGCACAGAAGCACGCGTTAGAATGGGTGCTGAGGGCCGGTCGCCTTGTGAGGTCCCATGAGTCACTCGGGAGAGTGAAAGTTTACAGCCGTGCGTGTGTGCAGAGGGACTCCCTTTATTTGACCTACAGGGATTCACTCACCCGGCTGTTCCTTCAACAGATACTTGTGACGTTCTTTTGCATCCTGGGACCCGCGCAGGACCACGTAGGGGGCAAGGAGCCGGGCCTCACCCCAGCAGCACCTCCTAGGACTGCCGGTCACATCACACGATGGGGTGCTCTTTGCCCCGCGCTCGCCACGCTTTTCACCTGGCGCTGGTCCAGCTCAGCTCTGGCGTGAACTTGTCCTGAGCTTTTTCCTCCTCAAAACCTCCCATCTTTTGCTCCACATCAGGGTGGCTTCCCACCCCCTTGTCCCTGTACCCAGGAGGGGGCTGCACACGATCTGAGCTTCTGTTGACTTTGTGGAAGCAGCGGACCAGACCCCATGGTTATCGAGCCCTGGTCTGGGTGGACAGCACAGCCATTCTCACCATCGTTCTCTGGACACACTCACCAGTGCTGGTTACACAAGCTACCCATGCCCGCGGGTGACGCAGGTGTCGATGAAATCCAGAGTCTTCGCGAAGGAAAAGTAGCCGAAGTCATGTGAATAATGCAGAGTTGAAGAATCAGCCGTTAATTAACCTGCGTTTCATCAGCCATTCGAAAATCTCAGATGAGTGCCATTTTAGGGTTCTCCAGGGAAGCAGAATCAACAGGATGCGTGTGTGTGCCCGTGCACACACAGACACATCTATGAATATTCATATGCATTTACAAGGGAGAGAGAGAGAAATAATTGTTTTAAGGAATTATCGTATGCGATAATGGGGGCCGGCAAGTCCAGAAAGTTCAGGGTGGGCCGACAGGCTGGGGACCCAGGAAAGAGTTGCAGTTGGAGCCTCCATTTTGTCTTTTGGCAGAATTCCCTCTTCTTTGGGAGAAGTCAGTCTGTGTCTCGGAGGCCTTCAACTGATTGAACGAGGCCCACCCACGTCACGGAGAGCAACCCGCCCCACTCAACGTCCCCGATTCATTGTTAATGTCATCCCAAACATGCCTTCATAGAAACATCTAGAATAACGTTTGACCCGAAGCGGGGTGCCATAGCCCAGCCAAGGTGATGACCACATACAAAATTTATATGTGATGATGCATCACATGGAAAATTAACTATCGCATATGGCCAATCTAGTTTCCAATGTACTTTTATTTAAACAAATCGGTTTTTCTAAGCCTCCAAATTAAAACGGTGTGAAAATGAGAAAAAATAAGACCTCACCGTGAGAGCTAATGTGTGGGTTTCTCAGACTCGACGCCTGGAGAGCCGGCCACTGTGCAGGGGCTTGCTAGCCTTTGATGTGACAGTTGTAACTCTGTCAGAGGCACGCTTAAGTCTGCAGTCCCGTTTATGTCAAATCATTGGGCACATCCATTATTCATGCCTTCTTCATTTGTCTTTGTCGTTTTCCTTTTTTCCCGGTGAGGATAAAAATAGAATGGAACTAATGATAACCCTGTAGTTCCTGAGCCCTGCAGTGACCCAGAGTGCCACGGTGTTAGTGACACCCAAGCACGAGACACGTCCGTCGTTGAGCAGAATGCCCGTGGATCTGAAGCAGAAAGTGTCCGTGCCATTGACCCTGGAGGCTGGATCCTTCCTGCGTGTGGGGGGCTGTCCGTGTGTTTCCCAGACGCCGAACCAAAGACTTGACCGGACATTGCCCCCCGTCCCCTGGCCGAAGCGTGGCAGGGTTGATCTGGCTGCAAAGCACTAGCTCAGAGCATCGGGCGTGGCCACCAGCTGCATGGGGGGCAGGGGGAGCCCGGGGTGACGACAGGCTGCCGCTAGGAGGCCGCACAGACGGTGTGCGGAGAAAAGACAAGCACCTTGGCGTAGGGTAGCGGCCGTAGCCAATGCAGATGGGGGCTCAGGAGCCGCGAGGCGCGTCGCTCTCTTGCCAGGAGCCTACGTGCGGTCCCAGAGCCCCGCTGCGGTCCGTCCGGGTCCAGCTCTTCTCTTCCCGTCCAGTGCCGAAGGGTGACCTGGCCGCACGGCCCCAGTTGCCCTCGTGGGTGTGAGAACTTGGTTAAGACAGACAAAATCCGGCCACCCCCAAGGGGTCCAGCACCAGGCAGGCTTCAGATTCGGGGGGGGGCATTGCATGTGCCAGCTGCACGGCCACCACGCTTTGTCTCCCACTCAGGACAGCTTGCAAATACAGACTCGGAGAGGCCCTATATGGAACCTTCCCTACGGTGTGGATCAGAAGACAGCACGTACCTCCCATGTGACCAACGTGCTCCGAGTACCGGGATCTCTCACGTGAGGAAGCTTCTCAGGGTGCCGCGTGTGTCCTACAGGACCTCAGGGCCCTCCAGGGCGTCATTAGCGGTCCCGTGGAGGAAGATGATGGAGACCAGCACGTTGAGATGCCTCCCGCGTGCCCCCTCCCACCTCACGTTAGCAGCTGGGGCAAGAAAATGCAGAACCTCCATTTCTGAAAGTGTGCTGAGCCGACGCTTCACCAAACGAGAGACACGGACCCCAAATAAACACATGAAAAGATGCTCGACATCGTTAGTCATTAGGGAAAACGGACATTAACACGATAACGAGATACCGCCACATTCCTGCCAGAACGGCTAACGTGAGAAGTACCAACGATATCAAAGGCCGGCAAGGGTGTGGAGCCCCTGGAAGGCTCATCCACAGCTGGCGGGAAGCGGTGCAGCCACGTGGCAAACAGGCGGCCGTTTCTCGTGCAGTCACACGGAGGCTTTCCTCTGCGACCCAGCAGCGCCCCTCCCGGCTCTTTACCCGAGACGGAAGAAAACCTCTAGCAGCTTTTTCACCCAAACCGGAGACGACCCACATGGTCAGCTGGCACTTGGATGAAGGAGGGTCACGTCCACGCACTGGAACACCGTTCGGCAAACGAACGGTGTCTGAGCTCGAAAGCATTACGCTAAGCGGAAGAAGCCAGGGGCTGAATGCTACCCACTGTGCGATGCTGCCCTTACGACATTCTGGAAAGGGCAAAACCGCAGGGACACAAATCAGGGGTGCCGAGGGTGGGCGGAGGTGACTGACAGCAAAGGGGCACGGAGGAGATTTTGAGGAGATGGCGTGACCCGGGTCTCGATGGTGGCCGTGGTAATGTGGCTCCCGCATTGCCGACAAGGGGGGGCTGCACACCTGAAAAGGATGCCGTTTTTTTGAGGCGTAATTGACGTGTCACCCTCTATTAGTTGAAGGTGTACAACATGATAATTTGGTTATAAACAGACATGCTTTTGTGAGATGAGAACGAATTCATCGTATGTTCATTTTATCTCAATAAATCCATCTTTTTTATTTTTAAACATTTTTCATTATTTAAAATTTTTAAATGTTTATTTTTAAGAGAGAGAGGGAGAGAGAGAGCGAGAGTGTGCACCACTGCGGGAGGGGCAGGGAGAGAGAGAGGATCCCAAGCAGGCTCCGCACTGTCAGGGCAGAGCCTGGCGCGGGGCTTGAACTCATGAACCGTGAGATCCTGACCTGAGTCAAAATCAAGAGTCAGACGCTTCACGGACCGAGCCACCCAGGTGCCCCTCTAAATAAATACGTGTTCAAGAGAAAAAGAAACAATGCAAAAAACAAGCTCTTCTTCAAAAGGGGTTGAAAGCTTAAGTTCGCAGTCCCGAATCTCTGAAACCTCGCTGTGCTCCCCCCAGAAAGCTGAGAGGAGGGCAGAATTTCAGAGCGATCCTTTCTGGATCATTTTAGTTCTGGGTTTTAGGCTTGGGGCATAACCCACAGGCTCTCTTTAATTTTTTTTTTTTTTTTAGTGTTTTATTTATTTTTGAGAGAGAGAGCAGGAAAGGGGCAGAGAGAGAGGGAGACACAGAATCCGAAGCAGGCTCCAGGCTCCGAGCCGTCAGCGCAGAGCCCGACGCGGGGCTCGAACTCACGAACCGTGAGATCACGACCTGAGCCGAGAGATCATGACCTGAGCCGAAGTCGGACGCTTAACCGACTGAGCTGCCCAGGCGCCCCTACAGGCTTTCTTTAAAACTAAGAGGTGACAAATTTTTTCATGCCTCTCCATCTTCCTTCACGCAAGGATCATTCTTAAGACTCTCTGCTGAACCTTTAGTACAGGACTCTTTCTTTTTCTATCCACAAAGATATTAGGAAACGGTATTTTTGGCGAGGCTTGCTTACGGAGACTTGTTTTCTCCGGAATATTTCTCTGAGCAGAAATGTGAATGGTGAGATCAGTCGCTGGTTCGGGAGAGTAGTTCTGAAGCGAAGAGTCAAAACTTGGACCGATGCTGCGATATTTATACCCCTTGAAACAAAACGTTACTTGGGATGCTACCTCCATCGGGAGGTCTCCCACGGGCCCCACCACGGAGCCCCCTGCGGTGGGGGGGGGGGGGAGCAAGGTGGCTGTGATTGTGTGTGGGGGTGGGGTGGGGAGGGTGCTGTGCCTGCTGAGTCTCCCCGTGGGTTTGAGTCTTTGCCCATGCTCCTCGACACTGCCCAGCCCCAGCCACACGTGGGAAGAAAGGCCCATCGGGGTCACCCCTCCCCACCAGAGAGGTGCACCTGCTATGGTACTTGAGCCCCCACTGACGCACCCTCGGCACCCAGAGCCCACGACTGACAGTGGGGCTCGCTCGGTGTTGCTCGTTCTGTGGGTCTGGACGAGGGCGTGACGCCGTGCATCCGCCATTATAAATGGTACAGATCAGGGGTGCCGGGCGGGGGGGCTCAGTTGGTTAAGCGGCCAACTTCAGCTCAGGTCATGATCTCGCAGTTCCCGAGTTCGAGCCCCGCATCGGACTCTGTGCTCCCGCTCTCTCTGCCCCTCCCCTGCTCGTGCTCTCTCTCCCTCTCTCTCTCTCTCAAAAATAAATAAACATTTAAAAAAATGGTACAGACCAGCTTCACGGCCCGAAAACTCCTCTGTGCTCTGCCTGTTCATCTCGCTGGTCTCCCCAAACCCTAGCAACCACTGATCTTTTTACCGTCTCCATGGTTTTGCCCTTAGTTTCTCTTCTAAAATTGCGTTTTAGATGGAAGTCACTTGAACCTCGCAGGGAAGCTGGAAGTTACAGGAAGAGTACAAAGTTTCCCACGTGCCCGAGACCCCAGACCCCCTGCCCTGTCTGCTAGAACTTCTGCTACACCGCTCTGCGTGGGTCCGCATATGGATCTGAATTATTCGAGAGTACATTGCATACGTCACGAGCCTCGCTCCAAAATACCTCAGTGCGTATTTCCTAAAAATCAGAATATGCCCTCACATAAGCCCTGGCTCGGATTCTTGGTGGGGGATCAACGGAAGGCTCCTACCCCATTGGAGGACATGCGTCTCTCCTTCTCCATTCTGCTTCTCTCCTCTAGGAACCTCGTTCCATTCCCAACTGCCTCTTCCGCGGTCTGTTCCGGTTCCCTGTTCTGTGCCTCTGACTTCTCACAGTCGGACGGCTCTTCAGCCTGTAGCCCTGCGGAACTGCCCTGTACTGTTGTGCAGTCTGCATACTGCATAAAGGCTCCAGGTGAAGGGGGCTGCCTCGTTCTGCTCGTGGGCTAGATGCTCACGGAACTGCCTCTGCCCAGAGTGTTGGGTTTTCCTAATCCCTAGTAAGTCATCCTATGGGCCAGATGCGGTCGGTAACAAATTGTTCTAGAAGGTGGAAGTGATCCACAACGTCCAGTGCCGCAGAGTCAAGCAAGAGGCCAACTGGGGTGTCTGGTTCAGTCAGTAGAGCATGTGACTCTTGATCTCAGGGTTGTAAGTTCAAGCCCCATGTTGGGCGTGGCTCCGTCGGTTAAGCCTCCAACTTTGACTCGGGTCATGATCTCGAAGTTCGTGGGTTCCAACCTCGCGTCGGGCTCTGTGCTGACAGCTCAGAGCCTGGAGCTGCTTTCTCTTCTGTCTCCCTCTTCCTCTGCCCCTCCCCCGCTTGCACCCTGTCCCTCTCTCTCTCAAAAATTAATAAAACCATGAAAACAAACAAATAAATAAAATCCAGAAAGAAAGAAAGAAAGAAAGAAAGAAAGAAGCCAGCTAAGAACTGAGCACTGCATGGAGGAATGGGGTTGTCACTGGTGACCTTGAGATTTGTTTTCGGGGACTGATGGGGGTGGCATCCTCATTAAAATTGGCTCAAGAATTCAAGGAAAGAAATTAGGACAGCGAGACTGTGTGCGTGCGCGTGCGCGTGTTTGAGGAACAGAGAAGGCAGGATCGTATCCAGACGGTATGTGATGTGAGCGTCAAGGGTTTTGCGGTTTACATAGGGGAAAGAGCCTAACTGTTGGGTGATTATTTTTAATATTTTGACAACACATGAAAAAGCACTTCGCGCTGCGCTTGGCCCACGGAGAGGCTGAGTGAATGTGAGTTGCTATTGTTACAACCGCACCAGGAGAAATGTTGGCAACTCCTTCTTGCCTACACGCAGCAGAGATCAGAGGGGCGTCCCCCCCACCCCCCCCACCCCCCCCCCCCGCCCCCAGGCTTCCCCTCTCTTGCTCATCAACAGCGGGTGGCACGGCTGGTGGCCAGCAGGGAATCTTTCCTTTGGCCCATGGCCATGGCATGTGGCTTTTAGCCTGGAGGAGAGAAGCCTTTGTTCTTCAAGAGCCTCCGAGGTAGGGTTGAGGGAGCAGAGGTCTGAGCACCGGGGCCATCTGAAGAGAATTCTAGTCCTGCTGGGTTAAGGACAGAAAGGGGTCTTCCTGGAAGACTAAGCCAGGGGGCCCGAGAGACGAGAGACGTGGGCGCCCCCCTCCCCCAGTACCGCGTGGTGGTTTGAGTTGAGAGTTGAAACGTTTTGAGAAAATGCCCGTAGTCTGTAGAACTTGGACTTCTTCCATGCCTCCGCCTCCACACCCCCCTTCACTTACTGGGCCTGCGGGGTGACCCTAAACTCTGGGCACACAGGTGGTGTCGCTCATACGTCTCACAGCTGAGGGTGTCCTTGGCGACTCTCTCTGTTCTCAACCTCTGTTTCCAGACGTGACGGACGTCCTGTGCGCAAGGGTGTGTGGGGCATGACTCCTTGGGTTATTTTTGTCTCCTTATTCATTGTTAAACATCTTTTTACCATTTCAACTGTGCAGACTTAAATCCTTTTTCATATAATAATTGTCTGAGCTCAGACGAGCCAGTGGTGTTACTCACTGCCACCGAAACCCGGGAGGTATTTTTATTCTGTGCTCAGATTGGTTTCTGTGCCTCTTTCCAGGCCCTGTAAGCGCCTTAAGATTTCCATGTATCGGGTCAAGCTGTTCTTTAATCAGCCAGAAATTGCAGGACACGCGTGTTTCTTAGCCTCTTCCAAAGTGAGATAGTGTTTATGGTTTTTTTTTAAAGCGTATGAATTTACAAACATTTTAAGAGGAGGCAAGAAAAGAGTCCTCTCTCAATAATACTCTCCCTGTAGCTCACATTTTGCTGAATAACTGTCTGCACGTGGCTGAGGAAGACCGACGTGCTGTGAGCTGCACGTCTGGGCCTTTGCTGTGGGCGCGGCGGGGACAGGGCCCCAGTGGGACGAGCCAGCTGTGGGCCTCCTGGGTTCCAAGGGCACGGTTGTACCCCGCAAGGCTGGTTAGCCAATCAGGTCCTCTGAGTTCTCAAGAACAAGTCAGAGGCCTTTGGAGATGGAGAGAGCTTGAGCCCTTCTAGGTTTGCTCAGGTTTCAGACGGGGAGCCCAGTGCATGCGGGTCTGGACAGCGTCAGAGTCAGAAGTTAGGCCTTTGCCTCCAGGACTCTCTGCCCCAAGGATAGGAAAGGCTGGGGAGAGCGCTGCTGGCCTCCGGTCTTCTGGGCAAAGCCCTCTCTGCCCTGCGGTGAGGCCGTTGGTGACAGGTTTGAAGCAGGGACCTTCTCGTGGGAAGGTGATTCAGAGGGAGAGGTCACGAGGCCAGGTCTCGGGGCGTGGGCCAACCCCGTTCAGCACTTGGCCTCTCCCTCCTCCGCTCTGATGTCTTTGCAGACACTGGTCCTGGTGCCACCTGGCTCAGGTGCATTTGGCATCAATGAAAGGTCCTACGGATGCTGGAAGCTTCAAGGTCAGGGCTACCTGCACGAAGTGAGTGCTGGCACACGCCTGGTCACCACTGACCAGCCAACGGATGGGGCCGTGGATGCAGAAAGTGAAAAGCAAAAAAGAAAGTCACACCCTGTGATGCTTCTCCCCACCTGCTCTGGCTTCTACCACCCCCCCCCCCCCCATCTACCTTGGGGACAGTGCCATCATCACCAACTATGACTGACTCCCTCCCTAGGTTAGCCATGGAAGTAGAGGAAGAGAAATGCCACGACGGCCGCCTATAAAGACTTGCTTTTCGACAGGGGACTAAGTGCCCGTGTGACACTGCTGGAACCCACCCGACACCCACCCTCCCCTTCCTTCTCAGTAACGGGAGTCTGACGGTACTCGGAGTGGCAAGGTACCAGTTAAAGGACTGCCCCTTCCAGACTCTTGACTCTCTTGTGATGTTCTGCCAAGAGATATCCGTGGAAATATGTTTCAGGAGTTCTGGGAAGTCTCCTTCAAAGGGAGGGGGAACTGCTCTCCATCCCCCTGCTTCTTTCTTTCCCTTGCCTGGAATGGGGGTGTCATGGCCGGAGCTCCGGCAGCCATCTTGTTTCAAGAGGGGACTTGGAGGAGAGAAGCAGAACGGAAAAAAAGAAGCATGGTGTTCTGATGACCTCATGAGGTTGCCGCATGTGCCCTGGAATGCTGGCTTTCAGACTTCTTCCATGGGCGAGAATCCAACTTCTCTGTTGTCAGATCTTTACTATATTCGGTGGTACCTAATCCTAACCTTTTCTGTGGTTCAAGATCGGATGAAGACTTCTTAATACAGAGGCTAAAAAAAGTACGTGAGTATACACTTGGTGACTGCAAACACCTTCTCTGCTAGCCCTGTGGGATCATAGAAGCATTGAATTATACAGGTTCGGTGAACTCAGATCAGTGGGGCACCCTTCCTTTCCCACATTCACGACATGACTTTTTCACGGTCCCTGAGGGAAAGGGAAGCCCTGGTGAGCAGCCTCAGTTGCCCCACAGAGGAGCCTTTGACACCCAGGCAGCCCTGCGTCCCGCCGAAGCAGTGAGAGAGCTGTTGCCAGGAACGAGAGGTAGCTTTTCCTTTCCTCGCGTTCTGGTTTCTTGGCCTTCTCTCCACTTTAATCCTTGTCGGCATTTCCACATATTTCTCTATAAAATGAGTAACTTTGGAAGTCAGTTGGAGTTTGGCGGTTTGGAGAAGTGAGTGGGGAGAAGGAGGAGAGGCGAGCAGGGCTCACACCACCCCTGCGGGTGGTCCAGGCGCTGACTCCCCCGCCCCCCCCCCGCCCCCAGCACGTGCAAGCCCCGGATGGGGTGCGGGGCCAAGGAGAGCCCAAAGGCATCCAGAGGGTTGGCTGTACTGTTCCCCGTGGCGTTGCAGAGGCTCACTGTGTATAACAATGGAAAATCTGGGGGGTGCTGGTGGGGGCTCTTGATTTCTGCTCAGGTCATGATCTCACGGTTTGTGAGTTCGAGCCCTGCATTGATTGGGCTCTGGGCTGCTGGTGAGAAGTCTGCTTGGGATTCTCTCCCTGCCCCTCCCCCTCCCCCCCCCTCAAAAATAAATGCATCAACATTAAGAAAAAAAAAAGAGGGGTGCCTGAGTAGCTCAGTTGGTTGAGTGTCCAACTTCGGCTCAGGTCATGATCTCACGGTTTGTGAGTTCGAGCCCCGCATTGGGCTCTGTGCTGAGAGCTCGAAGCCTGAAGCCTGCTTCGGATTCTGTCTCCTTCTCTCTCTGCCCCTCCCCACTTGTGCTCTGTCTCTCTGTCTCTCAAAAACAAATATGTGTTAAAAATTTTTTTTAAAAAAGAAAAAAAACAGGAAAATCTGGCCCCGTTCCAAGTGGGAGGGGCCCCTTGGCTTCAAAGAAGGGCAGGGCCAGAGCCATGAGCCCCGTGGGCACTCACTGAAGTGTTGTTGACTCACTTATGGTGTTTGTGGGCAAATTGGATGGCTTCTTCCAAAGTGCAGCCTGACCAGGCACAGCTGGGCTTTTCATCCTCAGAGAGGCTCTCCTTCCCAGTCTCTGGGGGTTAACACTCTTCCAGGGCTTCAGGGACCTGGAGGTCAAGTTGATCCAGAGTTTTCCAGGGGATGCTCTGGTCGGGCCATGCCCCAGGGGTGGGGATTTGAGAGGTGAGGTCCAGGGAGGTAGCCCCCGGCCTCAGGTTCTCCTCCGGGGACCCCTGTCTTGGTGGCGGGTGAGCACTGGGGGCTGCCTCTATGTCCAGCCATCTCATCCTGCCCGGAACAAATTAGACCTCACAGCTTGCCCAGCACGGATGCAGGGGAGAAGCTCTCCGCTCTTGGGCGTTCCCGGGACCGGCATAACCTGACAGGTAGGTGCGGTGCCTTCGTGGGAGTGGCTCGCCCTGAACCTGCCTTCCTCTCCCCTGGAGGGCCGCTGGCGTGGGCCTCTGGCCTCGTCGTCCTTGCTTCCTCGTCCTCACCTGCCCTGCTTCAGGCTAACCACCCGGGCCTTCATTTTGGGAGCTCATTTTAAAACACAGAGTCCTACAGAATGACCAGATGTCGCTGATTTGTGGAGTTCACACGTTTAAAAAAATGAGCACACAGCCGGCCAGGAGCCTGCCGAGCACCTCCAGAAGCGGCCCTGCCCAAGCCAGTGGGAGTGGAGGCCTCGGGGTCGCAGTTCTGGGCCTCGCCCTGGCAGTGATTAGAATCGCCCAGGAGCTTTCCCAAAACCTGATGCCCTGGCCTCGCCCAAGACTAGTCTTCCCCGTGGGCTGCGGCTCCTGGCGACCCCAGGGCCGGGGCCTCTGCTGGACGGCGGCACAGAGCACGGCTGGGGCAGGTGGGTATTGGGGAGCTGTCCCCCTGGCAGTTCCCGGCCCGCCCCTTCCAGCCGCCCAGACTGTGGGCTGGGGTCTGCAGCCAGGAGCCCCGGGCCCATCCGGGGTCTGCAGTCATGAGTAAGCCTAGGTAAGTCCCTGTCTGAGCCAGGGTCCCCACCTGCGCCCCAGGCTTACAGGACAGCAGCCGGTGCACGTGGACGTGCAGACCACTTCCGTTGTGAGGCCTGCTCTGGCTTCTGGGTGAATAACAGGTGCCCTCGGACGGTGGGGCCCCAAGGCCCCCTCCCCCTCTTATGTTCCAGTCTTTGCATGGACCCCCTGGCTCCTGGTAGCACTGGTTTCTTGCAGGAGTGCCCCTTTCCTCTCTCGGGTCTCCGTCCCTGTGGCCGTGCTGCCTCCGGCAGGTGTGGCCACCTCCCGGCGCACGCCCAAGGCGCCTTGGCGGTTGTCTCTGGTGTCTGCTTTACCACCCCCGCTGACATTTCACATTCCCCGGCACTTAGATTTCCTTGCAAGGTCTTTCCCCGGTCTGCGCCCCTGTCCTGCTGCAGCGGCCAGCCCGCTTTAACTACCCTACTTTTCCACTGATTTCCTTCCAGACTGCTCCGCACTCCCCACTTGCGAATCTCCGGCCCACGTGACTTTGGTTTTTCTCCCTGCGCGGTTCCATCCGTGGGGCTAAAATACCCTCGTGGCTGTGACCTGGTGGGTCACTTCATCGATGGTCCTCAGGACCCACTGCCCAAGGGTCTCTGGGGGGCCAGACGGACAAGTCCGTGCCACACACGTGCGTGTGTGTGTGCGTGCACGCCCGTGGGCGTGTGTGCGTGTCTGTGTGTGCCTGTGTGCGTGTTGCAGTCTGTACTTCGCACACCGCGAGCTGTTTCTCCCCTTTCACCTGCCATTGCTCATTCCCAGTGGGCTGGGTAAGGCAGTTTTCGGCAAGACGAACACCGATCTCCCAGCAAGGGAGCAGAAGAAGTAATGCATTGATTTCAGTGGATTTGGCCCAGGAAAAGAAAGCACAAGTGAGAATTTTACATTACTCTGCTCCAAGAGAGGGAAAGATTTGCTCCAGGAATCTTATAATGATAGTGTTTGGGTGTGGGCACTGCACCCGGGAGCATAAATCATGATGTTTTGATCGGGGGGGGGGGGGTTGGTTACAAAACCAGTTCTTGAGTTTGTAGATGTTAATACTCTGTCCTTCGGGCCCTCAGGGCCAGTGACACCGGGGGTCACGGTCAGGTCTCCTGAGAAGACTGGGTGGGTCTACAGGCGATCTGGACTGATGCCCAGGCCGTCGGTGGCGGGAACAGGGCCCCGTGTGTCCTCCGACCATACACTAAGCAGGGCAACGCTGGCCACAGTTTCCAAGAGCTGCGAGCCTTGGGGTGCTCCATGGGGAGCTGGGGTGCTCCCTGCAGCTCCTGCCTAGGGAGACAGGGAAGGGGTCACCTGTGGCACCGCCTGAGCACTGCGTCCATGTGGAAGGGACCCCATCCCTTTGTGAGAAAGCAGAACTCCGGAAGGAGGGGCTGTGGCGCTCTTGTCAACAGCCAAGAGGTAGAGACGGGTACGCGCCCCTCAACGCGTGAGCGGGAGACACAGTGTGGTCTCTCGTACTGTGGAATATCATTCAGCTGGAAAAGGAACGAACAGCGATACCTGCAGCGACACAGATGAGCCTTGAAAACATTCTGTTAAGTAAAAGAAGCCGGACGCAAAAGGCCCCCCATACTGTGAGATCCAGGCTAGACGAAACGTCCAGAATGGGCAAACCCACAGGGACAGAAAGTAGATTAGTGGTGGCCCAGGGCTGGGGGGCGGAGGGGGGGTCATGGGGGAGACAGGGAGACAGGGGAGTGGATGGCGGAAGGCTGTCTCTGGGCGTGACGAAAATGTTCTGGAAACGGCCGTGGTGAGGGTTGCACAACTCTGCGGATGTGCTGGAAAGGATTGAACTTTACACTTCAAATGAGATCCCAGGCATGGGAATGGCTCAGGTGGATTGCCCAAGGCTGACCTGGGAGCCCTCCTGCTTCCTGGACCTGCCGGCTCGGCCTCCTCTTCGGGCCGCTGTTGTATTTCAGAACACGTCAATCCTACTGGTTAGATTCTCGTGCTGTCCTGCGGTCCTGGGACAGTCCGTTGTGATGCCCTTTGGCGACAGCTCTTTCTGGCAGAACTGGGTAGATAAAGAGGCCCCTGATGATGGTGGGGGAGGGGGGGAGGGGCAGGTCAAAGGTCTGCATGGAGCTAAGGCCGGGTCCTTGCAACTGAATAAACCAGCAACAGGAGTGTAGACAGGCACAACATCTCAGCATCGAGGCTACTCAGGAGCACGGATCCACACGCCAGCGGGTTTATCCCGAACTGACGTGCAGCTTGGCCGATCACGTCAACTCTTGGCATGAATCTCATTCTTTACGTTTGGAGCCACATATTCTGGACCTCAGAGCATGCAAACGGGTGTCATGGCTCTAAATGCTGGGAGGATTCTAGCCCCTTCCTCACACGGGATATTACTCCCGTCACCATGATGTCTGGAGAGATGATGGCCCAGTGGGTTGAGACACCCTTCCAGAATGTTTTCCAGGTTGGAAAACAGAGGCTATGTCTTGGCTAAACCACGAGCCATCTGTCAGTTCTATACAGCTCCCCGCCTGCTGTCCCCTTCCATGACTTTGGTATCAGGCTTCCCTGTCCTTGGGGCTGTGCTCTGGCTGTGATGACGGAGGCCCCTTGGATTTTCCTGCCAAGCCCGCTCTCAGGTCCCCAGTATTGGAGCTGAGGGACACTCCCCCTGCTTTCTCTGTTCTGCTCTCCCCAAAGAGGCCCACATCCGATTCCCTGGAGCCGGTGAATATGTTCCCTTACATGGCAAAAAGGACTTTGCGTTATGTGATTAAGTTGAGGGTCTCCAGAGGAGAAGACTGTCCTGAATTATCCAGATGGGCCCTAAATGCAATCATGGGGGTCCTTGCCAGGAAAGAGGGAGGGAGGAGGGTGAGGGAAGGAGAAGAGGTGCTGTGCTGCGGGCCTTGAAGATGAAGGGGCCGCGAGCCAAGGACACCAGGTGCCTCTAACTGCCGGAGAAGACAAAGAAACAGGTTGCCCCCGAGAGCTTTTGGAAGGAATGCGGCCCCACCCACGCTCTGATTTTAGACTTCTGACCTCCAGAGCTTTGTGGTACTCGATGGGTGCTGTTTTAATCCACGAAGTTTGTGGTAAGTGTTGTAGAAGCAACAGGAAACGGATGCCTGGTTTTACTACTGGCCAAGCAGGACGCGGACAAGGCTGAACTGAAGGAGAGCCGTAGCAAATCCTAAGTTACCGGTTCCTGTGGACGCCGGCCTCCCCATTAGGCACCTGCCCCGGTCTGTTTTCCCCAGCTCGTTCTCTGCCCCTGTGTTCCAGCTTATCCAGGAGTCCCCAGTGCTCACCGAGAGGCCGGCCTTGCCAAACCCTGCCCAGTTTGGAGCTTGGGCCCGGTGACCTTGACCTGACCATGTGAAGCCGAGCTGGGGGTGGCCTCACCGCTTCCTCTGATGGGATTCTCACACGTGCAGTGACCCGTCACGACCGCGACCCCCAAGCCCTGTCCTGAGACCCTGGGTTTCCCGCACGCCTTCCCAGGGCGTCGTGGCTCCGGCCCCCCCGGTGGCCCACCTGGCCCTCTGGATTTCCTCCTCTGTTGCTTTCGGGCTCTGCCGTGACCTGTGGCTCTGGGTCCCTTCCTCCACATGTCTGTTTGGAGTTTGCTTATCAGCTGCATAAGGAGGCCTGCCGTCTCCTCAGCCAAGGCTCCGCTCTGTCATCGGTCCTAAACTGATGTCTGGGCAAAGCCACCCTCCCTGGTCTGTGGGTGACAGGACAAGAGCCGAACTCCCTGTCCAGCTGCCTGGAAGCCCCTCCAGCCAGCCCCGCAGGCTCCTGTCCCTTCTCGCTCGGAGCCCACACATCTAAGAGCGTGTCTCACCCCTGCCGGTGGCTCTGAGTTCTCAGCTCCCGGGAGCACCCAGGTCCCACGAGAGCTGGACGAGGTCCCCCCAGCTCTGGGGGGGGGGGGGGGGTGGCAGACCGACCTCCTCAAATCCAACGCGTTCTTGTAGCTTTCCCCAGATACTGTGTTGCCTACCACTCGGTACCAGGAGCTGGGGAGTCTGGGTATCTTGGCCTTCAGGGAGTTGGCAGTCCCATGGAGAAGACAGATGATCACCAAATGCGCAATTATACAGATCTCTGATTTCTGCCGTGACCGGGGGTCTGATGAAAGAGTCAGGTTGTTTCAATGAGACGCCCAGTGCTGTCAGAGCCAGAGGAAGCGTCTGGGAGCAAGTGACGTTTAGGCTGAGAGTTGCGAGGGGAGTGGCAGCGAAAGGCTGTGTGTGCGTGACGGTGGATCCCAAGTGTGTTTGAAGGAGTGGCGTTCACTCACGCCTTCGTTTATTCACTTGGGAAATGCTTACAGAGCTCCCAGGCATCAGGCCCGCCACGTGCCACGTGGACACGCTGGCGGTCGTGGCTTGTGTCCAGAACGGAGGCACGGTATTGTGCGGGCCAGCGCGGCAGCGGGAACAGAGGCCCATCAGAAGAAGACTCGGGAGGCCACATTCCCAGGACTGGAGGCTGATGGAAAGTGTGGGATGAGGGCCTGGAGAGGGTCATGGTGACCCCTGTTTTGTGGGGCATGAGCCACCCGTGGATTGTGGGGTCCTCGAAGGAGAGCAGAGGGCACAGGGAGGAGGCGAGTTGTAGGGGGCAGAGAAATGCGGTTCCTCCTTGGATGGTGCACACCTGTCCGTGCACGTGGCCCCAGAGGTGGGACGAGGGTTTGTGGGGTGTGGCAGGGGGAAGGCGAGCCTTTCTGGAGAACCCTGGTGGGGTCGTCGGGCAGCAGCAAAGTTCTTTAAACCCACACACAAATGCAGGGGACAGAAGCACGCATGCTCCTCCCTTGGCGGCTGTGGGTGCCCAGCCACATCCTGGGGCCCCTCCCCCCGAGGTGCCTGCCTGCTGGTGGTGGTGTGGGGGATGGGGAACTCATGAACATACCAGCAGGGTCCTGCTTATGTCTGTGTGCTGACAAGGACGTTCTCTGGTCTCAGGTGTGAGCCTGTCCCGCCCACGGGATGGGCTGAGGACGGTGAGTTGGAGTGACCCCCAACCAGTGGGGACCGTGGTCGGTGGAGAAATGCCTCAGGCCCCTCTTGCCTACTTGGGACAACTCTGCAGTGTGTCCTCTTTGGTCTCTCAGTGGGGCCCGGGAGGACAGACCTGCCATAAAAGTCCCTGTCTTCCCTCCTCTCCTGTGCTTCCAGGGACCATGACCCAAATCACCCGTTTGCATGCAGATCCTTGCCTTAGGGTCTGTTGTGAGGAAAGCCAACCTCAGGCATTCGTGAAAGTTCCCCTTGCACACGAGGGTCAGTTATGTCCACTGGGGAAATTGATAAGGGTGTGTTATGTCCATTTCACTGAAAAATTAATGAGGGCATGTGATTTTTTAAAATGGGAAATGTTATCCCGGCAGTAATGCTGTGCGATGCATTTCATTCCGATATAAAGAGTCCAATTTATTCGCCGTGGCCGTTGGATGATAACAACGCGTCTGGAGTTAGGTTTTGCGGACACTTAGAAACTTGTTCCTGAATGAATTTGCCCTCTGAAGTTGGTGCAAAGCTCCGTATGCCCATCCGGCACTGATGGAGCTTGGGGGGAGGAGGGGGTCAACCCAGCCCGGATCTGTTTGAGGTGGGGTGACCTTCCCACACGTTCGATCACCGCGTGGAGAGGCCGTCGGCTCGGCTGAGCCTGCACCCAGAGGCAGCTCTCGTCTGGGGCGTGAACACGACCCTTCCCTCTGTTACGCCCCCGCTGGTCTCTCCCGCAGGGTGGGTTCTGAAACGGGTTCCAACACGTAGGGAGCAGCTGCTGTGGGGAAAGCAGGTGCCTCCAAAGGCCCTCTACCCTGGAGCCCGAGGCTGGCAATCCACACGTGTTGGGCCCAAAACATTTCTAATCCGCAGCGGGGGTTAAGTAAGAAGGCGGGTGCTTTTGCCGCGGCCCTGCTCAGAGCCAAGGGCGGGCAGAGCTCTAGTCTTAGCCTTCCTGTTGACGCTCCAGGTCGTGATGTAATTGCCACCCGACGCAGAATCCACCGTAGGTAGCTGGACAGAACATCGTTGATTGCATTTTGCCTGAAGTGGCCATTGACTGATGGTGGCTGGTCTGGTGGGCAGCACGTGGGCGCCTGCTGGTCGCCCCGCTGCTCACCTTCCCTGGCGACGGGACAGCAGCTCTCCCCTTGTGGGGTCCCAGGTGGGTGGGAGGGCGGCGGGAGAGGCAGGGGACAGCAGGTCGTACAAGGCGACAGAGAATCCCAGATCATCCGTTTGTCCTTTTGTTAAGGGCTGATGGCCCCACCCCCCGATGAATATTATTTATTAATAAACAATAAAATTATTTCTGTATTTTAAGACAGCGTGCTGCCGTCGCAGAGCCTGACGTGGGGCTCGAACCACGAGCCATGAGGTCACGACCTGAGCCGAAATCAAGAGTCGGATGCTTAACCAGACTGAGCCACCCAAGTGCCTCCGCTCAGGTGCTCTTAACCTGTGTGGTCCCCCGAGTCTGAAGAACAGGGTAGAAACCAGCTTGTGCTGGAGACTGTGTGCTGTGTGGTCTCTGCAGGACGCGAGCCATTGAGGGAGCGGCCTCAGAGGTGCTCTGATTTCCTGGCAACCGGCTTGGCTGCCACCAGGGTATCTCATGACAACGTTAATAGTATTTCCGACAACACTGAGAACGAAAGTAATAACGAGAAGCACTCACGTTTTGTAAGGCCTCCTAACATCCGTGGTTCATGTGATGCCGGGAATCACTGGCTGGGTATCTTTGTCCTCAGTTTGCCCACGATGCAGCTGAGGTCCGTGGACGTGAAGGTAGACGAGGAGGCTGGGCTCTGCCTCAAGTCCTGGTTCGGAGCCCACTTTGGCGACAGTGGCTCTTCTTCCTCGCACTGTGCGTGCAGGGAACAGTAGGCATGGATGGGAGCCGGCCCGGGGCTCCACCCCCCCCCCTCCTCGGCTGGTCCCCGAGAACCCAGCATCAGGTGGCCGACGTGCAGCCTTGGGGTCCCTCCGCCATTTCATCAGAGGCTCACACAAACCCCCAGCAGGGGACTTGCAGCCCGCCTTGTGCGCCCCGTTCCATTTGCCTTCCCAGGCAGCCTGCCTCACCTCAGGGGTCTTCTGGGCATCTTCTTCCAGCCTTGGCTGCCCCCCTGGGTACCCCTGTGCTGTGGCTTCGACCCCCGGAATAGGTTTCTTTGGGAGCTGGCGTTCCCCAGCATTGGAGGTGTTCATAAGGAAGCTGGATCTCCCAGATTCTGCCATCACACAGATTCTGTGCACCTGCTATGGTCGCAATGTTGGTGTGTCCAACCCCCACCCCCATTCGTATGTTGAAATCTTAATGCCTGATGTGGTGGTGTGGGGGGCGGGGGCCTCTGGGAGATGATAAGGTCACAAGACCAGAGCCCCCAGAGCACCCTTGGGCCCTCTGCCACCTGAAGACCCCTCGAGAAGCGGCCACTATGAGCCAGGAAGCGGGCTCTCCCCAGACACCGAATCTGCCGGCGCCTTGATCTTGGACTCCCGGCCTCCAGAACCCTGAGAAATACGTGTCTGTTGTTTATCGCTCTCTGGTCTGCAGTGTTTTGTTAGAGCAGCTCGAACAGACCAAGATAGTACCTGTTTATATCTTCAGCCTGGGGCCCCGCTTGGTGGGAGGGACAAAGAAATTGCCCTCACGAGTTGATAAACCATGGCAAAAAATGGGGCTATTTCCCCCTCTCGAACTTTGAGGGCCTCTTCTTGGTTACAAGGCCTGGGATTTATGCAAATACACACAGGGCCAGCCTCTCTCCGCCCTCGTCTGCCTGAGCCACCTTCCCGGCTCAGCCCCACCCCTCTTCCTCTGTTCCGCTCTGTTCCCATCTCTGTCTCATCGGCGGGGGACCACCGGGGACGCCGGGGGCTGGGGTCTGAGCCACGGGACCTTCTCCTGTCTACCTCGGGCCGTTTCCAGGTTTCACTGGGCCCTCTGAGGTCTTGGTCCTGCCTGTTTTGGGGTGTGTGTGGGTGCAGGGGGACCCTCAGGGGCTGGCCGGGCAGGGGCCGCGGGAGGGGCTATGGACGGAGCAAAGGAAACGCCCCAGGAAGCAGAACTTCCGTCTTAAATCCTCAGGCTTCCAGGCCAGCCAGACACACACCCACCACTGAAGTTCCCGTAGCTTCTCGAGAAGGAGAGGACCCTAAATGATGCGTCTGCAGGCACAGGGCGACGTCGTGGAATTTCCCACCTTAAGACTTCTGAGACCATGCGGCCCAAGTATCCGTGCTTTGACCACCCTGCCCTCTCCAACCCCGGTGTCCACCTTGGGAAATTCCTCTTTCCTGCACGTCTGCTCCAGAACAGTGAAATCCCCGTGGTCCCCGCGGCCCGCTGACGGGTGCTGGCGTCTGTCGGGAAGCAGCGTGAGCCCCGGGGCCTGGCAGGAGCACGGCCCTGGAGAGGTGGCAGGGCTGGGAACGCAAAGCCCGCTTCGCTGGAGTTGAAAATGGAATCCACATGCAGCCCGCTCTTCTCGGTAGTGGGGACTCGTGGCAGAGAGCAGGGCACAGGTAAAATAATGATCTGTTTTGAATGCAGCCTTTACGCCCAGTGGCGCCACATTCCCGACGGTATCTGACCCGGGCGAGGATGGCCCTGTCTGTCCTCTGGAACACGTCCAAGGGGACACGGTCAGAAGACGGAGGCGTGATGGGGGTGAGGGGGGGCGAGGAGGTTGTCAGCTCAGCTCGTGACATGGAGACAGGACAGCGCAAGCCGACTTGTAGGCGGACGGGGACAGTTCCCTGCAACTGTGACTCTTCCTCTCTCTCTGTGTCACCAAGTGCAAAGGAAAAGCCACCGGCCATTTCGGCAGATTCTGGGCAAAGGCCGGGGGTGGGTGTGGGGGGTGGGAATCATCGTCATGAACATTTGTTTTTCAAACAATAAGGCACGATTTGGGGATTGGCGGCTGACCATCCCGTGTTTATTTGAAGCGTGGTGGAATCTTGAATGCAGCATTTATTCAAAACCTGTCTCGGCGGAAAAAAAAAATATTTGGTTTACCGGGGGCCGTGCTGGGGGAGGGAGAATTCCAGGAAACCAAAACTGGGTTTCGACATCTCTAGTCCAAACAGTTGGGGAACCACTGGTTTCGGCGTCTGTCGGGGACTGCGTGACCTCACTGTGTTGGATGCGGTGTGACCACACAGCCGGATGCTTTGTTCCTTGGGGGAGGAATCCTCGCTATTTCTTTACCCGGAGGGAAGACACCATTGCACATCTTAGAATTTAGAAGGTAGGGAAAGCAATTGTCGAGACGTAATACCAGACTTTAGGGAATTTATGGTGGTCGACTGGAATTTATTTGAAGACTCTGAATTCATCAGCATCGTCCTCTCTTTTCTGACCAGCGTGCCCTGTCTTGGAGACAGAGACGCCTCGCTGCCTGGCTCCAAAGCCCCGATGACAAAAGCCAGCCGTGAGGTCACCGGCTGGCTGCTCCCAGGGGCAGATTTATAGCCCACGTGGGGACTGCTTAATTCAGATCTGTCACCTGGCTGCATGAGCACTCTCACTGATCTCACGCTGATGTTTTCAGCGCACAGGGTACTGGGTGAGGTCCAGGGAAATGGAGCCGTGAATGCCGTGGCCAGATAGCGGCCGCTCTAGGCTGGGGGTTCAGGAAAACGACCTCACTTGTTTTCTTTCCTCCTCGGTGACATTGGGGGGCATCGGCTGCTCTGACAACTTGCTTGAGGGCGTCCAACACACCTGTCAGCTACTTCTCGGATGCCCGATGTCCGAAGGGAGGCGGAGGGGTTTTGCGGAGGAATCTCGGCATTCAGACTTGCAATTGACCGTCTCCTTGCTCCCAGGCTGACGTCCTTGGTTAGCACTTCCATGGCCTCACGTCCCCAGAGCAAGCGTGCCGTAAGCCCCTCGCTTCTCAAACACTCTGTGCACGGGAGACACCTGGAGATGCCTTGGAAAAACCCCAACAGTTCCAGAAGTCCGAGCGACCGACGAGCTCCCTGCGATGCCACGATTGCTGGTCCGGGGACCTCACTCTGAGCCGCCAGGCCCTAAACCCCTTGGACTCCAGGAGACTTCTAGAACTGGCTCCTGATACCGTTTCCTCGGTGACACAGTGCTACACCCACACTGGGTGCTGGGAGACACTTCTCTGTGCTCTGACAGGTCAGCATATAGACATAACCGTCCTGGCCCAGATGATCGTGGCGACGTAGGCAGGCCAGGTCTGAGGACCCAGAGGGGACCCCATACGACCAGCCAAGAGGGTCCTTTGCTATGTGTAGGACAGAAATCAAATGCGACCTGGGAGGGAATGAGAGCAGAGGCTATTGAAGATACAGAGAGAGAGAGAGAGAGAGAGCGCGCGCTCGAGCAGCTAGAAACAGATGGTCTGGGAGACTCCAGAAAGGAAGAAGAGAGAGAGTCTCCGCTTTGTTTGGGGTCTGGGGTTTTTACTGAGGATGTGGCCTGGTGTGTGTCCTCTTAGGCATCCAGGGACTGGTTAGAACAGGGACAGGAGTCCAGGTGTCCTTCATAAGTCACCTATTCCTCGGGGCCAGGGGCCTTGGCATAGAGATGTCTAACACCCGTGGTCTGGAATGGGCACATGATGGCTTCGTCCGGTCCTCCTCGCCCGCCCTTCCTTACATGTCGCTTGCGTTAGAAGACTCTAAAGGAGTCATTAACTCCTCATCCCTCACGAGGAGGATGTACATGATCTGCCTTCTGAGGCATGTGTGAAATGGGGCTGCAGGTCCCAGAAGGATAGAAGGAGGAAAAGGAGACAGAAAAGATTGTCATGGAGTCCTCAGTTTCCCTATCTCAGTAGAACCCCGGATGGAGGGCAGGGTCCTATTTGGAAGGAGGGAAGGAAAGATCGACTGACCCGTCAGCTAGGAAGGCAGGATAGGGGACTGTGACATCCAGAGGCAGGAAGCCACAGAGGGGAAACTGAGACTCAGAAGGCGGAGTGAGGAGCTCTGTGCACAGAAGGTGGAGAACAGCAGGTTCCACCCAGGAAGGGGAGCTGCGTGGGGAGGACCAAGCCGAGAAGACTTTGCTTCCTTGGGGACCCCCGGGGGGTCCCAATCTGTCACCACTGTACCCAGGGGCTGGCGGCACACGGCGGATTCTCAGCCAAGGCGTGTTGAACAGGTGCAGGGCAGCCAGAGCAGGAATATGACACGAGCAGACCCGATCAGCGTGTGAAGCTCGGACCAGCTGGGCGGCGAGCCGGTCGTTAGAGGGGGACTTCGTGACTGGTTCTCCTCATGCCGGAGTTCTGCTCCCAAGCAGGGTGATCGTAGGACGCCTGGTGGAGAGAAGGCGTGTGGCGATTGGGCTCAGTGTCTGGGTCTCTGGGTGAGCAATCGTGGTAGGGGGCTTGGTGCAGACGCTGGGGGCTATCGGCTGTGGAGCCCAGGGAACGTACCCCAGCTTTGGGGGGTTGGACGGTACTGGGCTTTGAACCAGGCGGCTGGCCCCTCCCGGGCGTGCGAGTCCAGATACGTGGTCGGAGCTGCTGCTGGGATGGCCCGGGGCACCTGCAGCCTCCCCTGGGGCCTTCATAAACTGGAGCACCATCGTGAGGACGGAGAAAGCCTGTATTGTGGGGTCTAATTCCAGCCTTCGGGAAAAGTGCAGAGAATAGCACAGAGAAATTCCTGCACCCTTCGAGTGAGTCAACAGTTGTTAGAACTTTGTCCTATTTGCTTGACATCTTTTCTGTCTGGCAGAATCTCTCTATACATAATCTCTACGTATATTTTTTCATATATGTTTCATCTTTGTATGTATCTTAGAGATGTGGAATAACCTTTGGCTCTTTACATGTCTGTTCATATATATACAGTGTAATCTATATACTATATACAGTATATCTATGCATATCCAGTATGCCTTTTCTTAGATGTTATATAATCTGTCTCTATATATTTCTCTCTATATTATACATATACAGTATAATCTCTATGCATATATCCATATATATATATATAGAGAGAGAGAGAGAGAGAGGGAGAGGGAAAGAGAGAGAATAATATATGTGTTTATCTTTCCACGTGCATAATATGACCTCTGTGCTATGGGCTGAATGTTTCTGTCCTCCCCAGACTCCTATGTTGAAACCTGATGTCCCGTGTGATGGCGTCTGGAGGTGGGGCTGTTGGGAGGTGAGTAGGTCAGAAGGGTGGAGCCCCCCTGAGTGGGATTAGTGCCCTAATGAAAGGGATCTCACAGAGCTCTGTCGCCCCCTGTGGGGACACAGTAAGAGGGTGTCCCTGCTGCCTGTGGACCAGGAAGCAGGTTCTCACCAGACGGCCGACCTGCCGGCACCTTAATCTGGTCTCCCAGCCTCCAAAACAGTGGGAGATACATTTCTATTGTTTTTTTTTTTTTTAATGTTTATTTATTTGGAGAGGAAGAGAGAGAATCCCAAGCAGGCTCCGGGCTGTCAGTTCAGAGCCCGAAGTGGGGCCTGAGCCCATGACCATGAGATCGTGATCTGAACCAAAATCCAGAGTTGGACGCTCAATGGACTGAGCCACCCAGGCACCCCTACATTTCTATTGTTTGTAAGCCAGTCTGTGGTACTCTGTTACGTCAGCCTGAATGGACCAAGACACTCTGTCTCTCTATATATACATATGTATATATCTGTCTCCGTCTCTGTATATCTCTATGTGTGTGTGTGTGTATATATATATATATATATATATATATACACACGCACACATACATGTGTATATGTCTCTGTATATCTCTATATATGTATGTATATGTATATATCTGTCTCCGTCTCTGTATATCTCTATGTGTGTATATGTATACATATGTCTCTGTCTCTGTATTTCTCTCTATATGTATATGTATATATATGTCTCTGTCTCTGTATATCTCTATATATGTATGTATATGTATATATGTTTCTGTCTCTGTATATACATTTGTATATGTATATATATGTCTCTGTATATCTCTCTGTATGTATATGTATATACATGTCTCTTTATCTATCTCTATATATGTATATATATGTGCATATATGTCTCTGTCTCTGTATATCTCCATATATGTGTGTATATGTATATCTCTGTCTCTGTATATCTCTTTGTGTGTATATGTATATTTATGTCTCTGTCTCTGTATATCTCTCTATATGTATGTGTCTGTATATATATATATATATATATCTGTATATCTCTCTCTATATGTATATATATGTGTCTCTATCTCTGTGTATCTCTATGTATATGTTATATATGTCTCTGCATATCTCTCTATATGTATGCATATGTATATATGTCTCTGTCTCTGTATATCTCTATGTATGTATATGTATATATATATCTCTATCTCTGTGTATCTCTATATGTTTATGTTATATATGGCTCTGTATATCTCTCTATATGTATGTATATGTACATATGTCTCTGTCTCTGTATATCACTGTATATGTGTGTATATGTATATGTATGTTTCTGTCTCCGTATACATCTTCACATATATGTGTAATATGTCTGTCTAGTATCTGTTTTCATTCCCTTACATCACCATCGTACATTCATGAAAATTGGGAGACTTTACTGCAACCTAGTCTCTAATCCTCTGTCCATATTCAAATTTAACGCCCCTTTTTAAAGCTAAATGTGGTTAATATTTAGCATGACTCCCTGACACAATTGAGTTACCACTTCAACCATCGATGAACTTGCTCAAATAAAAATGGTGGTGGGTAGTCACATGACCAAGAGGACATGAAGGGGCCAGGTTCTCTGTGGCCCTTCCCCCCGTGCATCAGTGCAGTTGGATGTTTGGTCCCTGGTCACTGCCCTCGGGAGTATCCTTCTCGGGACAAATACGGGAGGCTCTTTGCATGTGTCTCCCCCATTGAAAAGATCTGGAAGGTTTGAAAAGCTTGGAAGTAATTACTTGTCCAGAGATTACTTCCTTTGGGGAACAGAAGGATGCTTTTTGGGGGAAGATGTAGCCACTGTAAAAATAAAATACAGTAAAAATAAATGTAAAAATACAGTCCTACAAGTGAGCAGAACTTTCTTGTAGTTTATAAAAGAATGCCCTTTATGGTTACCGTGTTTTCCAGTCCAGGATCCTTTCCAGGAACGTGGCATTCACTTGTCATGACCACAATGATATAGAGGGGGCATTCTTTTAACTTTCTTCGGTAAAGCATAAAACTAGAACCAGCTGCTGGCATGAACATCTACAGACGTGGAGTCCCCGGCTCCTTTCCATCAGTCAGCAAACCAAACCCCAAACCACCTGACCTGGGCCAACGGCACATGGCTGGCTGGGAGCAGGGCTGCGAGGGGCTGTTTCCAGGTCTGCAGTGACCAAGCACTGCCACCCCTGACCCCAGCCTGCCCGGAGCCTGGTATTCCATAGCGCCCGGTTCTCTGCTCCTGAATCTGGTTTCAGACTCTGCTCGTGTGGTAAAAGGCAGAGTTCTGGCCATGCTCTTTGACTGTGAGTTTAATTACAAAATTTGCCCTAGCTGTGAAGGAAGGAAAGCCTCCCAGCTAAATTAAAGTCAGGTTTCGACTGGGTCAGCCTGTCTACCCACAACTGAATAGTAATTCTTTGTCCAGAGTGATTCCGGTCACCCCAACCTCAGAGCCCTTTGTGGGGCTTCATCTCTGCAGACCAGTGTGGGGCGGATAGGGCCCGTGAGCCGATGATGGCCCGGCTACACTCTGGGCCCTGAGCCAGGGCGGGATTTAGACCAGAGCCTCCTGCTTGACCTCAGGCTAAGAGCTCCCGTGTCGTGGTCCTCCGGCTCAGGATCACGAGCAAGATGGAGACGTGTTTTTAGCCTGCCTTTTATCTGAGAAAAAAAAAAATTTTTTTTTAGGGGCGCCTGGGTGACTCCGTCGGTTGAACATCCGACTTCGGCTCAGGTCATCATCTCACGGTCTGTGAGTTCGAGCCCCGCATCGGGCTCTGTGCTGATGGCTCAGAGCCTGGAGCCCGCTTCGGATTCTGTGTCTCCCTCTCTCTCTGCCCCTCCCCCGCTCTCACTCTGTCTCTCTCTCTCTCTCAAAAATAAATAAACATTAAAAAAATTGAAAAAAAAAACCCTTTTAAAATGCTTATTACACTTTTTACCTCCCAGTAAAATGCCCCAGGTGCTTTGTAGGTAACTAGGAGACACTAGCAAATTAAGTAAGCCTGGCTTGGGTCACCCACTCGATTTTTCGACGGGCGGCCTTACAGGTGGTCCCACCTTCCTAAGTGTGCTTTGAGAGTGGTAATGAAAACAAACATTCCCGCAAGACAAGAAGGACAAGAAGGCGAAGCTCACCGTGTGGAAGAAGTCAGCTGAGGTGACCCGGCTGGTGAGGGGACCGGAGCCAGGCTGTTTCGGAGGCCGCCTCGGAGGTCGCCATCCCAGAGGTCACCTCCTCAGAGGCCAGCATGGTAGGACGTGGGGAAAACCTCTAGCCGGCATCCCTAGTTCCAATTTTCGACTTTTTCTCACACAAATCTGTGCTTCTTCCCCGTGACAGACTTTCAGACTCCTGGCATCGGCCACCACGCCTGCTTCCGTCCTCCCTGGGGGAGCCCTTCCCAAACGCGGGCTCCAGGCCTGCCCTGCCCACCCCTCCCGAGCACGTCCACATCCCACCGGCTTTTACCCGTTTGTATCGCTGTCAGCTAATGAGTGGTGGGTCCGCAGGGAGGATCCGAACTCTAGCTGGTGCCAGCCAGAGTGCAGTGGGCATCCAGGGTGGAGGGGGGACCGTGTGGCAGGCAGCAGAAGGTGGCCAGGGCCGCTGGCGTCGGGGGTGGGGGTGGGGGAGCGAGTGGCGAGGGGCAGTGGGGGTTGTGCGTCCGGGCAGGCAGGAGCACGCTGGGGAGTTTGGGATCAGGGGAGAGGACCCCCAAGAAAGGTCGAATGGAACCCTAGTTCCTGCCTCACAGCCCTGCCTGGGCATCCCGGCACCACCCTGGATGGCCCACAGGCACAGGTGAAACCACCCAGAATACCACCGGACAGGAAGTCCCATCACTCAGACTTCCTTCCTTCCTTCCTTCCTTCCTTCCTTCCTTCCTTCCTTCCTCCTTTCTTTTTTAATGTTTATTTATTTTTGAGAGAGAGAGAGAGGCAGAGAGGACAGAGGATCCAAAGCAGGCTCAGGGCTGACAACAGAGAGCTCCATGGGGGGCTCGAACTCATGAACCACGAGATCATGACTTGAGCTGAAGTCAGATGCTTAACCGACTGAGCCCCCCAGGTGCGCCCCCATCATTCGGGACTTTCTGTGTGTGGGGAACCCAGGGTCGAGAGGCCAGATGCAGCCCTGCAAAGGCCTTGCCCCTCCTCGCCTCTCCCTTGTCTCTAGGGTTCCCCGGGGGGAGGGGGGGCGGAGAGGGGCAGGTGGTGGGAGGTCTCCTTCCGGTTCCGCCCGCCGACCTTCTCCGCCAAGCTCCACGCGAGGCTGTGACAGGTCTGCAGGCTCCAGGCCAGAGCTGGGCCCACTGAGGCCCTTCCTCCCTCCTTCCCTTCCTTCTTCCCCTCCATCCGTGCAAGAGACGGCATTTCCAAGAGGATCAATCGAAGGATCCAAAGGCCATTGTGTTGCTACTCTATAAACACTGAGAGAAGGAGGCTTTCAAATTATTGTGCATCTCTGGGTCTCAGCTCTGGAAGGAAGGGCGGGAGGCTGTGGCCAAATCCCTCGGTGGCCGGGTGGACCGGCAGGCCCCGTGTGGTGGTGTCGCTGTGGCACGGCGGGGCCTCGCCTGGGATGGCCCTACCCCCCAGGCCACACCGCCCTTCTCTGACCGAGGCGTGCAGCGCGAGGCCAGAGGGACAGGCGCCGCCTTGCCCCGGCCTCTGCTCCGTTGTCAGCGTCCATCCTTCATCTCAGTTCGGAAACCTTGGGGGCAAATCACTGAAATGATCTGTACTGGTTGTTTCTCACACCCGGAGGCACGATCTTTCCGGAACCAACAGATCTCGGCAGGAGAGGGATTCCCAGCGTTGTGGTTTGCCCGCGGGCGCGCACTTAACCAAGTGTCTACGCGAAGACGTCTCCAGACCCAGAGTAAGCAGACCCGGGCAAGGATCCTGCCTGAGCCCCGCGCGACCCTTTCCTTTCCATTTGTCGCAGCGTCCTGTGGCTGCTGCAGGAAATCACCATAAAATCTGTCGGCCTGAAACAACAGAAATGTATGGTCTCGTGGTTCCAGAGGCCAGAAGTCTGAAATCCAGGATGGGGCAGGGCTGTCTCTCTCTGAGGTCCTGGGGTGTGTGTGTGTGTGTGTGTGTGTGTGTGTGTGTCTCCTGCCCCTGCCCCTTCCCGCTGCTGGTGTCGGGGGCTGGCACTGGGGGTCTTTGGCTCGTAGACGCATCTGTTCAATCTCTGTGTGTTGGGGGGGGGGGTGTGTGGCATTGGACTCAGGGCTCATCCTGATCCACGAGGGTCTCATTCTGGAGTCTTAACCTTAATCACATCTGCAAAGACCCTCTTTCCAGCAAGTCACGTTCTGAGCTTCTGAGTGGACCTGAATTTGGCGGGGGTGGGGGGATACTAGTCAACCCTCTGCATCTGCTATCCTGGGTTATCCCTTCCTTGTCAGGGCAGCCCCGACCTGTGCAAACCCTCTGCCGAGACACTTACACGAGGCCCACGCTGCGTGTAGCGTTTCTCCGCGACTCATGCCTCAGAGGTGCTGGAAACACAGTGCTATCTTTTTCCTTCTGGGATGGAAAAATGTCGGCCACGGCCCGCCCCCACCCCCGCCAAGGGAGGCATTCCAAGCCGGTCTTTCCGTTTGGACTTTCTCATCGGTCTATCTTTTATTTATACAAGCCCCAAACCACGGAACGCTGCTTGGTAAACACTTAGTTATTTGCTCTGCCAATGCTGGGCTTGCAACCCCAGGCCCTCCCTTCCCCCCGAAAAGCCTCAGCAAAGTCACGGAGCGCCAGTGGACTTGCTTCGTGCATGTTTGAGGTTTGCCGAGAGACCGTTCCTCCTAACCCCGCTTCCAAAAACCCCGTAGCCTTCGGAAAATAGAAGAGGGCTTGGTCATCAGGAAGGAAGTACCCGGTTTTAAGAACCCGTCACCAAACCTTCAGGGTGACTGTGGCCACCTTACTCTCCTGCCTGTTGGAAGGCATCCCCCCGCCTCGGGCCTGAGTCTCCAGTGGAAGGTTCCACACTGTTATGATGTTGTTGCTGTTGGTTTAAATGCCCGCCCGCGGCTTTCCAGCGGATATTCTTGCTTGCCAGAAAGAACCGCCTTGCGGGGCCGGCCCTGAGTCAGGTTCTCCCTGGGATGCCCCGTCCGCTCGCTTGGAAAACCAGAGCAGCCAGGACGATGAAGTCTGGGGTGCAGACTTCACCCTGTCCTGGGGTGCGGCACTCCGTCTGTCCTTGGTCAGTGATTGTACAGTGGTAGAAAGATGGGCAAGGTAGTGTGGAGGGAGCGGCCGCCCCTGGAAGAACCTGAGATACCTGACAATATTAGATTTCAGTAGATTTCTAAGACCGGTGCACCTCTGAGCATCATTCTCTCTCACCTGGGAGTGACTTCCCCTTACTCTTGGATTCCCTTGCCAGGAAGCAGGTGCAGATAACTGCCGAGAGAGGAACTTTCCACTCTGTGATCTCCCAGGATGAGGCGAGGGCGAAGGGGCCTGAGCCCTAACCACCAGGGCAAAGCATTTTCCTGATGGCCCGCACGCCAGAGCGGTTGTGTTTGTCCTGGGAAGCATAGGCTGTCTGTGTATCTAGCATAAGTTGCTCCTGGAACATAGGGTAGGGAAGGCCACCTCCCTTTTGGTGACCCCCCCTAATGTGCCTGACGGCTGACCCAAGGCCATTCAGCCGACAAGCATTTATTGAGTACCTACTGTATACTAGACAAGGGTCTGGGTACCAGGAAGAGGCAGTCCTGGCCATGATCCCGCCCATGGTGGTCCCCACCGTCTATCAGGGTAGATATCTTTAAAGAATACTCACGTGGGGCACCTGGGTGGCTCAGTTGGTTAAGCATCCGACTTCGGCTCAGGTCATGATGTCGCGGTTTCAGGGGTTCGAGCCCCGTGTCGGGCTCTGTGCTGACAGCTCAGAGCCTGGAGCCTGCTTTGGACTCTGTGTCTCCCTCTTGCTCTGCCCCTCCCCCACTCACACTCTGTCTCTCTTTCTCAAAAATAAATATTTATTAAAAAGTTAAAAAAAAAGAACCCCCCCCCCCATATAAAGTATAAAGGGGCCAACAACCCAGGGGGAGGGGGGAGGGGGCCGGGATGGGGGCGGGAAAGTGCAGACAAACTCAGTAGTTGAGCTGGGGCCAGTTGGACCGGTATTTTATTTGTCTCCTCGTTGGCCCACCCCTGACCCGATGGCCCCGCTGTCCTCACAAGCGTTAGCCCCCCAGGCCCGGCCCTGTTGTGAATCCTGACCTCGGCCTCCCACCTCAGGCCGGCTTGGACCCCGGACCCGGGGCCTGGAGCTCGGCTCTATGCCTGTTAGTGTTCAGGTTGTGACGATCTGCTCGGGGCTCCCCCACCCCCACCCCACGACAGCCCTGGCCGATTCCCTTCTAGGGGCAGCAGTGTCTGGGCCCAGGGCCAGCCCTGCCACTCCTAGTGGACCTCCCTGAGGCCGGCCACCCGAGCCCCGGCCCTGGTTCCCTGTCTGTGTCGTCCGGGTGCCCACAGCTCACCCTGTCCTGGCGGCCGCACTGTCACCGGTTGCCTCCACCCTGACCAGCTGCTGCCCGACCCCCTGGCCCTGCCCAGGATGAGCGTTCCCTGCCTGTACCCCTCGTGGGGACCGGCCAGCTCCCCTCTGGGTCCAGCACGGCTAGGCCCTTGCTGCCTGCCTGCCTGTCCCCAGGTGACCTGGGGGAAGGAGTCCGTTTGGCCCGCGGGTCCCCCCCCACAGACGGTGACTGGAGCTGACATTGCACAGCCCTTTCCGTGTCCAAGGTCATCTCACGGTCATTCGCGTACTTAGCCTTCTTAAGGAGGGAGGGGGGACGCCGGCCTCGGTGACGAAGGGATGAGGGGTGGCCTGCTGTCTGTTTGCAGACGAGGACGCAGCCCAAGGGCCTCCCCAAGCTGCCAGTACGTGAGTGCAGGGTTAGGGTCGGAGCTGGATCGGGAGCTGGGCCCCCCTTGCCACGTACCCCGCTGCCCGGGGCTGAAGCCGCCCGCTGCTGAGCCATGACCTCAGACGCAGAGGCTGGAGGTGCGCGGGATTGTGGCCCTGGTGGGGCGCAGAGGTGGGGGTGGCGGGAGCCCCACCTCCTCTGGCGGGTTCACCCAGAGCCGGCCTTTTTTTCACGACAGCGCTCCAGATAAGGCATTCCAGGGCTTAACAGGCCTCGTTATCTGACCCAAATACCTCCTGAAATTAAAGACTACCTCTTCTGACCCGGCCCTGAGGGACACGGAGGCCCCGTCTCATGCCCCTGAGGGGTCAGCACCTTGCGCACAGGTGCAGGGGTGATGCCTACTCCAGGAGAGGCGCCGGCCTCCGATGCCATGCTACCCTGGGTGACGGCTGGAAGGACGGGGACTCCGGGTTGGGGCGGGGCCTCGCCCAGCACCCTCTGAGCCTCAGGGACCGTCCCCCCCCGGACAGGTTCCTTACAGGAACCGAGGTCCTGGCCCACAGCCTTCGCGGGCCGTGTCCGCTCCCCGCAGGTCTCGGCGTTCATCCGTGGCGACATACCTACCGTGGCGAATGACTGCTTGGGAACCTGTTCAATGTCCGCCTTGGGCATCACACTTTCTGCAGGATCACTCCCGCCAGGAAAGCACCACAAACCAGGGCAAATGTGTTCTTTCCCAGTCTGGAGGCCGGAAGCCCCGAACCCAGGCGTCGCAGGGCCGCGATCGCTTCTGTGGGGCTAGGCTCTTCTCACGGCCATCCCCGCCTCTGTTGTCACACGGCCTTTCCCTCTACAAGGACACAGTCCAGTGGGACTTAGGTCCACCCTAAGCCAGCATAACCTCCTCTTAGCTCAGTTGCATCTGCAAAGGCCCCATTTCACAGGTACCCGGGTAGGCTTGACCGTTGCTTCCTGGGGGACGCGGCATAACCCACAACGGACCGGAAGGCTTTCTGGGTCTGGGTCCTGAGCTCCCGGGGTGTCCCAGAAGGGCGTGGGCACGGCTGGGGCGTGAATGCGTGAACAGGTGAGGAGCTGACTCTGCAAACAGGTTGTCGGTGAAAAGACCCACCATCCAGGACATCCAGTGTTTCGTGCTGCCTCTCGTGTCCTCTCCTTTCTTGTAGCTTTGATTGTTCTCATCCGCGAACTCTCTGTATCGACAGCACCCCCTCCCCCACTCTCACTTCCTGTTTCCGGCCTCTGGCTGAGCAGTGTCAGAAGCTGAAGCCGGCAGGGCTGGACGTGTCCGAGAGAGAAGGCATGCGTCTGCCCACGTAAGAAACAGTGACCTCGCCCCGGCCCCACACGTGTCCCCAGCAGCTTCCGGTGTCCCCTGGGGCTGCTGGGGAACCAGGCCCCGAGCTGCTCACAGGGACAGGGGAGTGAGATGGACCCACGGAGGCTGGCAGAGTGCGCTCATGGTGCCTCTGAGGCTGGCTTTGGCGTTGACCTCGGGCACTTTCTCCTCCAGCCCAGAGGCTCTGAGCGCATCTCTGGCCACTTCTCACAGAACCAGCAAGACCGATGGCATTTGAGGGGCACAGACACCCAGGCCTCAACGTACATGAAAGTTTTTTCGGGACCGATCGTGCACAGAAAGAAATGCTGTCACACACAGCTGGCAGAGAGGCGGGGCGGGGCGGGGGGGGGGGGGGCGGGCTGGGGCCTTCTGGCACTTTCCCCCCAGGCCCTGCTCCGAAGCCGTGCTGAACCCAGGACCCTCCAGGCAGGATGAAGGCCTCGGGACAAAAACAGCACTCTCTGAAACCACTCACAGTAGTTGGTACAAGAATGAGAGACGGGAGAGATTTTGTAAGTGAAAGTGGCGAGGTTTGCAGAGAAGCCTTGTGGGGCAGGCCCAGTGCCCATGACCCCGTGGGGAGCCGCCCAGATGTGGCTGAGATAACAGATTCCTGCCAGAGGAGGGGAAAGGCGCCTTTCTGGTGGGGTGAAGTCGTTACAGACCCAGTAGATCAAAGGGAGGGATTTTTCCTGCTGTGGTCGGCAGGGAAGGAATGCGAGCTGGGCAGTCAACCACACCGGGAAGCACCTAGCGTCCTCGATCACCTTTGGAGATGTTTCCCGAAGGTTTCCCTGAAGCCCTGCAAAGGGCAGAAACCCCTGAGCCTGGAAGGGGTGGAAACCTGACCATGTTATTTTAGACTGACGGACACACTTCCTGCAGCGATGATGTGATCCCATGCATGCCGTCTCTTCCCGTTCGCCCCCCAAATCTCTGCCGGAACTGGGGGGCCCACGGGGGCGGGGCAGTGGGGGAGGGGGGCGGTAAGAGGGCCAGGCCGGGGGCGGGGGGCGTGATGAAAGACGTGGGCAGGGGCGGTTTCTCCTGGAGGCTCAGAGGGAGGGTCCTTCCTCCCTTCGTCCAGTCTCCAAGCACTGCCACCAGCCTAGGCTTGCAGACCCCTCCCTTCGACCTCTGCTTCTGTCCGTCCACAGCCTCCCCCTCTGTGCGGCCCCCGTTGGCTCCCCTGCTCTTATGAGGACACCCGGTCATCAGATTTAGGACCCACCCTGGATCCAGGAGGACCTCATCCCAGGACCCTTCTGTTAATCGCGTCTGCAAAGACTCCACCTCCAAGTAGGTTTACATTCACAGGCACCGGGGGTTAGAACGTGGACATATCTTTTTATGCCCCCTCACCGAGGGCACCCCACTTTTATTTCCTTATTGGCAAACCGTCCAGGGTCTGGACTGGGTCACCGGCTGTCAACCTTGCTGCCCCTTGAAATTCCCCCAGGTGCCTTAAAGAAAGGGGTCCTCTCCCTCCCCCGGAGATGCTGGGCCCCTTCCCTGGGTTGGGAGGTGGGGGCTGGAATTTCTTAAAGAGCTTCCCAATAGTCGACACACTCATTCTGGTTTTCACGGGGACTCCGCGGTGTTCGTAGCGAACGTCCCACATCCCGAAAGATGCCTCGGTCCCAGGCAGGCCGGGCACCTGGGTGACACTGTCCTTAGGGCGGGCAGGGGTGAAAGCCACAGACTTGACCCGCCCCTGGTGGGGCCCCTCTGCTTCTGAGAATCCTCCCCTCCGCCCCCAGGGGTGGCTTCGCCCCAAGTAGGAGGTGCGTGCACACGAGGCCTCTCAGAGCCGTAATTAAAGCCGAAATCTTTCCGGAAGCAGGCTGGTGGGCTGCAGTGCGGACCTCAGGCCACAGGACACCTGCTCCCCGGGCCGCCCGCCCTCTATCCGGCATCCCCGAGTTTCTGGGCGGCTCTTTCTTATTCTGCACCCATCTTCCTTCCTTCAGACCCTTCCTCATGGAACATCTTTAGAGCACGGCCTAGGGCAGTGACCAGCCACAGCCTCACAATCAAGCTGGGCCCCGCAGTGAGGTCAATCGTGGCCAAAGCCACAGTTTCCGGATCCCACTCCCCCAGCACTGACCCCAAACTCCCAAGAGCACTCTGGAGGGTCATCACAAGGGCAGTGAAGGCTGGCACTTCTCGCGGAGGGGGTCGCTCTGCTGGGATGCCCTCTGCAGAAGCAGTGCCCTCACCTACCTCCCCTGTGTGCCTCCGTGGCACCGGAGCTCCGTGGGGCAGCCTTACTCCCTGGGCCACGGGGATCTTCCTGCCGTAAGGAGAGCATGGCTTCATTCAGGCTTGGACAGAAAGTGTGCATCCTGATCGACAGGACTGGGGTTCTGAGCAGCAGCATCTACGGGATCTGCAACGCTAAACACAAAAGGAAAACGTAAAGCAAGGATAAAAAATGCGTGTGTGTTTGCGTGTAGATGCCCGTGGGACGAGGAAGAACACGGCCACAGTGAAAACAAGGGAGTCCCTGAGAACTCTTCAGAAGGCTTTGGGGGCTGTTGCGGTGGGTGGTGCCATTTTGTTGTCGGTTCTCCGGAGGGGTGGGTCCCGGGGAGGCCAGCTTCCCTGCCCTGTCCGGAACGATTTTCTGGCCGACCCGCCCCCGCCAGAGGGTCCTCGGGTGTTTGCAAGGATGTCGTTGGGGTCCTCAAGCTCTCACCTGAGTCCCCCTGGCCGAGAAGTTACCTGCGTTTTCAAAAGGCCCCTCCTGGGGACACCACGCCCCCAGGAAACACCATTCTGGGTAACACAGCCTGGGTTGGATCCGAACCTCTGAACCTGACCTTCTTACAGCCTCACTGGGCTCCTCTCCAGCCCTTGACCCTAGAGGTAGCCCTGCCCAGCTCCCCTTAGAGCCGAAGGCGCGCCTCCCCCCACCCCCAGCGCGGTCCCCGCCAATTGGCAGGGAACAGAGCAGACCCCACGCCGCCCCTGCCCAGAGCCCCCAGTTCCCACAGGGACCTGACCCTGCAGCCGGGACCCCGGGGGGAGGTCCCACGGCGAGCCCCCACACCCGCAGGACGCCCTGCCACCTGTGTGTCCCCCCGCACTGTCGTCCCCCCAGCCCGAGGCCGGGTGAGGCAGGGAGGCACGTTCCACCAGATAGACGGTCGTTGTCAAGGCTGCGTGTTGAGCAGGATTCCGGAAAGGGGGCTGTGAGCAATGTCACCCCACGTGTCACCCCTGCCCTAGACCACTGTGGCGAGCCCCTCTCCCCGGGGCCTCTCACACCATCCCTTGGGACGAGATTGCCGCGTCCTAGGACAGCGCTGGGGGCACATACGTTTTGGCCCGCAGGGTAACGACAGTGGTGATTTTGTGGTGGGGTCTGTCGTTCACAGGAGGAGGGACCTCAGAGCCTGAGATGAGAAGGTGCCGGTGAGGTCCGGTCACCCTCTTCTTGCAGCTGGAGAGGGCAGGCGCTCACGTCCCAGCTCGGCTCACGCCCAGCCACGCCCAGCCACGCCCAGCTCACGCCCAGCTCGGGCGCCGCTCACGTCCTTGGAGACACGTTCCAGGGACAGGAAGCACATCGGCGTCCCGTGGGTGTGTGTGCCCGTGTATGAGCGAGCAGGCGTGTGTGTCGGCACGTGCGCGTGCACACACAAGCGCGAGAGCGTGCAAGCAGGGGGCACGTCTGCACCCGCTCACGTTAGAGTGTGAGTGTGCAAGCACCTGGGAGTGTGTGCGTGCGCACAGGCAACAGGGTGAGCGTGCAAGCACCTGCACTGTGCGCGCACACGCGAGTGCGAGCGTGTGTGCACGGATGTGCACGCGCGTGAGCGCACGTGAGTGTGAACGTGCCTGTCCACACACATGGATGCGTGCGTGCATGTGTGTGTGTGTGTGTGTGTGTGTGTGTGAATGAGCGTCACAGTGCACTAGCAACCCCCCTGAGATCCCTCGTTCTTGAGCCCCGTGTTGGGCAAGATGCCGGGGTTTCCTCGCAGGGGCCTGGGGGCGGGGGCTCTTTGCCGGGTGGACACGTGACCAGACCCTTCTTGAAGTCATGGGCGTGACGTCCTGGAGAGACTCCCCTCTCCCCGCCACGTTACGGTGCGTGGTTATTTTCTCCTCAGCGTTTACATGGAAAAGAAGAACGTGGAAAAACCCTGCGGCCGTCATGCAGAACCTCACTGCGGATGAAGTCAAAAGGACGCCCATGGTTTTCTTTTTGTGCTTGTAAGAAAAGGAGGGTGAGGGAGGACCCAGCTCGAAACAGATGGTCACTTTTGAGAGTTTCTTCGGATCACGTGAGTTTTGATACAAAGGGAAGGCACGTTGTGACAACGTTCCGTGGACAATTCCAAATCAGCACGACGTGCTCAGCCGGATTGATGTCTTGACCTCGCTCGGCTCTCTTGGGGCCTCCGGCTGGGCGTTCTCCCGGTTGGAACCCTGGCCAGACAGGGAGTGATGTGCGAAGAACTCGGGCTTCAGGATCGAATCTCCCGGTCACTGGCTGTGTGGCCTCTCTGACCCTCAGTTTCCGTATCTGTGCAGTGGGAGCAAAGGATCCACTCCATAGAGTAGCAGTTCTGAACGTGCGAGAAAATAGCACACAGGACCACTTTCCAGTTTTAGAGTGTGAAGGTGTGACCGCACCTTCCTATTTCATAGACGCTCTCGTCCGTGACAACGGTCACGGCTCTCAGAAAGAGAAGAATATCGCAATACGGATTCATCTCGCATGTTTAAACGCTCAGGCTTTTTCATTTATCGCTGGTGCTGATTAAATTCCGTCTTTTCTCGACTCTTGCGTCATAGCTCCAACACGTATTCTTTTCGTATTGAAACTTTTTTTTTTTTTTTTTTTTTTTTTTTTTTTTTAATCCCAGCGGTTTCTGAGTCAATCCTGACTACCGGCTTTCTGCAGAGGGCACTGCCTTCCAAGACGCTCGCGCTGAGCCCCTCCGCTGCCTGATCGTTTCCACCTCCTCTTTGTTGTTGTTGTCCTGGAATCTGTCCTGTAACCACTAACCGCGCAAACGCGGCCGTCCGTCACCCTAGCGGTTAACCTACTGAGGATAGGAGGTGTAGCAACGGTGCTGTGGGAGTTAGGCTGGAAGGTGCCTTTCTGGAAGGCCTGTGTTGTAGTGAGAGCACCAGGGAATAACCTCTGAACCCTCCGGCCAAGACGGATCTTGGTTACCTTCCCTGAGAGTCTTCCCAGCGGAACTAGTGAGCTCTTGACCTGGCGCTAACGGGCTCCAGCTTCGCTGCCAACCAAGCAGCGAAAGACAGCCTGACGGACGACGAGGACCGCGTCACCCACGGGAAAGTACCTCGTGTGAAACTTACATGCCAAACGCACACACCGGGCGTGGCGGCCACCGAGATAAAGCGTACGTGGGCTGAAGCCCCATCACCCGCTCCGTTTTTCACTCCTCTGGCTCCCCTGTTCACGGGAGCGAACAGAATTGTGTCCTCGTGGAGATGGCCTTGTGGGGACCGTTCTGACTTTACGCCGTGAGCTGCCGTACCGCCATCATCGTGGTGAGCCCGCCGGGGTCCGTGTTGGTGCGTCCGGGTGCTCGGTGATGAGTCACGTTCCCGCTCTCCCGTGGTGGCCCACTTTGACGCTTTTCCCTTTTAGATGGTGACCAGGAACGGACGTCTCTGAGACTGCCGCTTCGCGGCCCTCAGATCACCCCTCAGGAAGAGGTCTCTGGGTTCCGGCCTATGAACGTTTTTATGGCTTTGATCCGTATTGTCCAGCGGTGTGAAGGACGCTTTGCTGAATCTGATGTACCACTTTGATTTGGTGCTGTTTTCTCCTGCCAGTTTGCGACGATAAGGTAAGAGAATACCTTGTGCTTGATGGAGGGAGTCAGATCTGGGTCTGAAATGTGTTTTCTGCGTAACAACAAGATGGGCCCTAGCGATGCCGCCTGGCGGTTGGGTACTCACCTTTCCCGAAAGATGCAATCTGTCTGCTGCGAGAATGGGCTGTGCCACGCGGGCCCCCCGAGGGACACGGCCGCGCTGGTGGCGGGTGTTAACAAGCAGGCATAAGGGACCGTTCCCCCGGAGCACGCTCTCTGAAGCCATCGCCACCGCCAGCAGGAACAGAAGGGCCCTTTCTCCCAGGCCCCGGTGGCCCAGACCCCTTTGTGTAGCCGCCCAGGAGAGGCCTAGGGCCGCTCTGCCTCCGACGACCATGCTCGGGACCCTCGGGCTGGCCCTGCTGGCTCTGGTCAGCACGGTGGGCCCGAGCCAGGCCAGCGGCTTTACAGGTAAGGGCTCTGGGCTCAGCATGGGGGATGCTGGAGGAGCTGGGGGGGGGGGGGGTGGCGGCTCCCGGGGAGTGGGTCTCGTGAGGGCGGCGGCCCCACAAAGACACATCTGCTTCAAGAGGTGGTGTCGTTTCCATTTTGCCAAACTTTCTGGTGGCCACGAAAGAGGCAGTGTGCGTGCCCCCGAGTCAGCTGGGTGTCGGTGGTGTTTAAATGCAGATTCCGAGTCGGCGGGTCTGGGGTGGGGCCCGGAACTGTGCATTTCTGCTGCGGGTCCGCAGGCCACACTGACGGGTGCGTCCTTAGAGGCTCGGAATCGAAGTCTCCCGAGCCTCGGAGGGTTGGAGTCCCCTACTCACGGGTAAGGAGAGGGAGACCCAGAGCGGTCAGGGACTCGCCCGAGGCCACCCAGCTGGCAGTGAGCTGAATTGCCACGGGCCCTGGCTCGAACCTTCTTCCCCTGCCAGGCAGGCTCGGGCTTGTGAAGCAGGCTCTCACCGCCAGGTCCCCCCACTTGGGCTCCGCCAGCCCCAGTTTCCTCCTCGGTCCACGAGGGTGCAAAGGGGCCGACGGGACAGCGAGGAGCCCAGCGAGGGCACCTGCCCCAAGCGTTTGCCGGGCACACGTTCCCGCTTGAGGCAGGTCAGGTTTTTGAAGCCCGGGATTTTGGAGCCGTGAGATCGCAAACCTTTGAAATCATTTGCTTTTGAAATCTGTCTTACTCAGCTGGGAATTCACACAGGCTCCACAGTCAACTGCGGCTCAGCACTGGTTTAGAGTTGGTTCCGCCCCGAGCAGAATTTTGGGTGGTGATTTCTTTCCCTTGACTTTCCCTGCGGACTGGGTAACGTGTGAAGGCTGCAGCTCAGTCGCGCTAAGAGCGGGAGGCTCGAGAAGCTGGAAATGACCGGAGGGACTTCACGAGCCCCTCCCTCACGGTGCCTGTGGGGACCCGGGGCGGGGGGCAGAGGCTCAGTGTCACATCAGGGCTGCTCAGCCACCTGCTGTCATGTGCCACATGCTGCTGTTACAGGCGAAGTTCCATTTACTTACTTCCGGGGGGGGGGCGCGGATAGTATTTGACCATGGGATGGGGTCATTGGGAGGGCGTGAAACGAGCTCAGAATCACACAACTGGTGTTCGGGGAAGCGGGTGCGATTTCGGATCTTCTGACCCCAGGGTGACACTCACTCCAGCGTGATAAGGTTTCCCACCTCTGAGACTAAAACCCGGGACCCCTGACTCCCATGCTGGTGGCTCCTGGAAGGATTTATAGAACGGGGAGGAATTGTTCTAAGGTTTCTCCTCTGGACTCTGCCAAGGAACCAGGATTCAGAGGACCTGGTGTCCCCTGGGAACAGGCAAAAAACAAAACAAAACAAACAGATCCCAAATGCACTTTTGGGGGAGACGTGCGTGCGTGTGTGTGTGTGTGTGTGTGTGTGCACGTTTGCGTGCAGGAAGGTTCTGCTGATGCTCAGCTGGGACCTTGTCACGACTGGATGGAGACAGCGGCTCTCTAGAGTCTGGGGAAATGTAACCTTCATTAGTGGTTGGCATCTCCTCTTTGGTTTCAGATGCAAAACAAAATCTGGAGCCACCTTGCCAAATTCTTGGTGCAGGAAGCCTCGGGCTCTGTCTTGCTCGGCACCATCACTGGTGAGTGGCCTCTCCAGGCCCTCATCCAAGTGACATCCAAGCTCTGGGCCGTCACCTGGCCTGGGAAGCTGGTTTCTGCTGCCCAACCCCAGGTACGAGGGCCTCCCCATTCCTCTCCAAAGCGCGCTGTAACCGATCCCTTTGGGGACAAGCGGCAGCAGGTGATGTCCTTTCCCAGAGGCCCTGCCACCCGCAGTGCCGACTGGGAGACAGCCCCTCGGCTCACGTGGCTTCGGAACGGGCTCGCCCTGGGTGCTGGGATTCAGCACCGCGTTCTGCCCAGAGTAAGGCTGCAGGCTCCCTCATCAGCCTGAGCCGGACGGCTGGCTCGGCCCCATTTCTCTCCGCGGGTCACCAGCCCTCGAAGTCTTGCTTTCTGCACGCTCATGGGATGCTGTGAGGCCAAGGAGGGAGTCTTTCGGGTGCTGTCCTAGTGTTGGTGATGCAGGTTATTTCTGCTGCCATCTCGAAGCTGCTCCCAGAAGCCCAGCTTCTCACGGAGGGGTAGACGCTATAATATTGAGCGCCTCCCCTGCGGCTGCACAGTTGCACAAAGCTTAGAGCTCAGAGGTTAAGTAAGTATCTGATTCCTTCCTCCTACTCGGAGGGCTCCTGAGGGCAGAGCCCCAGGCTCGCTGCTAAGCGTTAGCTCCCTGGGGTTGTCCCGACACAGCACCTCAGTGGAGGCTCAAACAGTAGCGATTTAGTCCCTCCCTGCTCTGGAGGCCAGGAGTCCGAGATCAAGGCGTGAGCAGGGCTGGGTTCTCCGGAGGCATCCGCTCCATTCTCTTCCCCGCTTCTGGGGGTTTTCTGGAGACCCTGGCACCCTTGCTCGGTCGAGGTAGCACTCCGATCTCTGCCTGCGTCCTCACGTGGCGCCCTCCCGTTTGCGTGTCTGTCTCTGTGTCCAAATTCCCCCTTTTGTGAGGACACCAGTCATCATGGATTGGGGCCACCCTACTGCAGCATAATCTCCTCTTAACTAAATATATCTGCCAAAACCTATTTCCAGAACTTCAACACATGAATTTTGGAAGGGTGGGTGGGGACACAATTCAGCCCGTTAACAATTCCTGCTACCACAGAGGCTCCGTGGGCACACGGGCGCCCCACGACCCAGGCTGGTGAAGGTAGGGGGTGCCTCGGGGTCTTGAGGACCCCACGATCGGGCAGACGGAGGGACAGGGGCCACGGGCGTCTGTGCGCAGCAAGGGGGCTCCAGGCCAGAGACACAGAGAGCGAGCCGGCAGGTGGATGTCGTCCTCCAGGGGGCGCGGTGCTCTGGTCTCCCATCTGCGCTAACTTGCCACTTGTGAACTTCTCAAGTGTGCTCGAAGCATCGTTTATGTACCCTTCCACCCCATCCCAACTGTCGCTGCCATCTGGGCCTGGCGAGGGGCAGCCCTTCATGCATATTTACCGGGGGGAATGGGCGTGCGTGCGTTTCACGTGCAGCATACCCGGGGCTCGTGGAGATTCAGGGGCGATTCAGGACGCTCCAGCCCGCTGAACCAGGGGGCGTGGCACATGAGCCCCAGAAGCCGGAGCCCCCCACTCCATGTCTTCAGCGTGTGGTCAGCCCCTGGGCTGCAGAAAGCATGGATCGGACCCGGTGGCATCTCCGGGCTCTGCAGAAGGGACTGCTGGGCGTGTAGGTCCCCCTTACGCCTCGTTCCCCCCCGCTTCACGCGATTGCCTGGTGGGCAGGCCCGGGGGCTCTGCCGGTGCCCGAGGTCCTGATTCCCTCGCTCTTGCAGAAGTGGAGGACTTATCCAGAACCCCTCCTAGCGAGTTGATTCCCGAATTTTCTCTGTTGTCTCCCTCCATCCCTGCCCTCCTCCCCTCCCCCCTGCAGAAAACGGCCTTTCCTTGCTGAGTTTCCAGCTGTGCAACTACAGCGTGACCCGAAACGTCCAGAAAGTGGAGGCCGTCCACACGTCGCACGTGACCTACGCTCCCTGCGGCGGGTGGATCCCGTGGAGGAGGTGCCCCAAGACGGTGTACAGAACTCGGTACCTGGCCGTGGACGTCCCCCAGCCCAGGAACGTGACCGACTGCTGTCGGGGTTATGAGCAGCTGGGCCTCTACTGCGTCCCGCGTGAGTCCGGGGTGCCGGTGGGTGGGGGGAGGGGGGAGGGGCGGCTCCCTTGTCCTCTCCCCGGGACTCCTGATGACACTCAGGACAGTCGCTGTGCACACCGTTAGCCCTGAACCTACTAGGTCCTTCTGGAACAATGGTCCCCAAGCTGAACCTACTAGGTCCTTCTGGAACAATGGTCCCCAAGCTGGGGCGTGCATCAGGATTGTCTGGATGGCTCGTCCACCCCCAGATCTTGGAACCCATGGGTCGGGGCGAAGTACAAGTTCCCAGGTGGTACCGATGCTCCCTGGGGACCCCGCTTTGAGAACTTCTGTTTGGGCGCAGTGGCTCTCAGGCCTGCTGCACGTCAAAGGCCCCTGGGCAGCTTTAGAAACGCTGATGGCTGGGTCCAGTCCTCAGAGATAGTTATAGAGTTAGTCTGGGACATCGCTGGGGCATTGGAATTTTTTTTTTTAAAGCTCTCGATCAATTTGAACACGTAGCTGAGTTTGAGAACCAGCATTGCAAATCTCCTCTATATTGACAGCCAGTCTTTTCCTTTTAACTTTTTTCAATGTTTATTTATTTTTAAGAGGGAAAGAGAGAGACAGAGTGTGAGTGGGTGAGGGGCACAGAGAGAGGGAGACATAGAATCGGAGGCAGGCTCCAGGCTTGGAACCATCAGCATGGAGCCTGATGTGGGGCTCGAACCCATGAACCGTGAGATCATGACCTGAGCCGAAGTCGGACGCTTAACCGGCTGAGCCCCCCCAGGCGTCCCCCGCTTTTTAAAAATTTTTTAATCTTTATTTTTGAGAGAGAGAGAGCAATCTTTTCTTTTTAAAAGTTGCAGTGGAATGCTTTCTTTAACTGAAATCCTAATCTGAGCCTCCATGTGTGAAAGAGACAGAAAGGTCCCCTCGGCCCCTCTCACCCCCCGGGGCCCCCAAGTCCTCCTCCTTCCTCAGGGCTGTTGGGAAGATGCTTGGGGCAGTTACCAGGGTGCACTGTGTGGCTGTGTCCCGCCACCGTCTGAGCCCTCCTGACACGGAGGGAACGTTCCAGAAGACCTCTTCCAGGGGAAAGGATGCAGGCGTGTGTGCATGGGTGGGTGGCGGTGGCTGTTACATTTGAGTCAATACCAGATCTAAATGAGTTTCTGAGCCTCATAAGGTCTCCCCGGCCCCACCCAGTCAGGGAGGGGAGGTAGGACGGATGTGGCTACAGTAAGTTTCGAGGGGCCACCCCAAGGCATGAGGTCTGCCGCCTCCAGTGGGCACCCAGCAGCAGTCTGGGGGTCTGGGAGGGGCACCCCACGTGACCCACCCCCAGGGCCCATGGGCAGGATGGCAGCGGGCTGGGGCCTGGACGCTGCACCCAGGGGCACCGGCCCCCTCCCCACCCAGGGGCTGTAGGACGTAGTTGGGGCAGCCCTTCCAGAAGGCTGCGTGGGCTTGGCTCCCTGAGTCATCCCGAGCACGCCGTTCTCAGGTCGCCCGAAGCAACCTCATGGGCATGGCTGATGCTTGCCCACCATCACCACGCTGCCACCACCGATAAAAACCAGGTGGGGATGTATGACCCCAGGGCCCCCAGCCTAGTGCCACCTGGCTGTTCCCACTGGCGCCCTAAAAGTCCCCTGGTGTCCTTCCCAGGTGCTGGATCTGGGGAGTCCCTTCCCGTGCAGACAGTGGCCCGTTTTCCGCTTTCACTGTCTTCCGGGACCACGTGCACGAAGGGAGCCCCGCGGGGAGCACCTCTCTTCCTGGGGGTGGTGGGGGACCCAGTGTGGGTACCTTGGCACGGAGGCTCAGGACCCGGTTAGGTAGTGGATGGGTGCAGCTCTGCTCTGACCATTTTCACCTGGGAAGGCCACACTCTTCCCACCTGCTCGCTGTTGTATGATCACTCGACAAGTGAGGTCACCTGTCCGGGGGCCGGAGGAGCCCCACCCCCCAGCCCCCGTCCTGCTGACTGGTGTTTTCTGTGCGGCTGCTCGCAGAGGGAGGGCTGGCGTCCCCTCCCCGCCACCTGCTGTCCATCTGTCTTGCCTTCGACAAGCCAGCCCCCAGGAAATGCCTCTCGTGGGACATCAACCCCACTTTTGGAGTCTCGGCGCCTTTAACTGGGAACTCACCAGAGGGCCAGAACATTCTAGTTAGAGAGTCCCACGGGCAGGGCTCTCTGGGAAGCTGCAGGTAATGGCGGGGCTGTGGCGGGGGACACACGGGGAGCGGGACGAGGAGGATTCCCTGCCGGGTTGACCAGCAAACCCTGGGGCGGCGGGTGACAGATTACTCCAGACCCCTGAAGCAGAGAAAGGAGAGGGCGGGGGGCCAAGCGCTCTAGGGGTGACGCCCTGAGCAAAGCTCTTCTCCGGTTTTTGCCGAGAATCTTACCAGTACGTTTCAAGGGGTGCGGGGGAAAGGGACGCGCAGCTTCAAAAGCAGGGACAAAGCATACTCCTAAGTGATCCAGGGCAACAGTGCGATCAGGGTAGTGATGTGTAGGCAGCGAAGGGAACGGGACGGGGGCGGTGTATACGTCATAGGAAGGGGGCTGTTTTACTGCTTTCGATTAAGCATTTACAGGGTGAGAAAACATGTTGACCCACAGGCTGCTTCCAGCCTTGACCTTTCAAAGGAGACCCGTTTTCCTGGTCTGCTTTGCTGCTTCTCAGCCAGCCAGCCGTCTCCCGGGCTACAAACACTCCTGCCTTAAATCTTAGCCCGGCCAGGCTCTATAGGCCTCCACAGTTCCCCTGGAGGACTAGAGGCCCCTCAGAGGTGACTGAGTGCGGTTGGGGTCCCCCTGGGCCTTCGAGGCATCATTCCAGCAGCAGTGTAGAGAGGAGGCCGTCAGGAGCCTGCAAGGAAGGAGAAGGGGAAGGGGGCCTTCTGTGAGTGTGTCCTTTGTGACAGGCCAGCCGGGCAGATTCCTGGTCACCAATGGCCAGGAGCATTGCCTTTATGCAGAAGGAGTCACAGACGGGGGAGGCAGGTGACTTGACCAAGGTGGCATGGACTTGGGCTTTGGGCTCCCCCACCCCCCCGTTAGATTGGAGGAAGGGGCCGTGGTGGTGGGGGGGGGGTCAATATGGCAGGTGCAGGTGGGGGGGGGGGGCGGACGCTGAGCTCGGGCCTCTTCCCCAGGAAGGCCCCTGTGTGGTGCCAGGGCCTGGTGCCACCCCGCAGCTGGCTGTGTGAGCACCGTGACCTTCTCCACGCTTGCTCGGCTCCTTGGATCAAAGTTGGTTCAGAGGTGCCTGGTGACAGGCTGGTTCTTCAGAACAAGTCTAAGTGACCCGGGAGCCCCCCTGGTTATTTGCACAGAACAAGGCAGGGCCAGTGCCTGTGTTAGCCGGGGGGCGTGGGGGGGAGGGCAGCCTGGGGATTTGGGGAGGACACGCGGGCAGAAGGTACTTCCCTCCGAGTGCGGGCTGACTTGTATCTTCGCAAAGGGCTGGGAGTCCTACCCCCAGGCCGCGGCGAAACCTCAGACCTGCCTGCTTCTGTCCCCTCCCACCCAGCACCCAACCATCTAGAAAGGGAAGGCAGGTAGAGTACATGGGTGATGTTCCCTTCAGTCTACACGACTTTTCCCGTTGTTTCTTTTAAGTCCAGCACCGGGGAGGCAACGATAAGTCCCGCGTGATTTTACTTCAATGCAATTGTTAACACAATTACGACAGTGAATACACGAGCCGCGCAGAAAATCTGGAAACAGAAAAGAACAAAGAGAAATTAGCATTAGCCCACTGCCCACAAATGACCACCGTCAATATTCTCTTGGAGTCTTCATTCGGGGCAGACATTCTAGAAAAGCATGGTCACCCTGGCCGAGACTTTTCGTACTGTGCTCTTCCCGCTTAGCAATGTATCTGGAACATCTGTCCTGTCAATAAATATTATGCTGCAGCATGACTTAATGGCCACATGGCATTGCCTCATATGGATGGATGTATCAGCACTTACTAAGCAAGCCCCTGCCACTCCACGTCTCGTGGTTTCCAGCTCTTTATTATAAAGAACGCCGTGATGAGTATCATATGGTACAAACAGTGCTGTGGACCGATGCGTGACTCACTCATGATGAATTCCTGGGAGCGTCTCCACCGATGCTCGCCAACTGCAGAGACGGCCCCGGTTCCCGCAGGCTCACGGGAAAGCCCAGGACCCCAGGGGGCCGGGAGCCTCCCCAGGCTGACGACCAGGACCCCTTTGGGGAAGGAGGTCTCCGAGGAAGGAGGCCGGGCGGGACGATTATTCCAGAGCCGATCGGATTCCGAGCCCTGGGGAGAGCTTCAGTGCCGCTGCCCAGACGGAAAGCTCCGGGCTGGCTCGTTGAACTGTAACTAACCCCGGGTTGCCAGGCACTGGACCGTCCTGTTTCATTGTTTGTGTTGAGTTAGTGAAAGGAGAAGCAAATTTTTGACTTTCCCCCAAGTTGGAATTGTTGAGTGTTCTCTTGGGCTCTCAGCTCTGAGGACGGGGGGTGGGGTGGGGGGCAGCGGCAGCCCATTTAAGATGGACTTCAACTTGAAATCACTTCTGTTGAGATCAGGCAGCCATTTTGGGGAGCCGGTTTTTCTTGGTGGCCCCTATTTTCTTTCCACGTAAATAAACCTCTTAGTTTAGGATAGCTGCAGATTTACAGAGAGGGTGGCAAGACAGTAGACAGATCCCACACAGCCGCCCCAGCTCCCCTGATGGTAGCGTCTTTCGTTACCATGGTGCATTTGTCCCAACGCAGGAACCGACACTGAGCATCGCTGTTAATTCAACGTCACGCTGTTTTTGGATTTTGCTTTTTTTTAAAAAAAATTTTTAACGTTTATTTATTTTTGAGAGAGGGAGAGACAGAGACAGAGCACAAGCGGGGGAGGGGCAGAGAGAGAGAGGGAGACACAGAGTCTGAAGCAGGTTCCAGACACAGAACCCGACGCGGGGCTCGAACCCACAAACCGTGAGATCGTAACCTGAGCCAAAGTCGGATGCTTAACTGACTGAGCCACCCAGGCACCCCAGATTTTCCTTTATTTAAATTATTTTTATATTTTTTTTACATTATTTTTGAGAGACAGAGAGAGCACAGCAGAAGAGGAACAGAGAGAGAGGGAGACACAGAATCCGAAGCAGGCTCCAGGCTCCGAGCCATCAGCCCAGAGCCCGACGCGGGGCTCGAACCCATGGACCGCGAGATCGTGACCTGAGCCGAAGTCGGACGCCCAACCGACTGAGCCACCCAGGCGCCCTGGGTTTTGTTTTTTTAACCTGATGTCATTTTTCTGTCCCGGGAGCTCAGCTTACATTTAATCTCCTGTCTCCTTAGCCTTGAGAGCATTAGTTTTTACGATGGGACAGAAAACAATGGACTTGAGGTCCTTGAACGGTGGCGCTGCAGGGATGCTGTTGTTCCCACCCCAGCGAGGACCTCAGGCTGTGCCACGGACCCACCCTCCGTGCCCCCAAAGCCAGACCCGGCGTGGCAGTGCCTCCGGGACTTTAGACATCAGAACACCCACCCGGAGCCTGGGAAGCGGCGAGGGAGCCAGGGACAGCGTGGAAAGGAAAATGGTGTTGAGAGCGAACTTCGAGCCCTTGCTCAACAGCGTGGGTCCGGCAGCAGGCGGCGGCCTGGCTCCGTGAGAAGAGCCAACACAGACTCTCCTCTGGGCAGTTTTGGCTTTCTCTTCCCCTCCTTGGCTGGCACAGCCACCCCGGGTGATGGGCTCCCACGCAAGGAGGGGCCGCCACCTCCCTTCTGTCCGTGGAGCATCCTGCGGAGACTGCGGGGGGGTCCCGAGGGCTGTTCCTGGGACTGCAGCCCCTCCGGCTTCCCTTCCACGTGGGACCCCACGCGTCTCCCAGGGGCTAACCTTCCCCTTTGCAGAGCCTGGTTACCCGCTGGCCTTCTCTGCTCTCCCTGGAGCCCAGAGGGCCCAGAGCTGCACTTCCAAAGGCCCGGCGGGGTGCAGGGCCTTAGATGAATCCGGGCAGAGCCGGGTGGGCCTGTGTGACAGCAAGGTGGCTGGAGCCCTCATCCCCGGGGTGGGAGACAGGAAGGCTGTGATCACACGGGCCTCTCCTCAGACACCTGCACCGGGGTCGCACCTTCCTTGTGCCCCTCCCTGCCGCCCCCCAGCCTCCTTGGTCCCCAGCTGCACTTCTGGTGTGCGGCCCCGTGAGCTGTGGCGGGTCCTGCCACAGGAGTGTCCCAGCACAGCGCCTCCCTTGAGGGCAGCGCCCTGGCTCTCCACTGGGGTCAGGTTCTCCGCCCTGCTCTTGAGTTTTCTATCATCCTGAGCACCAGCACCTTGACTCCTGGTCAGTCCCCTCGATCCCACAGATTCTCCAATAGTTTCACCACGTCTCAGTCTTCAAAGGCCCAGCGTGTCTCCTCTACTCCTGGGCCGAGTTTCCACAGGTCTATGTGCATACTGGCCTCCGCCCCCTGGAATCCCAGTGTCCTGAAGGTGGGGACTTGGCCTCCGGCCCACTGCTGGATCCTGGGCACCTAGCACATGCCCGGCACATAGTAGTTGCTCAGTAAATGTTGAGTGAGTGAGTGCATGCGTGAGCCACTGGGACACAGAGCAGCAAGGGGGCCTCTAGGGGGGCGGTGCAGCCCCTGCACTTGGCCTAGAAAGGAGACCCCCAGGGTGCCAGTTGGCAGTGTCCTCCTTCCGGGAAAGATGGTTAGACTATGATAAAGTCAGAGCGAGCGGCCCTCGGTGGTGGCTCTGCAGGATGTGGTGAGGCGATGCCCAGCCCAGGACATGGCCCTCGAGTGGGTCACGCTGTGCGTCTCCGGGAACCGCAGGTCGAATCCGGTGCCCGAGGTGCCCGGACGCCGTGCCCACTGCCAACATGACTGATGGTTGATCACTTTCCCTCCAGCCCTGAATCGGTCCAGGGAGTTTGCCTCGAGACCCGGGGTCTGCCCCGTGGTGGGGCCAGAAGCACCCACCTCGCCGTGCACGCTGGACACAGACTGCCCTGGGCTTCAGAAGTGCTGCGTCTCCCCCCGGGGCCACCACTGTGTGGCTCCCGCTCCCCGAGGTAGGGTCGAAGCTCTGGTCTGGGTGAGGTTGGAGCAGCGTGGGTTTCTAGCAGCCGCAGCTCCGGCTTTACAGGGAGCCCGCAGCCCTGTGCACGGGACACGTTCTGCTCCTCGGCAGTGTCTTTGTCCAAATCCGGCCGCTGAAGTCTCAGGCGGGGAGAGCTCACAGGCGCCCCGGGGAGGGGGGATATTCCCGCAAGAGCAGTGACCCCGATCTCCCGAGAGTGCCCGAGGCAACCCCGGGGGCTCGGGATGGTACTCGCCGGCAGCTGGGCTGCGTCACGGTGCAGAGGCGTAAGGCTGGTGGCAGGTGGCTCCCATAGCACCCCAGGGACCCAGGACGCTGTCAGAGCACTGGTTTCGCGGGTGTGTGGCCCGGCCCTCAGCACGCACCTGTCGGATCTGGAAAGCTCTGCTCTCGACCGTAGGCTGCCCCCAGGGGAACGGGCTGGTCAAAGTTCAGAACTAGGGAAACATATATAAATAATACGTACGTATCATATGTAACGTATGTCATAGTATCAGTAGAATATGTACTGTCTTCGTGTGGTTATGTGGTAACAGGTATACATAGTATAAAATAGCATCAGTGTGTGTGGATTATGCTGTTACACTGCATACATGAGCGTAAATATCACATACTACATACAGCATACCTAGCGCATGTTGTGTGTAATAATAATCTCCGTAGTATACGTAGGATTACGTATATTACAACGTAAGAGAAGTGAGCTCAGCAGGTGGGGAAAGCGTCCCACACTGTCCCTGGCAGCAGAGTTCTTTCTCTGGGGCTCCGTTGGCCCCGGCCTGCCCCCAGGCCTGCAGCTCACCGGCGTGTGCCCTCACGCAGCTCCAGAGAGGGACCCGGTGACCTTCTGGTATGACGTGACCGTCCTGGTGAAAATGGCCTTCAAGGAGCTGGAGGAGGTGGACCCCAGGCTGCTGAATCACATGCGGCTTCTGTACTCCATGGTAGGTGGGGGCACAGAGAGCCCGGTCGGGGCTCCTTTCCAGGGCAGGCGGCCGGGGCTGACACAGGTGGAGACACTGGGTGGGAACCGAGGGTCGCGGAAGGTCCCGCCGGTGACCCCAGAATGGCTGGCTCAGGACCGAATGTGAATTCTTAAGTTTGTTTTTTTTTAACGTGTATTTATTTTTGAGAGAGACAAAGACACAGTGTGAGCGGGGGAGGGGCAGAGAGAGAGGGAGACCCAGAATCCCAAGCAGGCTCCAGGCTCCGAGCTGCCAGCACAGGGCCCGACGCGGGGCTCGAACCCACGAGCCGCGAGATCGTGAGCTGAGCCGAAGTCGGACGCTCAACTGACTGAGCCCCCCAGGCGTCCCCCAATGTGAATTCTTAACTAAAAAAGAGCAGCTTGCAAGACGTATGAATCGTGTGCAATAAAATGCGCACGGGGCGGTGTTCCGAGGGGGGCCCGTTGAAAGGCACCCCCTCGTGGTGCGGGCTGTGGCTGCTACGGAGACATCCACCTGGGGGCCTAGGCTGCACCCCTCCTGCGACTGGGAGTCACGGGGTCAGTGTCAGAGTTGAGTCCCTCTTCGATGTTGAGACCAGCTGGCGGTGGGGGGGGGGGCCCGAGACAGATGGCGCCCACACTCCCCTTGCTCCGGGCCATCCGGTAAAGCAGCGAGGCAGGCATTCCAAGCCGTCGCCTTCACCTGGAAGCCTCCTTGCCTGTCCCAACCAGAAGTGATTTTTGTCCCTTGGTGGCCTGTGGACGGGCTGGGCTGGCCAGTCGGCCGTTCGAAACGTGGCTCAGAAGCCAGACCTCCCGGCAAATCCCGACACGGTACTCATTGCTGTGTGACCTTGGGCAAGTTACCTGACCTCTCTGTGCCTCAGATGCTTCCATTAAATAGGGATCATTATAATCCTACCTGAGACGGGGTTTGAGGTTTAAAAAGCACACGTGAGGAGCTTACGGTGGTGCTGACGACGTAGGTTGTGAGCTGTGGTTGTTGGCATTTGGAGTAATGTCCTGAGTCACCCCTTCTCTCTTATGAGCAGGTGCTGCCCCTCCAGGCACACTGTGACCACCTGTGGGGGGACCTGCCTCCCGCGGGCTCCCGGCTGCGGCCAGCATGGGGCTCCCTGATGCAGGGACTCCCGTGAGGCTGGAGCCGGCACCCTGTTCCACCTCCCACGTTACAAGCTGTGTCCCTGCCCCCTTGAGGGGTGTTTCCGGTCTGCCGGGGACCCAGGCTCTAGCGCCCCCCAAACCGCCTCTTGGGTCAACACTATCTTGGGGTCTGGAGACATGAGGACGGGGAAAGACGAGTTTGTACGAATTGAGGAAAGAGGTCATGACATCTCAAAAACAAAGCAGAAAGTGAGACCCAGACGCGCACGACAGGAGACCGGGGGTTCCCTCCCTCTGATTCTGCGCCTGATTCGGGGCATGGGTGGGGCTGGGGGGCCTGGGGCCGATGTTTCCCGTGGGGTGGCTGTGACACAGGCGGGGCCCACACAGCACACGTGTCCCCCCGCTCGTTCTGGAGGCCGGGAGGCGGGCACGGAGGTGCGGGCAGGGCTGGCTCCTGCCGAGCACCGTGAGGGAAGGGTCCGTCCCAGGCCCCTCCCTCCCGGGCCTGCAGAGTCCATCTCTGTGTCCGGGACACCGGTCAAACTGGACAAAGGGCCACCCCAACGACCTCATCATCAGTAATCACATCGGCAATGACCCTATTTCCAGATACGGTCACGTTCCGAGATTTGGGGGTTAGGACTTCAACACCGGGGTTTTTGAGAGGGACACCATTCGAGCCATGACAACCGTGTCATAAAAGTATTTAGGGTCTGGTTTGCAGGACGTCTGCTGGGGTGATGACAGATGTAGAAATGTTGCAAAGGGTCTTTTCTGCACAGCAGCGTGGTGTGTGTGTGTGTGTGTGTGTGTGTGTGTGTGTACATTTGGTCTGCACCCCTCCTGACCTCAGTCTCCCCATCTGTCCGATGGGGTGCCCGTCCACTGATGATGCTCTGACTCTGGCTCCACAGGTCACCAGTGCCTTGCAGCCGCTACACCCCTCCGTCCACCACCTGCAGTCGGCCAGTGGGGACCCCTCGACCACGGTGTCGCAGCTGCTGCTGGGCCTGCCGTGGCCCGTGCCCGTGGCCAACGTCTCCGCGACGCTGCACAGCATCGTGCAGCGTGTCTACGAAGTGATCGACATCCGGGTGCAAGGTGCTGCCTTTCCTCTCCTTGGTGGCCGTGGCGGGGGGCGGGGCTGCAGGGATGACAGTCCAGCAGGTGGGGGGTGGTCCGACCTGCGTTCAGCTCATCCTGGCCCAAACCGGGTTTAAACTCCGAGCTCCAAAGTGCGGGTTCCAGGAGGGTTTCGCCCTCGCTCTGCCCTCCCCCCCGTGTCTCCCCCACACCGACCAGGGTCCTAACACCCCAGTGCCGGTCAGCAAATCCCAGAACAAATGAACCCCAACCTGTTCCGTCAGCTCTCGGCTCCCTCACCGTCCCTCTTGCCTTGGGAGGCCCATCCAGGACAACTGTGCAAAACCGAACTTGGTGAAGCACACAGAGGTGGCCTTGTTTCTGGAAGAAACTGTCTGTATTTCTTCTTGTGTGTGGGAGGGGTCTGTGTCAGGGGTCGGCAAACATTTTCTGGAAAGGGCCACACAGTAAATGTTTTGGGCTGCGGGCCACGTGGCTTCTGCCCTCGTGGGCAACGGCTCAGCTCTGCCCTCGTGGCCCGGAAGCAGCCGTGGATGGCATGTGAGCGGAAGGCTGAGCCCCGTGGAATGTTCCTGCCCGCGGGAGGCAGCTGCCCCTGCTGCTCCCCAGCTGCGGGGCGATGGCTGCTCTTGCCGTTGCAGCTTCTGTGACACCGAGGGTCGCCCTAAGGGGGGTGCGCCAGGGCCTGGAGGCCGCCGAAAACTCCGGCGATTGCATTTTACTCCCTTCGATATCCACGGATGTTCTTGAAGATCGAGCCGAGCCGTGCCAATAGAAGAGCCTGTGTCGTCCGCTCCGACAGGGCCCTCGGTCACAGACCAGGGAAGGCACCTGTAGTGTGCACACAGGGTTTGCGACTCC